>NC_143526.1:30897670-31229337 GCF_031878675.1 Megascapheus bottae | reverse complement strand
TGGTATTTTCAAGGAATATATTTATGTATCCTTTTACTTCCAATCTGTTTTCATCTTTGACTCAAAATCAACATAAAGTTGGATGTTGGTTTTTGTTCATCTGAAATCTCTGTCTTTTCCTTGTCTTTTTTTTTCTTCTTCCTGTTTGCTAGGCAAGTACTCTGTCACTTGAGCCATGCCCCTGGTACTTTTGCTTCAGCTTTTTTTTTCTGTTGGTTGTGGGGCTTGAACTTGGGGCTGGGTACTGTTCCTGAGCTCTTTTGCTCAAGGCTGGTTCTCTGTCACTTTGAGCCACTTCTGGGTTTGGGGAGGTTAACTGGAAATAAGAGTCACAGTGACTTTCCTGTCTTGGCTGGCTTTGAACTATGATCCTTAGATCTCAGCCTCCTGAGTAGCTAGGATTGCAGGTATGAGCCATGAGCGCCAGGCTCTCTGGTTTTTGTGTTGTTATTGTTTTGTTCTGTTTTGTTTTTTGATCACTGTCCTTGGACTTTCTCAAGGCTAGAGCTCTACCACTTCAGCCACAGCACCACTTCTGGCTTTTTCTTTGTATGTGGTACCAAGGAATCGAACCCTGGTCTTGTGCACTCTACCACTAGGCCGTACTCCCAGCCCTCTGTTTAAATAGATGAAAGAAAGCACAGGTTCCAGACCACTCAGGCATGGCTTTAAGCCTTTACTCTGCCATTTACTTTGACTATCATTGATAATGTATAGGATATGTATCTTATAAGACCTCAGTGAGTAGTAACTGATAAATGCAAGGCAAAGAATTAAAAATATGAATATATAAGTGATAGGCACAGCAGTAAATCAGAATAACTTTTATTTATATAGGAAATCCTATAATTTATATCCTATATCCTTCTTTCTTTTATGGTTCTGGGGATTGATCTCAGGGCCTTGTACTTTTTAGACAGGTGCTCTTCCACTTGAGCCACCACATCAGGCCAATGCATTGGTAAATTAATTGCTTTCTACCTAAATGGACCTCTTATTTACACTTACCACTGTAGCTGGAATGATAGACATGTATTACCATGCCCAGAATTTTTTTCTGCTGAAATGAGATCTTGTGAACCTAGACTGGCCTTAAGCCATAGTTCTACCCATCTCTGTTTCCTGAGTATCTAAGATTTCAAGTGTGAGCCACTGGAGCCCCGCTAGATCCTGTATCCTTTAAGACATCCTGTACTTATTTTCTTATTTGCATGTTTTATCTTTTTTAACATGGGGTTACTTGAGAAGGACCAGGTATTTTTCTTTTTCATTGCTTACATTGCAATGTAAAACCTGGCCAAATGTCATCCACTGCATTTTCTTCAAAAATGTGAAACACTTTTTTTTCCCCCTGGGTCACAGGGCTTGAACTTGGCGCGGGCATTGTCCCTGAGCTCTTCAGCCCAAGGCTAACACCCTACCCTTGAGCCAAGCCCCACTTCCCGTTTTCTAGAGATTAATTGGAGATAAGAGTCTCAGGTCCTTTTGTGCCCAGCTGGCTTTGAACCTTGACCCTCAGCTCTCAGCCTCCAGAGTATCTAGGATTACCTGTGTGCACCCCCGCTCTGGCAAGTGAAACACTGAGGTTCAACATCACAGATTGAGAGAATCTGCAGTCTGACTTAGAAAACAGTCTCTCAGAGAAGGCTGGTTTCCAAGGATCATGGCTTATCATTTTATATTTCCCAATGTACACGAGTAAACTTTGTGCATGGAAGTTTGCTGGATGACTAAACAAACTGATGATATAAAATAACAGCAAACATCTGGAAGGGGATTGTTTGCTTTCCTGTTTTGCTTTTGTTTTGTTTTTCTGTTTAGTTGCTCAGCACTTGAAGCCTCTTCTTCTATGTGAGTCTTGATGGGAGAGAAGGCAGCACCTCCCCTAAGAGAAGCCAAAGCTACCTAAAATTCTCTTCTACTCCTCTGCTGCTAAGGCAAAGGAAACATGATTGAGGCTTGGTCATTTGGATACTCCCACCAAAGAATCTGAATTTTTTTGAATAAAGGAGGTGAACACACCTCCTTTGTCTCTTTATGAGACAGAAGCAGGCACTGGTAAATGCCTTTAACTAGACAGCTCTAGTTGTATATCTAGTATGGTGGCTGTTGCTATGAAAGAACAACATAAGCTTGCTCTGTTTCTGCTCAGCTCACTTTATCTTGTTGAGAACATTGTGTTTGTGCTAGTCCTGGGGCTTGAACTCAGGGCCAGGATGCTGACCCTGAACTTTTTGCTCAAGACTAGTGCTCTACCACTTGAGCTATAGCTTTACGTCTGGCTTTTTGGAGGTTTCATTGAAGTCTTCCAGGCTGACTTTGAACCATGATCCTCAGATCTCAGTCTCTTGAATAGTTAGGACTACAGGCATGAATACACTGGCACCTGGGCTGGTTCTATTTTCTGAGCTTGATTAGCTGATCTTACACCAAATCTGAGATTTATTTGATGACCTTCAGATATATTTATTTCCTTTTTACATTTGCAGAGGTGGTTTCTGTTCCCTGCAACTAAAAATCCTAAGTAAATACTTGGGGAAAAAGAGAAAACAGTTTTTTTTTCCTGTGTAAATTCTTTATTGTCACTATTGTATTGCTTTGGTCATTAAAAATATGCTTTCTGCCCAATGTCAGTGACTCATGCCTGTAATCTTAGCTAACTGGGAGATGGAGATTAGGAGGATAGAGATTCAGGGCCAACCTGGACAAATAATTCACAAGGCTTCATTGGCATCATTAGCTGGCCCTGAGAGTATTAATCTATAATCCTAGACGCACAAGAGGCTGAGATTGGAAACACATGGTTTGAGATAAACCAGACAAAATAATTTGGGAGACTCTATATTAACAGAAAAAATCTGGGATAGTGATTTACATCTGTCATCAGAGATACTTTGGGAAGTACACATAGAAGAATTGTGGTCTAGGCTGGCCCAGGTAAAAAATAAGAACCTATCTCAAGTATAAACAGAGAAGCTGGGACTGGTGGTTACTCAGGAGTCTGAAACCTAAAAGATCATGGTTTAAAACCATTATTTTTGTCTCCAAAATAACCAACACAAAGCTAGGCTGGAGGCATGGCTCAAGTGGCATAGTACTAGCAATCAAGTTGTGTGAGTGTGAAATCCTGAGTTCAAACCAAGGTGTTGGCAAAATAGTAACAACAACAATAATAACCAGAGCTGGAGTTGTGGCACAAGAGAGAATGTAAGAAAATGAGGGAGGGGGATGACATTGTTCAAAAAGAAATGTAGGGGCCAGGAGTTTGGCCTAGTGGTAGAGTGCTTGCCTAGCATGCACGAAGACCCAGGTTCAATTCCTCGGTACCCCACATACACAGCGGTGCTGAGGCTCAAGTGGTAGAGTGCTAGCCTTGAAAGTCTAAGGACAGTGCTCAAGCCCTGAGCCTAAGCCCAGGACTGGCGAAAAAAAAAAAAAACAAAACGAAAGAAATGTACTCATTACCTGACTTATGTAACTGTAACCCCTCTGTATGTCACCTTTACAATAAAATACACACACACACACACACACACACACACACACACACACACACACACACAGCTAAGATACCGCCTAGGAAGTGTTCCAACCCCAGTGCCACAAAATAAATACTTTTACAAAAAAAAAAAACAAAACTAAAACACATTTAGGAAGAGAGCAAAGGCAAAAACTAAAATTGGGAAACTGATTTCGGGCTACATTGTGAACAACCTTGAATATAATTTTTAGAATTTATCTTTATGTATAGGAAATTAAAAAGAAAAACAGTGACATTATCAGATCTGTGTGTTCTCAGTTTGGTTTGGTTTGGTCTTACCAGTTCTGGGGCTTGAATTCAGGGCCTGTGTACTGTCACTGAGCCTCTCTGTACTCAAGGCTAGCACTCCACCGCTTAAGCCATCACACCACTTCTGGCTTTTTCTGTGTATGTGGTACTGAGGAAACAAATCCAGGACTTCATGCATGCTAAGCAAGCATGCTACCACTAGGCCACACTCCCAGCCCATGATCTGTGTTTTTTTAGTATGATGTAGAAGGTGAAGGTGAATTAAAGCACTGAAAGAGTAGAGAAAGGAGAAAATTTAGACGAAGGCTTTCACTACAGTTCAGACGAGAAAAAGATTGAGAAAACGTCTCAGTTTCAAGAAGAGAATGGAGTACATGCACATATGGACACATGTTGAGTTTTCTGCAAACCAAAATTGAGAAAGTTTGTTTTGTTTTTTTCTGGAAGCTTATGATGAGACAAAATTTGAAGTGCAGGATGTTTATGAAGGGGAAGAAGCTAATCTGACCTGAAGAAAAGTCAAACTGCCCTACAGTTCCAAAAAAGACCCAGGCAACCTGGCAGAAAGCTCTGGAGAAAATACTGCTAATTAGAGCTATCTTGCAAAAATTTGACCTTTATTTTAAAAAGTCAGACATGCTTGGCACTGGTCTGGAACAGTGCCCAGACCTGGAGTTTAAGCCCCAGGATTGGTACAAAAAAGAAGTCACAACGTTATTATTTCTGCCTCACTCAGTCATCAGACGAGGGCAGTCAAATGACAGGCAAGACTTCCTTTGGACAAGACTGTTCTCTGAGACTGAGACAGACACTTAGGAAGGAAGCAGATGAAGGCAGCCCTCGATTGAATTGCAAGCCTTTCCTTGAAGGTTGCACTCAGGAGTATGTCTCTGTGCCAATGACAGAAAGATAAATTATGATTATCTTGAATGAAAGCAACCTGGTATAAAAGGGAATGGCTGGGCACTGGTGGTTCACACCTGTAATCCTACTTATTCAGGAGGCTGAGAGCTGAGGATCATGCTTCGAAGCCAAAGTGGGTAGGAAAATCTGTGAGACTCTTATCTCTAGTAAACTATTTAAAAAACAAAACAAGGGCTGGGAGCATGGCCTAGCGGTAGAGCATTCCTCTAGCATGCACAAAGCCCTGGGTTCAATTCCTTGGTACCACATACACAGAAAAGGCCAGTGGCACTGTGGCTCAAGTGTCAGAGTACTAGTCTTGTGTAAAAATAGTTAAAGAACATTGCCCAGGCCCTGAGTTCAAGCCCCAGGACTGCCAACAAAACAAAACCAAAAAAAACAGCCATTGGTGCCAGTGGTTCACACCTGTAAGCCTAACTACTCAGCAGGCTGAGATCTGAGGATTGCAGTTCAAAGTCAGTCCAGGCAGGAAAGTCCATGAGACTGTTATCTCCAATTAAGCACCAGAAAACCTGAAGTGGTGCTGTGGCTTGAAGTGCTAGAGCGCTAGCTGAAGCACTCAAGGATAGCGCCTAGCCCAGAGCCCAAGTCCCAAGACTGACCAAAAACAAAAACAAAAACAGCCATTAAGTGGAACTGTGGCTCAAATGGAGCTAGGCTTGAGCAAAAGAAGCTCAAGACAGTGTCACAGCCCTGACAAGTCCCAGGAATGGTACAAAAACAAGAAAATCAGAGACATCTCTCAGAGCCTAACCTTTGTGAGTACCTGAATTAGATCTCTGGAACCACAAAATGAAAAATCAGTGCAAATGGAGGTTTAAAACTCTGCAGCCACCTCTGTATGGATCAACTATACATGTGTTTTGTTATTGTTGTTGTTTTGTGTGTGTATGTGTGTGGGGGGGCCTGGGTACTGTCCCTGAGCTCTTCAGCTCAAGGCTACTATCCTACCCCTTGAGCCACAGTACATGTGTTATTTTAATTTACTATTATTATTATTATTATTATTTGTGAGTCATGGGGCTTGAACTCTGGACCTGGGTACTGTCCCTAAGCTCTTCAGCTCAAGGCTATCGCCCTACCTCTGGGGTTGGGCATTGTCCCTGAGCTTTTCATCTCAAGGCTACCATCCTACCCCTTGAGCTACAGTCCTATTTCCAGTTTTCTAGTAAGAGTCTCTTGTTCTTTAGTGTCCAGGATGGCTTTGAACCTTGAGCCTCAGATCTCAGCCTCCTGAGTAGCTAGAATTACAGGCATGAGCCACTGTGCCCGGCTTGTATTATTTTAGCTAATATTTATAATGTCTCTATTAGATAGGTGTTACCTTTTTTTTCCTTTTTTTTTTTTTGCCCTAGGACTTGAACTCAGGGTCTGGGCACTGTGCTTGGGTATTCTCAAGGCTAGTGCTCTACCAACTGAGCCACAGCACCACTCTGGCTTTTTCTGTGTATATGGAACCAAGGAATTGAATTCAGGCCTTCGTGTATGCTAGGCAAGCACTCTACCACTATGCCACACTCCCAGCCCGTTACATTTTTCTCATATCCTTTTTGTATGTTTTATTATTCTGTTTGTGAAGGAAGAAACAGATCTGGAGAAGCTAAATGTGTGGCCCAAAGAAGCAAAACTCAAGTCTAATGACACTTTTTTCCCTCCCTCCCTCCCTCCCTCCCTCCCTCCCTCCCTCTCTCCCTTCTCTTTCATTATGAGGGGTTAAAGCCACAGCCTTGCACTTTTTCAGGCAGGAACTATACTACTTGAAATATACCTAAATAAATCCTTTTGCTTTAAGTTTGTTTTAGAGTATCAAATTTTTGCCCAGACTGTTCTCAGCAGATATCTTCCTGTCTCTGCTTCCTGAGTAGTTGGGATTACAGACCCGGGCCATCATACCTTCCCTAAAATATGTGTTCTTAAAAGATAAAATATACTGGACACTAGTAGCTCACTCCTGCAATCCTAGCTAGTGAGGAGGCTGAGATCTGAGGATTGCGGTTCAAACCCAGCCCAGGCAAGAAAGTCTGCGATACTCTTATATCCAATTAACCACCAGAAAACCAGAAGTGGTATTGTGGCTCAAGTGGTAGAGTGATATTCTTATGTTGAAGAGCTCAGGGACAGCAGCCAAGCCCAGAGTTCAAGCCCCACAAGTAATAATAATAATAATAATAATAATAATAATATTGCTTCTTCCCAAACATCTCCACAAAATAATTATATTTGGAGTCATGGGAGCCAATAGATTATCTAGAAAGAATATATCTAGAAAAAACTAGAGAAGCAAAAGCAAAAAAAGAGACATTTTATGGAAGCCAGTATTTATAGAGTGAATTGTGTAAGTTTACATAGTCAAAAATATTAAAAAAGAGTGGCCAGAATAGTTTTTTTGTTGTTGTTGTTGATTGTGGGACTTGAACTCTGGGCCTCAGCATTGTCCCTGAGCTCTTTAGCTCAAGGCTACCCCTACCTCTTGAGCCACAGTGCCACTTCCCTTTTTCTGGTGATTAACTGGAGATAAGAGTCTCGCAGACTTTAGTGCCTGGGCTGGTACTGAACCATGATCCTCATAGTTCAGCCTCCTGAGTAGCTAGGATTATAGGCATGAGCCACTGTGCCCAATTCAGAATAGTTGTTTTTTTTTTTTTTTGCCAGTCCTGGGCTTGAGCTCAGGGCCTGAGCACTGTCCTTGGACTTTCTCAAGGCTAGAGCTCTACCACTTGAGCCTCAGCACCACTTCCGGCTTTTTTCTATGTATGTGGTACCAAGGAATCGAACCTGGGTCTTCATGCATGCTAGGCAAGCACTTTAACCACTAGGCCAAACTCCCGGCCCCCCAATTCAGAATAGTTTTTATGAATTAGAAGCATGGTATCTCAGAAGGCAAGGTAAATTAAGGATCTAGGACACAGTTAAACATTGTATGTGTCATGGAGGATGAGAGTTGGACAATTACAGGTTGCAGATTATACAGAAGTCAAATTGTAATAGGTTGAAGAATAAGAGTGAGATGAGGAAGGAGAAGCAAAGGATATAGGGCAGTTCTTCAGAGACTGTAACATAGGAGAAATAATTATGCTTTTTACAGAAATAAGAAATTTAATATATAATTAATCAATTAATGATTCATATCTTCCATATTGTTTAGATTTGGATTTTACACTCCCACACAGTTCTCTGGTTACTTTCTTGGTGTGTATGTGTGCGTGCGTTTGTGTGTGCATGTGTGCTGATCCTGGGACTTGAACTTAGGGCCTCAGGCGCTTGTTTTCTTTTTTTTTTTTTTGCAGGTCAAGGGGCTTGAACTCAGGGCTTGGGCACTGTCTCTGAGTTTATTTTTGCTCAAGGCTAGTCTTTTACCACTTTGAGCCACAGCTCCACTTCCTGTTTTCTAAGGGACGAATAAGAGTCTCATGGGCTTTCCCACCTGGGCTAACTTCAAACTATGATTCTCAGATCTCAGACTCCTGAGTAGCTAGGATTACAGTCATGAGCCATGACACCCCTCTTGCTTCTTTTTTGTTCTTCAGGCTAGTACTTGAGCCATACCACCACTTCTAGCTTTTTTTTCTGGTTATTTGGAGAGAAGAGTGTTCAAATTTTGTCTGCTTAGGCTAGTAACCATGCTTCTCAGATCTCAGCCTCCTGAGCAGCTACGATTACAAGTTGAGTGGCTGGTACTCTCCTCCCCCAACTTATACCATTGTCACTTCTTAACTCAAACACATATGGAAGTACTGAATGATGTTTATTTTGGCTGTGAACAACTTAGCTTTTTTTTAAATTATCATTCTATGCTTTGAATGCTTCAGGTGATTCTGTCTTTGTAAATGCCCCCTACCCCACCATCACCATCTGCTTTCCACAAAGATAGATAAGCATTCAGTTTTCAAGCCATTTCAGCAACAAAATCAAAGTTCTTATGTTCTTAGCAAACCAAGTTTCTTTGTCTACCTAGCATCCTCCTGTCTCATCTCCCAAACTCTTGGTGAACAGATCTGGGAGAAGAAAGGAGCTTTCAATTCAAACCTTTGGTGATACAGTGTCCCGATTGTAGAGTGTTTGGCTTTCTGTGACCTGAGATCCTCCCTTGCCGGCCAATCAATCTAGCCCTTTCTTAAGAAAGGACTGGGGTGTAATTAACAGCGCCGTCCACCTGTGCACAGGAAAATGCCCACAGCCACACCAGCGATGATGAAACAGCCCAGCAGGACACCCAGGACCAGCGAAGTGTAGGAGCGGCCTGTCTGGCTCCCTGAAGAACATACAGAGGAGCCTAAGAATCTCAGCCTAAGCCTAAGAACCCCTATTCCTCCCAAGGAAGTCCACAGTTTTAGTCCCCAAAGGAATGGGGCCAGTTCAAGTTGTGTACCATGTTTCCCAATCCCTAGCCCAGGGCCTCTTGTTACTCAAGATATCCATCCTTCAGCCCCATCCATTTGGCTTGGGACCCTCCCCTTCCCAACAGTCAGGCCTGGCTTGAGTCCCCTCATACCTTTCATCATGGCCACATGCTTCTCCACATACTGCACGCAGGTGTCCTGCAGGAATTCCTGCAGTTCATACCGAGTACGGTTGTAGGCATTGAGCTGCTGGAGGGTGTAGGTGGCCACTTTTGAGGGGGCCTGGGGACTTGCCACCCATAAGGCTGTTTCTGGCTGGAAACTCACAAAGGAACTGCCATTCATGTCCACGTTGAAGAACACATGGGCACTGGAGCCCTCAGCAGGCAGCTCACAGCCCAGGAAGCAGCTGATGGTGAGAGGAACTGTGGAGGTGCAGGGGAGGGGGTGGAGGTCAGGGTCAGGACTATGTGGACAGGGATCCAGGGGCAGGTGGGGTGAGGGGCTGCTCATCTTGGGGACAGGAACAGGGAACTGGGCTGTGCGTGGAGGAAAGGAGACAGTGGGGAGGATCTGGTGTTAGACTGTTGGGGACTGGCAAGGAGGAGCTACGAAAAAGGAGGACTAAGAGAAAAGAAGAGTGGCTATAAAGGGAGGGAGGAAAATCAGGAGCTGGGAAACTCAGAAGAGGGAGTTGGGGGTTGCTGAGTGAGAATGGGCAATGCCATGAAGCAACTGAGAACCACTGGAGGATTGAGAGGAAAGTGCTAGGGGTTGTGTGAGGGGAAGCATGGGGTCTGTGAGGGACAGGAGCTGGAGGACTGTGAGGCAAGAATTGGGGGAGTCTTGGGTGACACTTTGGAGGGTCAGAGAGGGCCTCCCAACAGTGAGTCAAGGCCGTGTGAAGAGAGTCTGATGAAGGGCTCCCTTAGCTAGGATGCCCACTGTTCTCCAGCTCCATCCACCAACCCCAGGGCCCACTCAAAGACCATTCCCACCCAGTGGCTCTTCCATCAGGCCCCGCCCCAGTCCCCTCACAGGCTCCTCTCCCTCTCAACTAAGGTCCTCCCCACCATTTCTGCTGGGGGTGGGCTGCAGGGCAGGGGAGGAAGGAGGGGGTCGCTCCACCACTCACAGGCCACACTGCCCTTCCGTTCTTGGTGCACCAGCTGCACTAAGGTTCGGAACTGGTACAGGTAGAGCTGCAGTCTGCTCTCCGTGCGCCCCCAGCTCTCAGCATCCTCCAAGGGCTGCAGCTGCAGGATGGTGATGTTGGATCCAGGGCCTTCCAGAGTATGTGTCAGATGCCCCCCCAGGGACGCATTGCCCTTGTGCCTCACGTGGTAGGGGTCCGGGAAGTAGGAGATGTGGAGCATGTGGAGGCTTCGAGGACCTGGGTGTGTGGGGGGGAAGGGGTGGGGAACAGAGTTATGGCGTCAGGGGTGTAGGAGGGGGTGGCTGGCAGCGGGAGATAATAATCCCCTGCCCACAGGCCAGCCTCCCACCTTCTTGACCCTGTAAAGTGCCCTCCCACTTTTCCTCCCAGGCCATGCTCACAGTAACCCCGCCAGGAAAGGACAGGGATTATTATCTTCATTTTACAGATGCGGAAACTGAGACCTGCAGCTGGAGGAAACACTGTGTCTCCTATCTCTCCCTGTCCTCATTTCTAGCTGGTCCCACCTGCAGTATGAACCCAGCTCCTGTTCCCTCCCTCTTCTGCCACTGCACCAGTTCTGGTCCTGAGATACTAAGGTCCTACCTTCTCCATAGTCTTCACTGTTCGATTCAGCCTCCTGGGCCCTCTACCAGACTCAAGGCTAAGATCTAGTTCTTCCCAGAGTCCTTCAATGACATGCCCCAACTACACCTAATCAAAAATAATAATAGCTAATATCTATTAAGTGCTTATTATGACCTAGGTCCTGTACACTGCACACATCATTAGTTTAGTTGTGCCTTTTCCCCCATGGCTTAATGTAGTAGCTACTATTATTAACCGCAGTGTATTTGGAAGCAGAGACTAAGACCACATGGCAGAGCCAGGGTTTGAGTGCAGGTAGCCCAAATCCAGTACACATAGCCAGGCTGTGGTTGCCTCCCATAGGTTACCAGTCCTCAGGACCTAGCCTGTTGCAAGTGGCCTGGGCCCTGCAACATTTTCTGCTTAAAAATATCACAGCAGTGGGGATTCCTTCTGCTGACTTTTGGCTAACATGTGAATCATGAGTAAGGATTGTACTGCCTCCTTTGTTCTGCCTTGCAAGTTTCTATTCAGGCTTCAAGACCCCAGCTCCAGGTGGGTGCTGGTAATCCTAGCTGCTCAAGAGGCTGAGATCTGAGGATCACAGTTCAAAGCCAGCCTGGGAAAGAAAGTCCATGATACATTTATTGCCAATTAACCACCAAAAAGCCTTGAGCAAAAAAAAAAAAAATCTTAGGGACAGTTCCTGGCCCCTGAATTCAAGCCCCAGGACAGGCACCTCTCCCTCCAAAAAAAAAGAAAAAAGAAAAAAGAAAAAAAGGCTCCAACTCCATTGTCCTCTCACTCGAGATTTTTCCTGATGTCTCTCCTATTCCCTTGCCCACTTGGGGATATTTTAGTGATCCCAGACCACTCTATATTAGCATATACATCATAGGATTCTGTTTCTGTAAATACATACAGCCTACACTGAACTCCTCTAGGTTACAAAATCAAGTCTGGTTTTCTATTCTTTCCACACCCAGAAAAGTGCTGGTGCCCAGAGAATGTCTGCATGAGTATGGGCTTGTAAGTGTGTGTGTGTGTGTGTGTGTGTGTGTGTGTGTGTGTGTGTTGCCCGTGTTTGCATCTGGGAAGTCTCCCACTGTATCTGAAGGAGTGAATCAGTATGTCAGTGTGAATAACTTCAGACATTGTCCTTAACTGCTACATGAACCTAGGTTCTACCTCTGTTAAAAAAAAAATGGGTAGAATTTTACACGCCTTTTGGGGTACTATAGTGCTAACTGATTTAATAGAGTATTAAATGAACATAGTAAGCACTTATTTAATATTGGGGATGATTGCTCCCTTTCTAAGGGGGAGGCTGAAACTAGAGTAACAACAGGAAAGAGGAGACCTTGTACAATGATAATGTAGCCAATAATGCCTCCTTAAGTGCAGCCTGATCACCAGTGGGCCGTGCTATTGGCCACTGACTCTCTTTCCCCGAATATCCACTCACCCCCAAAGTCCCCTATCTTCCCTATCTTCCCTCCTGCAGCACCTGTCTCAGTCATAGTCTTTTAGGGGATTCTCCTAGTGTCATGCCATTTCCTTGGTCTCTCTTCTCATCTTTGAGTCTCTTCTGATCTTCCATACACTGCCTTTTATTCTCATCACCACCAGTTCTCCTTCTCCCTCCTCACCTTATCTGGCACCCTCTCTCTGATTTTCTCACTCTCTCGACTAGTCCTTTTCTCATTTTTGCAGTCCTCCTCTTCCCCACAGCATTGCTCCTCTCCTCCTTTCCTGACAGTTAACTAGACTTCCTTGTGTTAGTTTTCGAACACAAACCAGTGTTTGTGTTATAGAGAGATCCAGCCAGCTGCAGGCACAGATGCTGTGGGATTAGCTCCCCTCTGGTCCTGACCAAGTACCCAGATAAACTTGAAAGTCTCCAGAATGAACCCTGGGCAGGGGACTTGTGTCAAACTCACCATCTGAGTCTTCCTGGCTACAAAGGGCCCAGTCAGGCAGCAGCAGCAACAATGCCGGCAGCAAATGAAATAATGTTGTCACCATCCTGGGGCTGAAGATTTTGATCCCACCTGGGTTCCTGGCTGCCGCAGGCTAAGAAATGAGGCTGTCCAAGACCGGGGAGGGTGAGGCTGTCCAAGACGGGTGAGGGCTGAGCCTAAGAGGATGGAAAGAGGTCAAGGAATGGGAGGAGGAAGAGGGTGTCAGGCTTTTAAAGTATTATTTTTATGTGTCTCATTTCCTACTAGGGGGCCGGCCTCCCTCAGCCCCGCCCAGAATTGCACTCTCCTGCCCAGACCTGCCTTTTTTCCCTTTTCCCTAGGCTGTTACTGAGGAACTGGGAACGGAAAGGGGGGAGGATGGCTTGGGGAGAATTCCCTGTGGTGGCTGAGTCAGGGGGTGGTGCTTCTACTTTCAATTTAGAATGGACATGAGAGTGTGGAGATGTGCAGGTGACTGATGAGGAAACTGAGGCCCCAAGAGATGTAGGGACATGCCCCATCCTGGTGACGGATCCAGGATTAGAATTTAGTGTTCCAGTACAATTGACTACATTTTTGTCAGAATTTTAAATGCATAGCAGTTACACAATCGGGAGAAACAGTCATCAAATGAATGAGTGGAAAGGAATCATTGTGTGTAATAGAAGAAAATTATGAACAATTTACATAAGCCTTAGTAAATGTAAAGCAATATTTCTCAAACTGAAATCATAATTTATTAGTGGGCAATGAAAAAAATGTAACAGGTCACGATTAGCATGCTTTTAAGAAATGAACGAGAACAAGACTTTTCCATAGTATCATCTTCAGTAAGCATTCTTGTGTATGGGTGTGTGTGTGTGTGTGTGTGTGTGTGTGTGTTTATGTTAAATTTTGTATTGCAGTGTGAAATGTAATTCCTATCCTAGGAAGCAAGTAGAGAAATTTGAAAGTCACTTTTCCAAAACTATGATAATCCACACTGTGGACTACTATGTAGTAGTTAAAAAAAATTGTCTTGCCTGCCACCAATGGCTCATGCCTATAATCCCAGCTACTCAGAAGGCTGAGATCTGAGTTATGTGGTTCAAAGCCAGTCCAGACTGAAAAATTTCTGAGACACTTATCTCAATTAACCAGCAAAACAAAGTGCAGGTATGGCTCAGGTAGTAGAACACCAGCCTTGAGAGATAAAGCTAAGCAAGGGCATGAGGCCCTAAGTTCCAGCCCCAATAATAGTACTAAAGGAAAAAAAAATTCCCTTGCCCAACCTCTGCTTCATTTCCCTCATATTACATAGCACTGCCTGAAGTTATATGACTTATTTACAGGTCCCATATTTGAATATCCCACCAGAATGTAAGCACCTTGAGGACAAAGGCTGACCATCCCTCTTCTTCCATTTTGTGCCGAGGATGGTATGGAGCATGTAACAAGTATCTGAATAAGTGACTGCATAGATATGAAATACATATCTATTCCACAAGTAAGTTGTAGAACTCAATGTTCGTGTGTGTGTGTGTGTGTGTGTGTGTGTGTGTGTGTGTGTGTGTGCCAGTCCTAGGACTTGAACTCAGGACCTGGGCACTGTCCCTAAGCTTCTTTGGCTCAAGGCTAGCATGTTCTACCTCTTAAGCCACTGTGCCACCAGCTGGAAGTATTGCTGAGGCTCAAGTGGTAGAGCTCTAGCCTTGAAAAAGTCCAAGGACAGTGCTCAGGCCTTGAACTCAAGCCCAGGACTGGCAAAAAACAAAACAAAACAAAAACCCTAAAATACAACAAAAACCTTCCATTTAAGATTTCTCTCTCTCTCTACATATATAGAGAGAGAAAGAGATATAGATATAGATATAGATCACAATTCACCTACCCATTCTCTGTTTTTTAGATGGTAAAGGCTTTTTCTTGATGTTGTTTTTTACTCTATTATAAATAGTGCCTTGTTGGGGGCCGAGTAACACCATGTCTGATAACTTTCTGCTGAGGCCTATAGTAGGGATAAAACACGTGGACCCCTTTGTCCTGTCCATCTTGTATACTGATAGGCTCCCTCACCCAATATAAGGAGGAGGGATTTGGGGACTAAAGAGGGAGATCTTCCTGCCTTGATGAAGCTGCGTGGCGTCTCTGTTTGTGCTCCGGGGTAAGAAGGCCGAGTGTGGGAGGACAGTGGGCCCCTTCCTCTCGAGGCTTGGCCTGGTTGAGGTGTGTTTTTCCCTATCCCCCCTACTAATAGAGAGGGACCAGGGACGAAGGACCCCGACAGTGCCTGAGTGAATATTATTTTGTTTTGGCCTTTGGAGAGAGAAGCTTATTATGTAACTCAAACTCAATTATTATGCAGCCCAGGCTGGCCTTGAACTCTTGACCCTTCTGCCTCAGCCACCTGAGTACTGAGGTTAAAGGCATGATATCCTAGGCCAGGTAGGGCTGCATGAACATCCTTCTCTATAATTCCTTGTGCACTTGTGGAGTGTTTATAGGGGTCCTTGGGTGTACACTTGCTGAGTCATAGGGTATATGATCTTTAATTTTAGTAGATATTGCCAAACTGCTTTACAAAGAAGTGCCAATTTACATTCCCAGAAATTCACATCTTTGCCAACCCATCGCACGCCCAGATGGGTAGGTGTAAAATGGCACTTCATTCTAGTTTGATTTGGCATTTTTTTCTGATCCCTAATGGGCTTGTGCATCTTTTTGCTTTCCCTCCCCCCTCCTCCTTTGAAGGGTTGAAGTATGTTTGGGGATGGAAGGAAATGAAGTACTTGGATTCAATTTGAAATCAGTATTTTATTTATTTTGTGGGTCATGGGGTTTGAACTTTGGGCTTGGGCACTGTCCCTGAGCTCTTTTGCTCAAGGCTACTACTCTACCCCTTGAGCCATGGCCCCACTTCCTGTTTTCTAGTGGTTAATTGGAGATAAGAGTCTCACGTTCTTTAGTGCCCCGGATGGCTTTGAGCCACAATCTTCAGATCTCAGCTTCCTGAGTAGCTAGGATTACTGGCGTGAGCCATGGGCCTGGCTACAAATTATACTTTAGTAAAACTAGATCTAAGAGGGTCATGACCATGGCCTAGTGGCTAGCAATAATCAGTTTTATTGGTAAAATTTATTGTGGTCAGTAAGTGTTCAGATGGTTCCATAAATGGTCACATCATTTATTCATATATCAGTACCAGTAGAGAGATTTCATCAGCATCATCATTTTATGAATACACTTAAACTCACAGTGCTTAAGCGACTTAACCTAAGGACACATAGAAAAAGTTACAATTTGGCCTTTTGTCTATATGATGCCAAAGTTTATGAGCTTAAACTTCACTTATTATTATTGTTATTTGCCAGTCCTGAGGCTTCAACTCAGAGCTGGGTACTGTCCCTGAGCTTCTTTTGAGCCACAACACCACTTCCACCTTTTTCTGTTTATGTGGTACTGAGGAGTCAAACCCAGGGCTTCGTGTATGCTAGGCAAGCACTCTACCACTAAGCCACATTCTCAGCCTTCACATAGTATTTTAACGTGTGTGTGTGTGTGTGTGCATGCTACATGTGTGTACATGTCTGAAGATTTCACTCCCAGTTGTTGCTGTGAGTAATAGAGCCATACTTCTACTTCCAGCTTTTGGCTGATTAGTTGGAGCTAAGAGAGTCTCTCAGATTTGTTTTGCCCAGGCTGGTTTTGAACTTCAATCTTCAGATCTAAGTTTCTTGAGTAGCTAGGATACCTTTTTTTTATATAATACTACTGGCATTTGAACTCAGGGCTTTGTTAGGCAAACGCTCTTCCACTTGAGCCACACCTTCAATGCATCACCAATAGGTACAGCTGATGTATTTAAACGTTTAATGTAGACAAGACATTGTAAAATATGCTAGAGCCTGCCCTCCCTTCCACTAGGGTGGACCAACTTCATTATTTCTCCCTTACAGATAGGAAAACTAAACTCAGGGAAGTTAAGTAACCTGTCCAATATCCCTGAGTTTGAGAACAGAGCAGAGCTTTGAACTCAAAGAGGAGGGGTTATGGAGGGTGGGTACAGGGAGAGTGGAAAGAATACTGAATGTAGGAAGCTGGTGAGTGGGAACAGTTAAGAGGTTGTAAACTCATTGTACACCCAGGGCTGAGTGGGAACTAGAAGAAAAATGCTGCTGTTGGAGCTGAGGGACAGAAGAATCACAGAACGCAGCCAGTAGGCAGGATTTGATTGAGACCTGAAGAATAGGAGTCCTACTGAGCAAAGGGAAATGGAGAAGCAAGCCGTGGTGTTTCCCACTTCAGCCAGCACATGCTGGGGAAAGATAAGGGAAACAGGAAGCCGAGCTGGGGCCAGTGCTGGTACAGCCCCAGTGGGTAAGTGCCAGGGATTGGCATTGTGCCTGCTGAACTTCAGAAGACCCCCATCCCTTTCCCGTTAGCTTCTGAAGACAGTCCTGGCCCAACTCAGGTAACAGGGCATGACCCCTGCACAGTGTGACCTCCTTAAGACTTGAAATAAAAACAATACAGGTCCCATAGTGTATGATATCTAGAGCCTGTATTAAGGAAGGAGATACGTGGTCTTGATTTGTATTAATGACTTAGACAAACACCCACAGGTCCCATTTTATGGATGAAGAAACTTGTGGAACAGAAATAAAGATACCCACTCTGCTGGTAAAAGGCAGAGCTGAGACTCAAAACCAGGGCAGTAGGCATCCAAAAACATTCTTTCTTCATTATTACTGAATCCTATTGATCCCAAATGCCTGGAACAAAGTACACATAAAATAAGAGGAGGAGATAAGTAGAAGGGAACATGGCTTTAGAAGCAACAAACTGAACCACACCTGCCCTAGAAAGAATGAAGAGTAGATAAGGAGTGTGAATTCCTGAAGGGAAAGCAAAGGACTAGATACAAGTTTTCAATCATGATTTTTGTTCCCTTTGTAGGCTTATTCCTGTGCCCCAAACACATCTTAATTTAGGGAACATGAAAAGATCAGAGTGATTCCAGCTCTGGTCTGTCTGGTATTCTTGGCATGGCTCCTGTCTTTCTCTCTTGTCTTATCTTTCCCTGCCTTTCTCTCAGCCAAATCCACTCCTCCTAGTTTCCTGAACAGAGAAACCAGAACACACAAATGTTATCTTTACACACTTTAGATAACTAAAAGTTTCTAGCTTTTATAATTCTCTCTCTCTCTCTCTCTCTCTCTCTTTCTCTCTCTGGTGCTTGTGTGTGTGTGTGTGTGTGTGTGTGTGTGTGTGTGTGTGTGTGTGTATAAGTAAAGGTACTGGGGCTTGAACTCAGGGCCTACAGAGGAAAAGATAAGAAAAATCGGTGAATATGCCAGAGAACAATACAATTATAGCTATTTGAATTTTCTTCAGCAGTAGGTGAGACAGGAAAATATCAAAAGTACTACTTTACAGAATTTTACAATATCTAGGCTGTCATCAATTCTAGAAATAAATTAACATTTCTTTTTAGAGACAAATGACTTAAAAAATATATAGGGTATTTTTCTGTTAGGTCAGGCTAGCCTTGAACTCATGATCCTTCTCCCTCTTCCTTCTGAATGGGATTAGAGGAGTGTGTCACCAAATCTAGCTTCAGATGACTATTAAATGGAGTTGCTAATCAATGCTTTATCATATCAAAATGTCACATAATCCTGTTTCCCTAAACACTACAAAGTTAAAGTCAGTAGACATTGGCAATTGGGATTACAAGGCGTTCAATACATTTTTGTGGGAAACATTTTCATTTTGTTAGAATCTTTCCCTCCCTCTATTTTCCTGTTGTTATGACCCTAGAATAGCATTAGAATTTGGGGTGATATGACTGGTGGGCTGAGGGGTACACTGTAAGACATGAGTCCTCTTCCTTCCTTAATGTGACCTAGGGCTCATTCCATATCACCTAAAAGAAATAAAATCAAAAGAAAAAGCATTAAAAATTAGTTTAAGAAATACTGTAGTAAAATACATACAACACAATGTATAATGTTTGGGGGGGGGATGAGAATACAGTAGTGAGGTTTGAACTCAGGGTATAGGCTTTGTCTCTTAGTTTTCTGCGCAAGGCTGGAGCTCTATATTACTTGAGCCACAACTCTGCCTGGCTTTTTTTTTTGCCAGTCCTGGGACTTGAACTCAGGGCCTAAGCACTGTCCTTGGGCTATCTCAAGGCTAGAGCTCTACCACTTGAGCCACGGACCACTTCTGGATTTTTCTGTGTTATGTGGTACCTGAACTCTAGTCGTTGTCATCGTCATCGTCGTTGTTGTAGTTCATGACAGGCCAATACTCTACCCCTAGGCCAAACTTCTGGCCTCACGCCTGGCTTTTTGGTGGTTAATTGGAGATAGAAGTCTCACAAATTTTCTGCCTAGGCTGTAAATCCTCAGAATTACAGGTGTGAGCTACTGTTGCCCAGCCATTTTAACCATTTTTAAGTACACAGTTCAATGGCAGATAAAGGGCCATGTCTGAGTTCACATGGAACATAAAAATTATAAAAACATGGTCTGGGGCTCTGACCAGGGAGTCATTGATCAAATATTTGGACTTGCTAGGCACAAGGGAAAATCAAGAATTTCTACAAGGCAACAGATGGAGAATTTCTCAAGAATAAACTAGTTATTTCTGGGCAGTCCAAAAATATGTAGTATACAGGCTTGGCTTTGAGGAGTTGAGACAAACGACTGGAAGTGACCCAGATGCTAGGAAAGGGATTCCCAGAGACTCTCTAATATCAGTTAAGCATATTGGGTCAAAGGGGATTTAACACTCAACCTCAGGGAGTTGAATGTTTGCCTCTGACTTTACAGCAAAACAGAAGGGAATGTTGATCTTGGAATCACATCAAACTGAAGCTATTGGGGACTATAGAAGTGGACCAGATTGTCATTTTTTTTGTGTGTGTGTACCAGTCCTGGGACTTGATCTCAGGGCATGAACACTGTCCTTGGGTTTTCTCAAGGCTAGAGCTCTACCACTTGAGCCACAGCATCACTTCCAACTTTTTCTGTGTATGTGGTACCAAGGAATGGAAGCAGGGTCTTCATGTATGCTAGGCAAGCACTCTACCACTAGGCCCCAAGATTGCCATTTTTAATTTTTCTATTGGCCTTTTATTAATATTTTGCCACTCTTTAATTTGAAGAGGTTAACTGGTCCAAATTTTGGCTCTACTGGAGTCAGACGTGTGGCCTAGTGATAGAGTGCTTGCCTAGCATGCATGAATTCCTGGGTTCAATTCTTTGGTACCACATACACAGGAAAAGCCAGAAGTGTTGCTGTGACTCAATTGGTAGAATGTCAACCTTGAGAAAGCCCAAGGATAGTGTCCAGGCCCTGAGTTCAAGCCCCCGGACTGGTAAAAATACAAACACATTTTGGCTCTACTACATATTTGTTATGAGATATTGATTATACTAATAACCTTTTAAACTCTTCCACTTTTAAAACCTATATTTTAGTTTTTAAACTCTGTAAACTGGTGATAATACTCATTCAGACAGTCGTGTTAAGGGTTAGTGCTATAATGCGCATAAACTATTAAAAACAGTGCCTGGAAAATGTTAATTGCTAAATAAATGATGGTATTACCAATACATTTGACTATTCCTTCTTCTCCTCCTCCTCGTATCCCTTTTTTTTTTTTTTTTTTGCCAATTCTGGGCTTGAGCTCATGGCCTGAGCATTGTCCTTGGGTTTTTCTCAAGGCTAGAGCTCTACCACTTGAGCCTCAGCACCACTTCTGGCTTTTTTTTTTCTATGTATGTGGTACCAAGGAATCGAACCCGGATCTTTATGCATGAGAGGCAAGCACTCTACCACTAGGACAAACTCCCCTAGTCCTTCCCTTTCCAGTTCTATTTGAAATGTTATCCTATAGTTTATTCAACTTTATGAGAATTTGGGGGGAATGCTAATGTTGAATTTTATTTTCTCAGAGATTGGACTCTATATAGTTCTGTTAATATTTTCCTATGCTAAAAAGTGGCCTCACTCTTGATTTGCAGCTATGAAAACAGAGTCCCTAACAGGGAAAGTGACTTGCCCAAGATGACATAAAGATAGTGGCTAAACCAATAATAGAACCATGGGCTACTACAGTCCAAGGCTTGATCCACTCAACACAGAGTCCAAGGACATTGATCTTAGTTAGTGTTAGGATCCAAATGCCCGCTAATTCTATTCATCCATAGAAGACTTGACCACTCTTCTATTCCAAGTATTCTCCCCCACCCCCCAAAAATCTTACTGTTGGGCCAGGAGTTTGGCCTAGTGGTAGAGTGGTAGATAGCATGCACAAAGACCCAGGTTCAATTCCTCAGTACCACATACATAGAAAAAAGCGGGAAGTGGTAATGAGGCTCAAGTGGTGGAGCTCTAGCCTTGAGAAAGTCCAAGGACGGTGCTCAGGCCCTGAGCGCAAGCTCAGGACTAGCAAAAAAAAAAAAAGAAAGAAAGAAAGAAAAAGAAAAAGAAAAACAAGCTCTATCAAGAAAGATGATTAGTTTAGAGTGAGTGTCATTTAGAAAGACTTAGACTAAAAAAAAAATACATTATGCCTATGCTAGGTTGAAAAATAACCTCAAACATCCAGAATCTCATTTCTGAACCTGTAAATTTTATGTGGAAAAAAAAAGTCTTTGTCTTTGAAGGAGTAATTAAAGATCTTGAGCTAGAAGACTACCCTATATTATTCAAGTCGATCCTTAAATTGCAATTTAAAAAAAATGTCCATATGAAAAGAGAAACACAAAGAGGATGAGCTAATATAAAGAAGCCAAGACTGGAATGATATGGCCACAAACTGAGGGATGCCAGCAGTCAGGAGTATTTGGAAAGGCAAAGAATGGATTCTCCTTTTGCCAGATCTCATTTTAAATTCAGAGTTGGTTCCACTTCACATCACTGACCAGAGATATGGCTGGTGTTTTGGTCTAAGTGTTGACCACAGACTCTAAGGACTTAAAAGAAGGGAAAGATACAATAAGAGGTCCCCAACCCTCTGAAACCTATACTGACCAAAGTCTTCATTGGGATGCTTCATCGTAGTCTGTCTGTGGTGGTCCAGGGTCTTGGGCTGGGCAAGTTTCTGGGTTGAGATGGAGATTGAAGGGAGTATGTGATGTGATCACATCCCCCAAATGAAATCGCTGTCATGAAATTTATGAACTTGAAGAGATTTCAGGACGCTACACGCCGCAGCACTATACAGATGATCCTTAGGGAACTGGTTTGAGAAGCTCTGTGTTTCTTCTGCTGGTCCAAGCTGACCATTTCTCACCTGGCTTTATATACATAAATCCACTCAAATATTGACTCTTTAGTTCCTGTCCTCACGTTTAGTAAGAGACAAATGTTTTCACAGTGCTCCATACAGCTTTTGTACACAATAAGTGCTCGACAAATGCTAGCTGGAATTATTGAAAACATTAATGAATAACAGTAGCAACTGCAGCCACTGCCCTTGAAGACACGTGGATCTCCATTTGGGAAACTACATCCCGAGAAGCATTTCGCCTGGGTCCGCCCCCCCCCCCCCGCATTGCATTCTGGAGTATGTAGTCCGGAAGTGAGTGGGGGTTTCTTCTTGCGCAGGCGTCCTGGCTCGCTTTCCCGGAAGAACCGGCAGCGGCTCCCAGAATGAACGGGTGGCGGTGGCTGCCCCTGCTGTGGCGGCCTTGACCCGACGCGAGCTCTATGCCTTTCCGTCTCCTCATCCCGCTGGGCCTCCTGTGCGCGCTGCTGCCCCTGCCCCGTGGTGCTCCTGGCCCCGATGGCACCGCGCCCGACCCTGCCCACTACAGGTGAAGGGGACCAGGCTCCCGCCCTCACACGGCCGGGGAATGGGGAGAGCGGACCGGGTCCCGTCCCTGTCCCCCAGGCCCCTCACCCTGACGTGCTGGGCAGAAGGCAGCTGGCGATTCCCACTTCCCGCCTTATCTCTGGTCGTTTCTCTCACATGGTTTTCTGTTCTGCCCTTCCCTCCTTGCCTTATTTCTCACCCCTCGCACCAGGGAGCGAGTCAAGGCCATGTTCTACCACGCCTACGACAGCTACCTGGAAAATGCCTTTCCCTACGACGAGCTGAGGCCGCTCACCTGTGACGGGCAGGACACCTGGGGCAGGTAGAGCTTGTGGAGGGCAGAGGGGGCGGGCCAGGGTCTGGCAGTCCCGTCCTAGGCTTGTGGCTTCCTGGTCTCCTCACTGGTTCTCTTCCCCTCAGTTTAGACTTGTACCCTCAGAGGTACCCATTCTTTGGCAGTGCCAGAAAGTCCTGGCTCCCCCTGGCAGGCCAGAGCTCTGGGCCCAGCCTCAGCAGTGACAGGCACCAGCTGTGGGGGCTTGAGTACGACTAAAGTCATAATATGTGAAAGGACTCTAAGACTCCTCATTTTATAGATTTATAAACAGGTCTAGGAGTGGCTTTTACTCTCTCAGAACTTAAGAGCTTTGCAGTTGGTGTTCTCTGTAATAGAAATACATTTCTCCCCTATTGTGTTCATCTTATTTTGTTCATCTCATTGAATTCCTTAGTTCCTTATGTTACCTGTGCAGCTCCCCCAATCACTCTTACAAGTCACCTGTTTTCTTTGTAGCAATTTTCAGATACTATCATTGTCACGTATCTACAAGTTTGTCTTATTTCCACTAGAAAAAAAATCTAGGTAAATAAAATAATGTCTTGCCCCTTGCTAAGAATCATTGCCTTGGCTGAAGCTGACATTGAACACTGTGGTAAGCATTTCACTGTGTCATTTCATTCAGTGAACACTCCTAGAAGTCAGGTGCAACTATTTGTGTTTTACCCATATTTGCAAATGGTGGCTTTTCCCTTCAAAGCTAAGAAATAGGGAAGTAAACCTGTGCTGTTTCCCTTTATAGCAGGGAAAATTAAATTCAAACAAATGGCTAATTCAGGGAGTACAGAATCATACACAATATGGGGTAAAAATCTCATACCTCAGAATCATTATTATGTCTCATATATGTATATTGGTGCTAGTACTGGGGCTTGAACTCAGGACCTGGTGTTCTCACTTGGCTTTTTGCTCAATGCTAGCTATCCACCACTTGAGCCCCATCTCTACTTCCACCTTGCAGGAATGTTCTCAATATGTAACTATTACGTAGGTGTGAATATGTGCATTTTTTCTTTTTTCTTTTTTTTTTGGCCAGTCCTGGGCTTGAGCTCAGGGCCTGAGCACTGTCCTTGGACTTTCTCAAGGCTAGAGCTCTACCACTTGAGCCTCAGCACCACTTCCGGCTTTTTTCTATATGTGGTACCGGGGAATCGAACCCGGGTTTTCATGCATACTAGGCAAGCACTTTAAGCACTAGGCCAAACTCCTGGCCCCGATATGTGTATTTTTTCAGCTGTTGCTTATTTATTGTTTGAAATGGAGGTCTTACTATGTAGCTTGGGTTAGCGTTAAACTCCACCTCCCTCAGCCTTTCAAGTGTTGGAATCACAGATGTATAGCACTCTGCCCAACTATTGTGTATCTTTTGAAGATTAACTTTCTCAAATGAATTTCCATATACTAAAATACTCTTTTGAATGTATAATAACTGTTAACAGTCAACACATGGAATCCTTCTTGCCTCTAAAAATTTTAAGTGTTCCTTTATAATGAGTCAGGATCATCACTGGTCCGAACAACTAGCTAGACTGTTTTCTGTTGTTATGTCCCTTTTTGAAATATAGATGAAACTGTACCATACCACCTATTCTGTAGCTTCTGTTTTCTACTTCATAACATGACCTGAAAATCATCAAATAATGTTTCCTCATAGCCATCTGTTTGATAACTTCATAGCTATCCCTGCAACTGGTAGACCATTAGATTCTTTCTAACCTTTTGCTGTTCTAAATAATACTTCCATGGGCCATCTCAAAAAACTATGTATACTATGGGGCAAATTCCTAGATGAAGAATTGCTGAAAAGCCTGTGCTTGTAGCTATAATCTTATACTGCCTCCCTATGGCAAAGAAGAATGTCAGTACAGGTAATATATTTAGTACAGTTTACGTATATTGGCACACCTTTTCATATGTGTTAAATGGGTCAGATGATCTTAGTGATTTTCTCTGTGGTTTTTTTTGTTGTCACTGTAAGCAGGATAGAGAAAGAAGACCTAACATTGTACCTCACTTAGTTTTTTAGGGGAAGGGAAATCTGTTTAAACAGCCATATATCTGCTGTGATTTCTTCCTTTTACAGTTTTTCTCTGACTCTAATTGATGCTCTGGATACCTTGCTGGTAAGTGTATCATCTGTTATTATTATTTTATTTTTTGCTTGACCCGGGGCTTGAACTCAGGGTCTAACCACTGTCCTTAGACACTTTTTGCTCAAGGCTAGCTCTCTACTACTTGAGCCACAACTCCACTTCCAGCTTTTTCTATGTATGTGGTTCCAGGGAATCAAACCCAGGGCTTTGTGCATGATAGGTGAGCATGCTACCATTAGGCCATGCTCCTAGCCCCACTTAATGTTAATTTTTATGTACTGTTCATCAGATAGTTGAAGGCCAATTGTGTAGCAAGATAGTTCTAGAGTTATTATGATGAATTTGAACAGGTACGGTCTCTGCTTGTCTGAGTTTGTGGTGTTAGCAAGGAAAATCAAGAAACAATAGAAGCAACAACAACTTTAAGAAATGCAGACTTACAAACTATAGTGAGTGCTCTTTGGGAAAGGAATAAAGTTTTGTGAGTGGGTGTAAAAGAAGAATCTTGAGATCTGCAGGAGAAGCAAGGTATTGATTAGGAAAATGGGAGAGGAAGAGTATTGTAGGCGGTGAGAATAGCTGGTGTGAAGGTCTTGGGGCAGAACAGATCCTGGCAAGTGCAGATAATTGAAGGAAGACCAAGGTGGCTACGGACTGGAGAAGGATGCAGGAAATGCGGTGACGCTGAAGGATACATAGCAGCCAGATGACACAAGCTCTTCACTGTGTTAAGGATTTTGAGCCTTATTTCAAGAGCAAGGGAAGCCACTGAAATTCCTTACATAGAATCAGGAAGTGATGAGATTTCTATCTTGCAATCATCAACTGCAATGTGAAGAAAGATTGGTGTCATCATTCTAAAAGTATTTGTAGAGTTATTACTTCAGGAGCTATGCCTGGCACTCTAGGGTAATGTAGGCAAGAGTGAAGCTTCTGTCCATGGAGATTTTCTTAATTAGGAAAGAAATGAGTACCCTAAGAGTTGTGCACATTGGGGCCTTTTATTTCAAGGAAGAAGTTAAAAGAGGAATCAAAGGCTTTTTAGAGAAAGATATTTAGACAAAGATAAGTTGCATTGAGTTTAGAAAATGAAAGAGGAAGTGATTTCTAGTGAAGGAAGTAGCAGGTCTAGAGTCAGGAAGTTGAAGAATTGTGGGGATAGTTTTAGTGAAGTAGGTGAAGGAAGGAACTGTGAGACACAGGGTCGGAAGTGTAGGTTGTGTCATTATGCTATGCTAGTTGGGCTGCTAGCACAGCAAGCCACCTCTAAATCCAGCCTCCGGTGTGCCTCCCCACCTGGGAGAGCCTCTTAGTCAGGTCACTTTCTCCTTCCAGATTTTGGGGAATATCTCCGAATTCCAAAGAGTGGTTGAAGTGCTCCAGGATAACGTGGACTTTGATATTGATGTGAACGCCTCGGTATTTGAAACCAACATTCGAGGTAAGGCTGCCTTCTAGGGCTTTTAGAAGGAAGACAGTGTGGAAGTGTCTCTGAAAAGAAAAGAACAACAACAGCAACAACAAAAAAACCAAACCTCAAGAGTTAGGCTAGGTGATGGTAGCTCATACCTGCAGTCCTGACTACTCTGAAGGCTGAAATCTGAGGATCTCAGTTTGAAGCCAGTCTGTGCAGAAAAGCCTGTGAGACTTTTATGTCCAATGAACCAGGAAAATACTAGAAGTAGAGATAGGGCTCAAATGGTAGAGTGCCAGCCGTGAGCAAAAACCCAATGAAGAGTACAAGGCCCCTGGTTCAAGCCCTAGTGCTGGCACACACACGCACACGCACACGCACACGCACACGCACGCACGCACGCGCACGTGTGCTACATAAAAAAATAGAGATGGTAAATGGCTTCAGAATTCACTCTGCCAGGATATTCACCAAAACCAGTGCCTGTCAGAGCACCTGTGACTTCCTGGAGGGGGAAGTGGGGTGTTAGGATCTCTGATCAGTTTCAGAAATGAAAATTAGCAGAGAACAGAAAAAGGCTAGAACAAAACATTTATCACATAAATAACATGTATTTGGTGCCATGAATGAAAAGTTGTCCCTGCCTTCTTGGAACTCCCTGTCGGTTCAAAAGAACTTTCTGTGCTGATGGAAATGCTTTTTGTTGGTGTTACCTGATCAGTGGCTACTAACCATGGACCATGTTGAGGGTGGAGGGGTGGTAAGATTGAGAGGGTTTGAAATTTCCCTGGCTGGCTTAGTAGCTAGGATTATAAGTTGTGAGTCACCAGCATCTGGCCTAATCAGGCAACTTTTTTTTTTTGTTGTCATGGGGCTTGAACTCCGGACCTAGGTACTGTCCCTGAGCTCTTCAGTCCAAGGCTAGCTCTCTACTACTTAAGTCACAGCCCCACTTCTGGTTTTCTCATGGTTAATTGAAGAGTCTCATAGACTTTAGGTCCCTGGCTGGCTTGAACCACGATCCTCAGATCTCAGCTTCCTGAGTAGTTTAGGATTACAGGTTTAGGATTACACTGATACCTGCATTCATGCAACTTTTAATTTCAGTGGATATATATATATATATATATATATATATATATATATATATATTTTTTTTTTTTTTTTGCCAGTCCAGGGGCTTGAACTCAGGGCCTGAGCACTGTCCTTGGGCTTTTTCCTCAAGGCTAGTGCTCTGCCACTTGAGCCATAGCACCACTTCTGGCTTTTCTGTGTATATGGTACCAAGGAATTAAACCCAGGTCTTCATGCATGCTAGGCAAGCACTCTACCATTAGGCTAAACTCATGGCCTATCAATGATTATATTTTTATTTTCAGAAATTCTCTTTCATCTTTTTATAAATAAATATATCTGGTGATTTTGGTTACTTCTTGTGACAAATACTTCAATCTCTTTGTTATTTCTTTGGTTATATTGCACATAATGCCTGATAATTGTAGTATTTGAAACATAGATGTATCTTGTACTTATATTTCTGCTGGTTGTTACTTAAAATGTTTTGTCTCCTTGTACCCATTGAGTAAATTTTTAAAGTTTTATTCAGTAGCTTTACTATATGTTCTTTTCTTAGACTTTTTCTGTGTGATTCTTTTTTGGGGACTGGATTATGTGAATTAATGTAGGTTCTCCTAGATATACATTTTTATTAATTTCTGCCTTCTGACTTGAGGTATCAAAACCCACTGTATGCTTAAGGTTTGAGGGTTTTTAGATTATCCAGTTAATATGAGTTAAAACTACAAAATGTGAGTTCCAGGTTGCAGTTACTAATTCTTAGGGAAGTTTTATTTTGTTTGTTTGTTTTCCCTCCTTTTTCTTGGGCACCAAGATTGAGGCATGTAATTTTCCTTATGTGCCCTAGGGGAAATGTACAAAGTCTATTTTTAATTCAACTTTACAGAGAGTATAGAATTCTTCAGGTCTCAACTCGATGCAGAGACCTTTTATCCACTCCCCAGGTTGGCTTTTGTCTCTGTTCCTCTGCCAGGAGGAGGGAGACTGAAGGTCACTGATTATTTTTAGTTAGCGGGCTGTTTCTAGTTTCTAGTTAACTATATTTCCAGACACAGAACCTGGTCTTTTCATAAATCCTAAATGCTGCATAACCAGCCAAAATAAAGTACTAAAAACCTATTTGCTGTTAGTTACCAGGTGAACACTGCATTTTGTCCTCTCCCCTCCTACCCCAATTCTCCAGCTATGATACATGACTGGGAACTAGAGTGGCAAAGTGAAGTCAACAGGAGCCTTATAATCAGACAGACCTATTCCTGTCATCCACAAGATGGGTGATCAGGACACATCATCTTGCCTCTCTGAACCTTAGTATCTTTTTCTGCAGAGGGGATAGCAGTACCTAGCACGTGGTCCACAATAGAGAGTTCAAAAAGCAGCCATCTTTTTTTTTTTTTTGCCAGTCCTGGGACTTGAACTCAGCCTGGGTACTGCCCTAAACTTCTTTTGCTCAAGACTGACAGGCTAGCACTCTACCACTTGAGCCACAGCACCACTTCAGGCCTTTTCTGTGTATGTGGTACTGAGGAATTGAATCCAGCATTTCATGCATGCTAGGCAAACACTCTACCAGTAAGCCACATCTTTGATTGTCAAATGTTTATGACCCACCAAGAGAACCAATTTGTCAACTAACACTATGTAAATATGTGAGGGTCAAAGGATATCTCTTTCTGGGTGGTTCAAGGAGAGTTCTAAGGTTTATTTTGCACTAAGGTAAGACTGGTCCTTAGAACAGTGACACTTGTGCTTTATATTACCTGCAGTGGTGGGAGGACTCCTGTCTGCTCATCTGTTATCAAAGAAGGCTGGGGTAGAAGTAGAGGCTGGATGGCCCTGCTCTGGACCTCTCCTGAGGATGGCTGAGGAGGCAGCCCGAAAACTCCTGCCAGGTAAAAACCACACTGAGATGGGAGAAACATGAAATGCAGTAGATTATGTTTCCCTTACTGAGATAAGAGTAACCATGTTGAATTATTTCTATTATTTCTTGGTATTTTTTCCCCTCCTGGTTTTGAATTTAGGACCTTGGATTTGCTAGTCAGTTGGTCTACCACTAAGCCATACCTCTAGACCTTTCTTGGTATATTTTACACAAATCCTCTGTATTCCTGCCTTCTACTGGGTATTGTATCCAACTACCATGGAAATCAGCAGAGTCCTGAACATTTTTTTTTCCAGTCCTGGCACTTGAACTCAGAGCCTGGGTACTGTCATTGGGCTTTCTCAAGGCTAGCACTCTTATCACTTGAGCCACAGTATCACTTCTGGCTTTTTCTGTGTATGTGGTACCAAGAAATCAAACCCAGGACTTCATGCATGGTAGGCAGGCACTCTAACACTAGGCTTCACTCCTGGCTTGAGTCCTGAACATTTTAAGGGCCTTCTGGGGTATGGGCTCAGCTGGGCAAGTTAACGTCATTACTGTTGACAGGCATGGACTGAGGTCCAGACTGGTGGATACATGGTTTTTGTCCTTAGGTTAAATGAGTGCTTTGAACCCTCGCCAGCCCACATTCTGCTGGAATAATGGTCTAAGGAAAGAGCCTTGGTCTGAGCATTAGGAGCTGTGGGTTCTAGACTCTTTTCTATCAGCCTTCATCTTGAATAAGCTACTCTTCCTTCATTTTCCCCTACTCTACCATAATTCCTCCCTCCCATGGTGAATATTTGGAAAGCTAATGTAAGGTCAACAAGAGAAAGTGCTTTTCACTTGTGAAAAGAGAGGAATCTCTTTTATGGCTAAGCTGTGTCCAGGGCAGCAGGGCAAGCCTCAGTGTTTTGGTGTAGAGGCAGTCATTGTTGGGCTCTGAAGGGTCAGCCAGACACTGTGTTCCTTTTAGGGTGTGGTAGAGGTCTGAGGCACTCACACCCAAACACGTCACAGTAGCTTTCCACTGGTCCCTTGGACATCTCACTTATTTACTCCTCATGTGGAGCATTCGCCTCTCCAGGCATAGCCGAGGCCATTGGTGAGTTCAGTTCAGGCGTCATTCATAGCCCATATCTCTTGGCCTGGTGTCTCCTAGAAAACATCAGGTCCTATGTGATTCATCTCTGGAGGAAACTGCCTTTTTTCTGCTTCCATTTTTTTTCCTGTGGATCATGGGGCTTGAACTTGGCCTGGGCGCTGTCTTTGAGCTCTTCAGCTCAAGGCTACTACCCTACCTCTGGGCCTGGGTGTTGTCCCTGAGCTCTTCAACTCGAGACTACGACCTACTCTCCAGCCAAACCCCACTTCCCATTTTCTAGAGGTTAATTGGAGATAAGAGTCTCAGGTCCTTTTGTGCCCAGGCTGGCTTTGAAGCTTGATCCTCAGATCTCAGCCTCCTGAGTAGCTAGGATTACACTCAGAGAGCCACTGCACCCAGCTCTGCTTCCATTTTTTAAAGTCTTTTTTTTTTTTTTTTTTTTTTTGCCAGTCCTGGACTTGAGCTCAGGGCCTGAGCACTGTCCTTGGACTTTCTCAAGGCTAGAGCTCTACCACTTGAGCCTCAGCACCACTTCTGCCTTTTTTCTATGTATATGGGACCGAGGAATCTTCATGCATGCTAGGCAAGCACTCTACCACTACACCAAACTCCGGGCCTAAATTTTTTTTATCATTGTAGAATATATAGTTATATCTATATATAAAACCATATATTACTTATATATTTTTAAATTTTATTTTATTGTTGGGGTGATGTACAGAGGGGTTGCAGTTACATTCATCAGATAGTGGGTACACTACTTTTATTTTCTTACTTTTTTTTTTTTGGTAAGTCATGGGGCTTAAACTCTGGGCCTGGGCGTTGTCCCTGAGCTCTTCAGCTCAAGGCTATTTCCCTACCCCTGGGCCTAGGTGTTGTCCCTGAGCTCTTCAGCTCTAGGCTATTGCCCAGTCCTTTGAGCCTCAGCCCCACTTCCCATTTTCTAGAGATTAATTGGAGATAAGAGCCTCACCATCTTTAGTGCCCAGGCTGGCTTTGAACCGCAATCCTCAGATCTCAGCCTCCTGAGTAGCTAGGATTACAGATGTGAGCCACTACGCCCAGCTTACATCACTTCTTGAACATTGTTACCCCTTCCCATGTTTTTCTACCACTTTCCCTCCCTCACACCTCCCATTATTTATTTATAAATATATATGCAAATATATGTATATATTCAAAATATGTAGTGTATAAGTATACAGCAAGCACGTATGCATCTCCTTTGCAAATCCAGGAGGACTTTTATTCCTTTTCCTGTGTGTGTGTGTGTGTGTGTGTGTGTGTGTATGTATGTATGTGTATGTGTATGTATGAGTGTCAGTACTGGGGTTTGAACTTGGAACTTGGGCCCTGTCCCCGAGGTTTTGTTTTGTTGCTTATTTATTTTGCCAGTCCTGGGGCTTGAACTCACGGCCTCAGCCCTATGCTTAGACACTTTTGTTCAAGGCTAGTGCTCTGCCACTTGAGTCACAGCCCCATTTCTGGCTTTTTCTGTGTGTGTAGTACCTAGGAATCAAACCTAGGGCTTCGTGCATACTAGGCGAGCACTCTACCACTATGCTACACTCCTGGCCCCTTTGTTGTTTGTTTTTTGCTCAAGACTGGCACTCTACCAGTGTGAGACACAGTCCTATGTCTAGCTTTTTGGTAGTTAACTGGAGATAAGAATCTCAAAGGCTTTTCTTTCCTGGGCTAGCTTTGAACCATGATCTTCAGATCTCTGTTTCCTGAGTAATTAGCACTACAGGCATGAGCCACTGGCACATATTATTCCCTTTCTTTTTAATGCTCCCTGTGTTTTCTAAAATATTTTCTTATGTCCTTCTTGGTTGTGACTTGTATTCTCCTTGATGGTCCCTCATGCCTGCCAAGCCACCAATTTCTTGTCTATAATTTCTTTCTGGACCCTGTAGTTCTTGGAAATTTTGACAGTTTCGTTCTCAATTTGGTGACGCACAGGTTGATCTGCAGTTGCTTGACCTTTTGACCTGGAGAGGAATTTTTTCCTTGGGCTGGTTGTTGAGCTCTTGCCTTGAATCAGGAAGCACTGGGTGGCAGAGCATTGGGCTGTAGTGAAGGTACAGGGTGGGGCTCAGGGTAGACATTTCCAACTTCACACTGTGTGATGGTCTTGTGTGACCCTTGGCTGAATCACTTCTTGACAGGCATGATTTTCCTTATCTATAAATTAGAGTCCTACTGTATCAATGACTTAGGAATTTATATCCTGAGTTGTTTGGTTTTTTTTAAAGTAACTTTGCCCTAACATAGTTTATTTTAAAGAAGGAATCTCAAACGGCTCCCCTGGGACTGCTTAGGCTCTGCCAAATTATTTCACTGGTCAGAGTGGTGTTTTAAAGTCTCTAAATGGCTTCCAACGGGGTGTGCTCTTGTCCATGAGCCCTAAACCTCACTGTTTCTGTAGCTTATGCCTGGCTTACTTCATGCTTGGTTTTCTGTCTCGCCTTAGAAGACAAGAGTGTAAGAAAATTAAAGAGATCATGTGAATGGTGGTAACTTGGAGTTAGGCTCTCTCTATGTTCCTTTCTCATTGCAGGAGCCAGAGGTATGGTAGCATGTTTGCCAGTATTGGTTTAGGTGTCTGCTAAGGTTCCTCCAGTGTGACATTTACCATTCTCTGGCTCAGTCTCAGGTAGTTCACTCAGAAGGAAAGTGGGAAATACTGGCAAAGATCTTAAAGCTTGAGCCCTATGTCTAAACCACTCTGACCTCTCTGCTGCTGTGTGGAGTCATAACAATCACCTGATTGTTTAGCCTTTCAGACCCCCACTGGTATGCCCTATGGAACGGTGAACCTGCTTCATGGCGTGAACCCAGGAGAGACCCCTGTCACCTGTACGGCAGGGATCGGGACCTTCATTGTGGAATTTGCCACCTTGAGCAGTCTCACTGGTGACCCCGTGTTTGAAGATGTGGCCAGAGTGGCCTTGATGCGCCTCTGGGAGAGCCGGTCAGATATCGGGCTGGTAGGTCAGCTGCTGCCTCTTCTGTGTGTCAAGTCTGCCATTTTGGTCCTTGCTTATAAGGCCTAGAACTCCAAGAACAAAGTTGTATAAGTGGCCTCAGTACTTGGGCTTAGAATATCAAAAGGTAGACTGACCCTTACTCATGTTTTGACAAGAAGAGAACCAGAAAGCCCATCCTCTGTCAGGGCTCAAGGCAGTATTGTTCTGAGGTCTGGAGCCTTGGATTTTTAGAAGGATGTCATATGCTTCATAACCCTAACTCACTTAGTAACTGTAGATAATCAGCTCATCTAACCCTTATTTTTAGTATTTGCATAAAACTGTGTTTCTTAGACTACTAGTATTAAGATGTTGAATGACTATCCTGTGAAAGATGGATTTCTGGTCAAATAAAGGGATTTTTTTGGTTTGTTTTTTGAGTCGCAGTAAGTTTGCACAGAATATAACATGTAATGATGAAAAGATCTACTTGACTTGGCTTATTTGACCAAGCTTATTTGACCCCAGAGCTTCCTTTTCCCCTCCAATTCCTGTTCATAAATGACTAGTTAGCATATTTTAGATCAGGTCATCTCCAAGATTAGTGTCAGTTCCTTGAAGGGATAATTCAATGGAATTAACAGTAATGGAGCCAAAGGTAGTCAGGAAATAACACTGGATTTAGTAAGAACTAGATTGAAGCTTTGCCACATTGAAACTGTATCTTAACCTCTTTGTCCTCAGTTACTCCAGCAGTGATATTAATGTATTAATATCTCCTAGGCCGAATCGTTCCAAAGACTGAAAATGATTCAGGCATAGGCTGGCACTCTACTATTTTATGTAGAATTTGTTGCTAAGTCAGCTCAAAAAGTAGACCTTATATGAGGAGATGTCACATAAGAAGTGCCACCTTCAGAAAGTGCCACAGTGCAGATTTATTCCATCTCCCCTAGTTAGTCCAACACAGGCAGGTTTCTTTCTTTCTTTTTTTGGTTGTGGGACTTGAACTCAGGCCTGACTGCTGTCCCTGAGCTCTTCAGCTCAAGGCTATCGCTCTACCACTTAAGCCACAGCACCAGTCACTTTCGGTTTTCTGGTGGATAATTGGAGTCTCATGGACTTTAGTGCCCGAGCTGGCTGTGAACTGCAATCCTCAGATCTCAGTCTCCTGAGTAGCTAGGATTATAGGTGTGAGCCACCAGTGCCTGGCTAACACAGGCAGGTTTCTTCCAGGCATGCCCTCCATGCCCTTACCATTTCTGTATGCATTGGCTTGTTTCCCCAATGCCATCATCCATGTCCCTGTGGGCCTTCTGTGGTGCCTGTGCTGCTTGCCTTTGGCTGGAAGTCCTGGAACATAATACTACCCATGAGGGATTCTTAACGAGTGACAAATACTGATGGAGTTTGTGGATAAACATTCTGTCCCACTGCTCTCCGCCTTGGTGAGATCACTGAGGTGCGTCCTCTACACTGAATCCCACAGTTCCCTGGGACTGACTGCTTGATCACTCACCTCTTACATGCTTCCTTCCCTTCCCTGCCTCACTTTGCCCTTTCTCCTCTACTGGTATCTCTAGGGACTCATTTTCCAGATCAGCTCCTTTCAATCACGGCTCATGGAGGGAAACTGGATGTGGTAGCTCTATAAAGTAGATATATTGTGTCTCAGGGAGAAGACCCTATCCTAAAACTAGCCAGTGAAAAATAGAGCTGGAGTTGTGACTCAGTGGTAGATTGCTGGCTTAGCAAACATAAAGCCCTGAGTTCAAACCACAGTACTACAAAAAAAAAAAAAAAGTTACTGGCAAAGTCCCCTTTGATCCCTGTCCTCAGCTGTCTGGTTCCTTTCCTTAGGAGCAGCCATTCCATCAGATTCCTGGTGTCCTTCCTGAGCTAATGTGAGGAACTGTGTGAAATATGTATTTTTTTTTTTGCCAGTCCTGGGCTTGAGCTCGGGGCCTGAGCACTGTCCTTGAACTTTCTCAAGGCTAGAGCTCTACCACTTGAGCCTCAGCACCACTTCCAGCTTTTTTTTTTCTATGTATGTGGTACCAAAGAATTGAACCCAGGTCTTGGTGCATGCTAGGCAAGCACTCTACCACTAGGCCAAACTCCTGGCCCAATGTCTTGAATCTTTGGACATTGGAATCACAAGCCAACATCCCTGAAGTCTGAGAGAGATTATGGGAACAGCAGCTTCTTTTGTTTAATCTCACACTCACTCTAAGCAGTGCATAAATATTCCAAATCATTTTTCTTCCTTTTTGCCCAGCGGGTGTAATTAACTCCTCATAAATGTGCATGAGATACATCTCCACTGCAGAGATGTGCAGGAAGGCTGGTCCTGGGCCTTCCCTGTGTGAGTCCAAGCACTGAGGTGCCTAACTGCCTTGCACCTCACTGGTTGGTGACAGAGGGGCGAGACAGGAGGGGATACAGATCCTTCTTTAGCCTTGTGCCCACCTGAGAAAATCTCTCTCTCTCTCTCTCTCTCTCTCTCTCTCTCTCTCTCTCTCTCTCTCTCTCTCTCTCTCTCTCTCTCTTCTCTCTCTCTCTCTCTCTCTCTTTCTCTCTCTCTCTCTCTTTCCTAGGTTGGCAATCACATTGATGTGCTCACTGGCAAATGGGTGGCCCAGGATGCAGGCATCGGTGCTGGTGTTGATTCATATTTTGAGTATCTGGTGAAAGGAGCCATCCTACTTCAGGATAAGAAGCTCATGGCCATGTTCCTGGGTAAAAAAAGGGGCAGAGTAAAAGGCTTTTCCATAACCTTTCCTGTCCAACTGTGGGTTCTAAACTTGCAGTCTCTACCATGTGCCTACAGAATCCATTTTGAATTTTCAAGTCTACCTTCAAAATAGACCGTCTACTTTGATATCTATTGCAACTCTTTATGCCTTCTTTCCCTCGGCCCCCCTAGCTTTTCACTAGTCTGGGGCTTAAACTCCACCTTGGTACTATCTCTGAGCTTTTTTGCTGTATCACTTGAGCCACTTCCAGCTTTTTGGTAGTTAACTGGAGATAAATCTCATGGACTTTCCTGTGGTTGGCTTCAAGCCACAATCTTTGGATCTCAATCTCTGGAATAGCTGGGATTATACAGAGCAGCCTACAGCACCTGGTTCTTCATGCCTTTCTGGTTTTTGTTTTTGTTTTTGTGCTAGTTCTAGGACTTAAGCTCAGGGCCTGGATGCTGTCCCTGTACTTCTTTTGCTCAAGGCTGTGTTCTACCACCTACGCCACAGTGCCACTTCCAGCCTTTTCTGAGTCATTTTTTGGAGATAAGAGCCTCACTGATTTTTCTGCCCTGGCTGGCTTCAAACTGTGATCCTCTAATCTCAGTCTCCTGAATGGCTGGGATTATAGGCATGAGCCACCAGCATCTGGCTTTTATGCCTTTTTTTTTTTTAAATGCCTTTTTATAAGAGCCAGTTGAACCATATGTATTCTGTCACTGTGGCCAGATTTATCGCTTGGCCATTGCACATGATATTTTCTTTGCTTGGAATCTTTTTTCTTTTTTTTTTATTTCCTTTTTTGTCCCAAGTCCTTTTTTTTTTTTTTGTCCTCATGTTTCTAAATTCTATTCATCCTTCAGAGTCCAACTTAAATGTCATTATGTATAGGAAACAGATCCTTCCTCATAATTTAGGATTTCTGCATCTTTCCTGCAGTAGCTGTCAACAGTTACAGCGGTACCAGTTAACACATAGTTAATGCCTTATTCATAACTCTTTTTCACTCAGTCCTTTGCAAGAGGTAGTTAATTGATAAGTGCCTATTGAATAAACATGTATCTTTCAGAACCTTAGATACTCTTAATAATTATCTTGAAGAATTATTGGGTACCTAGTGATAATTATAGCCATTATTCATTTACTCAGTAAATATTTACTGGATACCACTGATGTACCGGGTACTGTGCTATGCTCTGAACACAAACTATTTTAAGAATTAATGCTCTTTGATATTGCCTTATTTATTTGAATGTATATTTGGTACTTTTGGTCATTCAGGTATTTATTTTGAGCCGGGCTCCTGTGGTTCACGCCTCTATCCTAGCTACTCAGGAGGCTGAGATCTGAGGATCATGATTCAAAGCCAGCCTAGGAAGGAAAGTTTGTGAGACTCTTATTAACCACCAGAAAACCTGAAGTGATGCTAAATGGTAGAGCACTAGCCTTGAGTGAATAAGCTTTGAACAGTACCCAGGTGCTGAGTTCAAGCCCCACAACTCATACACACACACACACACACACACACACACACACACACACACACACAATTATATATTTATTATATACTGTCCTAGTTTTGGGATTACATAATCAAAAAAGCCCCAATGCTAATGGATTTATAATCTAGGAGAGTGATATGAGTTCAAGGTCCCATTGGAGTGTTAGTTCCTTATTGGATAGACTTTGTCTTGTTGACCACTTAGCACTCAGTAGGTGTTTGCTTATTTGGTGAGTGAATAAATGGCTGAATAATAAGGTATGTAATACAAAATATTTTCTCAGTTTAACAGATAGTAAAACTGAGGCTTAAGAGGAGAAAATGGTAATACCATTATTTAGTGTAGAAATCTGATTTGAGGACCCACACATATGCTGGTATGCTTGCCTCATTTCATCTTTGTTTTGAGAACTCTGGGCCTGGGCTTTGTCCCTGAGCTCTTCAGCTCAAGGCTAGGGCTCTACCACTTGAGCCACAGAACCACTTCCAGTTTTCTGGTGGGTAATTGGAGATAAGAGTCTCATAGATTTTAGTGCCTGGTCTGGCTTTAAATCTCGATCCTCAGACCTCAGCCTCCTGAGTAGCTAGGATTACAAACATGAGCCACCGGCGCCCAGTGAGGCTAATTATTTCAAAATAGAATCTTTCAAAAGGGTTAAGTCCATACTTCTGTGGTCAAGGTTGGACTTTATCTCTAATCAGTCGTATGTTTATTATTCCATTTCCCATGATGCAGAGTATAACAAAGCCATTCGGAATTACACCCGCTTTGATGATTGGTACCTATGGGTGCAGATGTACAAGGGTACTGTGTCCATGCCTGTCTTCCAGTCCTTGGAAGCCTATTGGCCTGGTCTTCAGGTAAGAACAATCAATGAAGGTAGTCATTTTTCTTCACAAGTTTTTTTGGCTTTTTTTTTTTTTTGGTGCTGGACCTGGGTCTTGAACTCAGAGCTGAGATGCTGTCCCTGAGCTTTTTTTGCTCAAGGCTGGACACTTGAGCTGCAGCTCTACTTCTGGCTTTTTTTTTTTTTTTAAGTTTAGTAAAGATAAAAGTCTCATGGGCTTTCCTGCTCAGACTGATTTCAAACTGTGATCTCTAGATCTCAATCTCCTGAGTAGCTAGGCTTATAAGTGTGAGCCACTGGTGTCCGGCTTCGTGTTTCTTTTTTCTTTTCTTTTTTTTTTTTTTTTGGTGTGTCATGGGGCTTGAACTCAGCCTGGGCATTGTCCCTGAGCTCTTCAGCTCAAGGCTTTTGCCCTACCCCTGGGCCTGGGTGTTGTCTCTGAGCTCTTCAGCTCAAGGCTACTGCCCTGCCCTGGAGCCAAGCCCCACTTCTCGTTTTCTAGAGGTTAATTGAAGATAAGAGTCTCAGGTCCTTTTGTACCGAGGCTAGCTTTGAACCTTGATCTTCAGATCTCAGCCTCCTGAATAGCTAGGATTACAGGTATGAGCCACCACCCAGGCTCTGGCTTCATGTTTCTATGGAATGGCCAAGCAAGTTTATTTTGTGTATCTTCACATAAATTATTTTAGTTGAGTACTTGAGAATATAGATTTAAGATGGAAGAAGGCTGTAGGATGAATGAAATGCATGATTCTGCCATATGTAGTCTTCTAAGGGGACAATTAAAGTGTAAGGAACTTATACTTGCCATGGAATGTTATAATATACAGAGTCTTTCCAGTCTGGACTGGGGCTACTACTGGCAACAGGTGTTTCTTCAGGAGACATTCTGTCACAGTTCCTCCTTAACAGTGACCATGTTTTTCCCACCAGCATGATTTTTTTCCCCCTGACACAATCTACTAGGGTTACAGATAAGATGAGACCCTGATCCTGTCTAATATATCCACCAGGTATACCAAAATATTTCATGTACCAAGATATTTTCTAATCTAGGCAGTTTTTAAATACCTTTTTATTTTAAGAAAAAATATGAGCTGGGACCGTGGCTCCATGGTAGAACATCTTTTCAGCAAGTGTGAAATTCTGGATTGGTGTTACAGCAATATAGCACCACTAACCTTTTCTCTTAGAATTTTGAACCATCAGGCTAAAATGATCAAAACTACTGGTAGCGAACACTGACCAGGGAGATTGGGAGATTTCATATATAATCTCAGTACCTCCCAGTAATGTGTGAGATACATGCTGAATTTTACATATTACAGATGAAGCCCAGAGAAATTTAACTCTGGGTTAGGATCACACAGTGAGTTAGCGAGTTAGCAGCAATCTCAGGGTTTGATTGAGTTTTTGGTTTTTTTCCAAAGACTGCTTTGCCATTTTCTGAGTTCAATTGTGAGGTTTTATCTGTAGATTTTTAGGCTTTGCACCTGCTCTCTACCTACTACTTCTCTCTTACAGAGCCTCATAGGGGACATTGACAATGCCATGAGGACCTTTCTCAACTATTACACTGTATGGAAGCAGTTTGGAGGGCTTCCAGAATTCTACAACATTCCTCAGGGATACACAGTGGAGAAGCGAGAGGGCTACCCGCTTCGACCAGGTGAGCAGTGTCTGATTATGGCCAGCCCACAGGCTTTGTTGCCTCACACCCCAATTCTGCACAGGTGCCGTCAAGACTATTTTTCCCCATCTTCTCCAGTGGCTGTATGTGGTTTTTCTTCTAGGAATTATATATACCCATATTTTCAGATTTGGAAACTGAGACCTAGTGAGTTGGAATGGCTTCTATAAGACTGTTAAAGTGTAGGTACTGGGCCTGGAACCCAGATCTATGATTCTCTGTTCTTTCAAACTCAGCATTGAATGGGAAAGAAAATAAAAACAGAAGCAGGTTGCTTCTGCTAGAACTTTGCCACTAGATTGAGTTGTTTGTTCAGCCGTGCAGGCGGGTACATTCTGCTTCTGTAGTACAGAATAGTAAAACATTAGGATGGACCTCAGGCACTGTCTAGTTTCATCCCATTTTCCCTTTGCAGCTCAGAGTCAAGATCACATACTTGACATTGTCCTATGTTTCTTGGCAGCTATGATGTCATCTAATTCACTGTGGGAAAATTAAATTCTGTAAGGATGGAAAGGAAGGGGGACAGAGGCTGCAACCCTACCTCATATAGTTTTATGTTACCTTTGTCTTAACCACTTAACCATGGGACTAGTTTTCTACTTCTTCCACCCATTCTGCCTCCTAAATCTTGGATTGTTTCCTCTGAAGTTAGCTGGATGACGTGCAAGAAAGCGAAGCACAATTTAGCGTATTAGGTCTATGTGTGAGGAAGAAGAAGCAAGACTGGCCACACCCAGCCATCTCTGGAAGCAGAAGGACATCATCTATAAAAGCACTATCTTTTCTATCTATGTGTGTTCATCTGCCAGTAAGGTGCCCCAGACTGTTTTTAAAGTAGAGCAATTGGACTAACACTTGTCTAGAGCTGTGACTGTAGCTCAGTGGAGGATTCTGAGTTCAATACTCAACACTGCAGAATGAATGAATGAATGAATGAAATAAGAGCTAGAGTTTGCAGTAGCAGATCAGAAGAAAGAAATATTGATTTAGACTGAGGAGAAAACAAAGGATAGAGAGCTGCCGGCAAAGGGAAGGGAAAGCAGTTCTTTCCTCTGAGAAAAAATGGATTATAAGGTAGGAAAGCATATTGAACTATAGTTTCTGCCCTCTGAGGCCATGCTCTGTGGATAGTAAAATCTTTTTTTTCCCCTCATAACACTTCTTAGCAATTTGAAAGTAATAAATGTATTTTGCTATTTATTTACTCCTGTTAGTATCTGTCTTAAGACAAAACTCATGTCCAAGTATCACATTCTGCCTGTGGCGCAGCTGGAGCTGTTTTCTGTGCATTGTAACCCAAGGAAACTGGGTGCTTGAATATCCCAGCCTTCATTTTGTTCATCTCATCTCAGCAAGGACCTTAAAATGTCAGGCTCCTATCTTTAAGATTAAATTAGGCTGTGAATGACAGAAAAAAGATAGCTTAGTAAAGATGGGAATTTCTTTCTTGTATTCTGAGTATATTGAGCTCCTTATGGAGCTTCTGGGATCATTGTCAGTCTGGGCAACCAGATATTAAAGAGGAAGATGGAACAGACTTTGGAAAACAGACTGCAGCCTCTGCCACCTTCTCTGTCCTAGACTCTGGCTGTCTCTCTGCCTCTAGGGGTGGGAGTCTGTGGTTAGCCTTAAGCCGATGCCTGTGTGCATCAGACCTTGGGCATATTGCCTCTGAGTAGAGCCTTGGGTGAGATAATCCTGTGTTCCTCCTTGTTGGGATCCCATGGACCAGGTGTAAAGGAAAGGAGTCCCTCGGGTCATCTGAAGGACCCCAGGCACTGCTTGCTTGACCACTGGGTGAGGAGGGTCTGTTTGGCCTTTGCAGAGCTCATTGAGAGTGCAATGTACCTCTACCGTGCCACGGGGGATCCCACCCTCTTAGAACTTGGAAGAGATGCTGTGGAATCCATTGAGAAAATCAGCAAGGTGGAATGCGGATTTGCCACAGTAAGTGTTTTGGGGGCCCAAGAATGGGGAAGTATCTCTTCTTGTTGCTGGAGAACCTCTTCCAAGGTGGGGCTTTGGAGCACTGGAACCCTTAGTATTAGAGGAGACCTTAGAGATGTGAACTAATGAACTGGAAAGCTGAGAGCCTGGCAGAATACCTAGTGGAGGTGGAGAAAGAGTTAATTCCCAAGACATTTTTCCATTTGCTTGGCTTTTCCTCTGCATCAGAGATCCTTATATGTCAGAATGGGCTGTTTTGCAAAGTGGGTTTTGTAGGAAGTTTTGTGAGAGGGCTTATAAAGTGGAGTTTGAAAAGAGATATCCAGTGTTACACAGCCCCATATTCAAACCTGGGGCTCCTTAACAAAATCCCATTCATCTCACAAGTATTTCTTTAATGCCTTTTTAGTGTCAAACATGTGCTAGGCCCAAAGGTAATAGTGATGCAAAAAGACCAAGCCCTGTTTTAGAGAATTTATGTTTTATCAAAAAACCATGAAAATGAGCTGATACAATGGTACACACCTGTAATCCTCACACTTGAGTGGCTGAGGCAGGAGGACTGTGAGTTTAAGACCAGCTAGGCTATATAATAAGGTTCTATCTCCAAATAACAACATTCTTCCCCTCTCCTTCCCCCAAAAAAGTAACACACACACACACACACACACAGTGAAAATGTATCTGAAAGACAGAAAGAAGGCAGATGTGGCTAGAGTTTAGTACAGTGAACACCAGGAGAAAAAGCCACAGAAGGAGGTGGAGGCCACAGGATCTCATGTAGACCGTGGGAAAGAGTTAGGGTTTGGGTCAGCTTGGAATGAGAAGCCATCACTGTGCCCCTTGTGGACAATGGATCAAGGGTCAAAGATGAGATAGGGATCCCATCTTACAGAACCTAAGCAGACAAGATAGAAATAACTGCTATAGACACATAGAAACTGATGTATCAGAAAAAAACATCTGGAAGAAAATAAACAAAGAATTTGTTTATTTGTTTATTATAAAATTATTCTTTTGAAAATTTTTATAATGCGATTATATTTTATAAGTAAAATATAGATCCATGTTTTGAAAGAAAAGACCTATACATATAGGGAGGAAATGAAACAGTGCTGTGGTTTGGCTTTTAATGTGTTATATCCTGGGAAAGACCAAAATGCTCTGACTATTGGGACTATCTTAGGAATGTTAGACTCCATGAAAATGAAGCCCTTTGGAGGTCTTCCAACTACTTGATGGAAAAACTTATCCCCTCTTTATCAAACAAGGTAAAGAAAAGTCTTGGTGCATCTTGTTCATATTTGTTTGTTTGTCTATTTGTTTTTTTACCAGAAGAACGTTGTAGTTGCTAGACAGGTGCTAGATTGCTAAACCATGCCTGCAGATCTTTTTGGCACTGATTTTTTTTTTTTTTTTTTTTTGCCAGTTCTGAAGACTGAACTCAGGGCCTGAGCACTGTCCTTGGGCTTTCTCAAGGCTAGAGCTCTACCACTTGAGCCACAGCACCACATTCAGCTTTTTCCTAATTATGTGGTACTAAGGAGTCGAACCCAGGTCTTCGTGCATGCTAGGCAAGCACTTTAACCACTAGGCCAAACTCCCGGTCCCACTGATTATATTTTTAAAGTAGGGACTCACTTTCTGTCCAGGCATGGATAGGTATGTGCTATCATGCTCAGCTATGAATTAAGTAAGGTCTCTGTGTATCCAGGCTAGCCTTGAATCACAGTAATTCCAGCAGCCTCCTAAGTAGCCAAGATTATAGGCATGAACTACTGGCTCCTAACTCAAGTCACATTTTGTATGTGTGTGTAGGGGGGGTGCTAGGGCTTGAATTCAGGGCCTTGTACTCTCATTTAACTTTCTTGGTCACTGCTAGAGTTTTACCACTTGAGCTGTACCTCCAGTCTGGCATTTTGCTGGTTAATTTGAGATTGAGTCTCCAAGTCTGCCAAAACTGGTGGACCCTCCAGGTCTCAGCTACCTAAGTAACTAGAACTCTAACCGTAAGCCACTAATACCCAGCTTGAGGAACCTTTTTTTTTTTTTTTTTCTGGTCGGTCATGGGGCCTGGATTCTCGGCCTGGGCATTGTCCCTGAGCTCTTCCGCTCAAGGCTACCATCCTACCCCATGAGCCTCAGCGCCACTTCCAGTTTTCAAGTGGTTAATTGGAGATAGAGTCTCAGGATCTTTAGTGCCCAGGCTGGCTTTGAACCTCAATCCTCAGATCTCAGCTTCCTGAGTAGCTAGGATTACAGGCATAAGCCACCTCTCCCAGCTTGAGGCACATTTTTTGTGTAAGGTAGATATCATTGAGACTTAGGTTGGTTTAAATGTATTGTTGATTCAGAGAACCTAAAAATGAATGTTTGTAGCAAGTTGTCTTACTTTATGCCCATCGACTTTGTTGAAATAATCAAAATTAGACTTGGTTCATAAGCAAAAACTTGGTGGCTTCCTTGAGGCCCATCAAGGGAGGATTGGCTCAGCAAATGGTGATACATTTTGATGATGAAATATCATTTCAGTGATAGAAGGGCCGATTAGCTCTATGTTCCTAGTCAACGAAAAGCAGGATTAGCCAGGCATGGTGGCTCACCCCTGTAATCCTAGCTACTCAGGAGGCTGAGATGTGAGGATCAAGGTTCAAAGCCAGCCAGGGCACTGAAGAACCTGAGACTCGTATGTCCAGTTAATCACTAGAAAATGGGAAGTGGGGATGTGGCTCAGGAGTAGAGCCATAGCCTTGAGCTGAAGAGCTCAGGGACAGCACCCAGGCCCAGAATTCAAACCCCATGACCCACAAAAAAAGCAAAAAAAAAAAAAGGTAGGTTTACAAGAGTTTGGAGATTGTCCTATGATATAGGAAGATCAGGGAGGACATTTCTGGAGAGACAGAATTTGAATGGAGACCTGCAGGAGATGAGAGACTATTCCTACATGAAGAGTGCTCCTGGCTGAAAGAACAACACGCAGATACCCTGAGGGGGGAGTGAACCACTAGCTCAGGAATAGAAAGGCCAAGTAACTGCAGCTGCAAGAAAAGACAGCTCAAATCATGAAGGACCTGGTAGCTGTGGTAAGGATGAAGTGTTTAGCCTATGAAATGGAACGTCAGCAGATGGTTATGAAAAGAAAGAGTGACAGGAAAGACTCATGATCTAAGTATACTGTAGAGTAAGGATGGAAGTTGACAGCCTACTTGTGAAAATCCAGATGGTATCTTGGGAAAGAGTGAGGCCCTGAGAAGTGATTCCTCAAGGACTTTGGCTGCCTAGTGGCAAAGCAGCTCATGAAGGCCCAGGGGGTGGGGAGGGGTAGAGGTGTCTCCTAACTCACTACCAAACTGTATTGATCTTCTACCTTGCTTCCTTCTCCCATGTGGCAGATCAAAGACCTGCGAGACCATAAACTTGACAACCGCATGGAGTCCTTCTTCCTGGCTGAGACTGTGAAATACCTCTACCTGCTGTTTGACCCAACCAACTTCATCCACAACAATGGCTCCACCTTTGACGCAGTGATGACCCCCTATGGGGAATGCATCCTGGGAGCTGGAGGCTACATCTTCAACACAGAAGCCCACCCCATCGACCCTGCCGCCCTGCACTGTTGCCGCAGGCTGAAGGAGGAGCAGTGGGAAGTGGGAGACTTGATGAGGGAATTCTACTCTCTCAATCGGAAAAGATCAAGATTTCAGAAGAAAACCAAGAGTTCAGGGTCTTGGGAACCCCCATCAGGGCCTGGCACACTCTCCTCACCAGAAGCTCATGGTGAGGCAAGTGAGAAGCAGCCAGCCAAGGAGAAAATCCCACTTCTCAGCTGCCCCAGCCAACCCTTTACCTCCAAACTGGCATTGCTGGGACAGGTTTTCCTAGATTCTTCATAACCACTGGATGATTTTTTTACTTTTATTTTTTGAGACTAAACTACAATAATAAATGTGCTTTTGGCTATCACGTTTCATATGTTGGACTATTTTTATGAGGTTCAATTCAAAGAAAGTATTCCTGGTGCCAAGTACCAGTAGCTTACACCTGTAAGTCTAGCTACTCAAGAGGCTAAGATCCAAGGATCACAGTTTGAAGTCAGCTTAGACAGAAAACACCATGAGACTTTAACTAGCTGGGCTGATGGTTTTTAATATAAGACTCCATCTGCAGTCTACTGGCTCTCCAATAAAGACTCCCAATTTGGTCTCTTAAGTGGTGGCTTCTCATGACTGAGTTCCCTTAAACATTTGGGGAAAAAAAGCAGGAAGTGAAGGTGTGACGCAAGTCCTTAAGTGCCAGCCTTGAGCTAAAAAGCTAAGAGATTTTGAACCCCTGAGTCCAAGTACTGGCACGCAAACAACAAACATACAACACACATACACAGATTGGCACAAAATGAAGAGGTTCATGACTAATACAGAAAAGTTACCCCAAATTAGCTGATAGGTAACTCTCCCTTTTCTTGACATCTCTGGGGAGAACATGATTACCCAAAGTATGTCTTTTGTTCTTGCCCAGCCTGTGCTTTTGCCCTGCATCTGTCCCCTTCACCGATTGTCCTTCTGGGCAGTAGAGATTATTAAGCATCTTTGGGTGCCAGCTGTAACCCCCAAGGGACTGGTGAACAAGGCATTTAGTTTTTATTCTTGTATAAACTAAATTTTAGCAGTGAGGAATAAACTGGTTACTGTAACATATTAGAATTACATGAATAGGATATTCTTTCACAATGGCCCTTCCTCTGGGAAGGTCTAGAGGATGGGAGTCTTTTTGCTTTTTTTCTGTTTTTGTTTTTTTGTAAACAGTTATGTAAAATTTTACACAAAAATGAAACAAACAGGATAGTAATCCTTCATGTATCACTTGTCTTCAAAGACCCAACTTTGCTGGGTACCAATGGCTCATACCTGTAATCCTAGCTACTCTGGAAACTGAAATCAGGATTGAGCTTTGAAGTCAGCCAATGATAGGAAAGACCATGAGACTCATCTCCAGTTAACCACTAATAGTCAGAAGTGGAGTTGTGGCCAACCTTGAACAAGAAAAGTTAAGGGAGGCCGGGAGTTTGGCCTAGCGGTAAGAGTGCTTGCCTAGCATGCATAAAGACCAGGGTTCAATTCCTCGGTACCACATACATAGAAAAAGCCAGAAATGGTGTTATGGTTTAAGTGACAAGGACAGTGCTCAGACCTTAGTTCAAGCCCCAGGACTGGCAAAAAAAAAAAGCTAAGGGATAGTATCCAGGCCCTGATATCAAGCCCCAGGATCAGGAAAAAAAAAAAAAAAAGCAAAAATTAGTTTCAAAGATGGACTCATTAGCCTATTTTATTTAATTTATAATCACTATAGAGAATAGAATCCTAAATATGTTATTTTCATCCATGGAAATATTTCAGCAGCCAGGGGTGGTGCTCACCTCTAAACCCACCACTGAGAAACTAAAGCAGGAGAATTTTGGATTTAAGGTGAAAATTGGGCTGCATATTGGGAGATTTTTTTCTCAAAAACAATGACAACAACAACAAAACATTTCAAAATGCATCTTCTAAACACCTACAAAAAATTCAGTAATTATTACATAATACCTTCCAATACCCAATTAATTTTCAATATTCTTTTTTTTCTTTTTATTTATTTATTTATTTATTGTAATTAGTAAAAGGGTTACATGATATTTGCCAGATAGAAGGTGCATTAATTCACATACATTGATACCCTTTCACATGTCTTGGTACCCATTTCCCTCCCCCCTCAATATTCTTTTTTGTTGATTTATAAATCTGTGTGGTCATGTTTGAATCAGGTTCCAAGCAGAACACAGGCATTTGAAATTAATATGTGCCTACCAAATCTTCTGATCTCAGTTGTACTATATCCCTTCCCTCCCTTTCTCCTTCTCTCCTATGTTCATTGCAATATGTTAAAGAAACTGAGTTGTTTGTCCTGTGGATTTCCCATGTTGATTTTGCTCATTGTATTCATGTGTTTAGCATGTGACATTTTTTTTGCAAATTGATACTAAGATCTAGAGTAATCATCAGATCTTAAATTTTGTTTTTATTTTTTAAGAATTGTTAAGCTGAGCATGTTGGCTCACATCTGTAATCCTAGCTACTTGGAAGGCTAAGATCAGAGTATCATGGTTTGAAGCCAGCCTGGACAGAGAAGTCTATGAGACTCTTATCACCAGTTAATCTTGAGAAAATTCGAAGTGGCACTGTGACTCAAAGTGAAGTGATAGAGTTCTAGCCTTGGGCAAAAAAGCTCAGAGACAGTACCCAGACCCTAAATTCAAGCCCCATGACTGACAAAAAAAAGAATTGTTCATAAGTAGTATTAGGTGCATCAGTCATAAGGCATATGTCTGCTGATGTCTCTGTTACCAATAGCTGTGTATTGATCAGTGCCATTATTATTTCAATAGGATTCCAGAGGAGTGATGCTCTAATTTGACTAGACTGTTCGCTAAGGAAAGATTGGTGATGAGGACATCAGCTATGTGAGTATCTTGTAGTAGAGTTCAGGAAAGCCAAGATGAATACTTGATTTTTTGTCTTTGTATACTAGTTTCCAAATAGCAAATGGATTCCCTAGCATCCTCTAAAGGTGACATTAAAGGGCAGAGGAGCGGGTAGGGAGGGGGTGGGGAAGCGAGAGTTTTTACCGCTTGAGTCATACCTCAGTCCCCAACTTGTTTTTTGTTGTTATTGTTGTTGGGGGTTTTGTTTTTGAGCAGGGAGGAAGGAAGGCAAGATTAGAGGTTTAGGAGATGATCTATCTCTCTTTCCTCCTGCCTTAGCCTCCAGAGTGCTGGTATTACAGTAATACACCACCACACCTGACCCTTTTATTTATTGTAATTTACTTGCAGTCCCATTTACCAGTCATCCCTCACTATATTTCAATTCACTGGTGGCTTCACTGTATTGCAGGTTTAAAAAAATGTCTAATTCTGTACCATGGAGTTATTGCTGTAGTGTGGGATTCTATATATACATATTTGTGCTTTTAATTATTTTGTCTAAAAGTTTAAAGCACTATAAAAATAGTGGAAATAGAAGTTAGGCCCAGGGTGAAGATACTGCACCACCCAGTGGAGCTCCTGATGAACTGGTGGCCTTCAGAAGAGCTGTGGTACTTGGCTTGGCTGTGCAGTACCTGCATCTCATCCTCATCACCTCCATTGCCCTCAGCACTGCATAGCTACAAAATTCATGAGCTTCATCATTCGAGTTGTAATATGTGTCACTGGTGAGTGCCTATACACATTTTTCTAAGTAGCTAGGCCTGGTGGCTCATGCCTGCAATCCTAGCTACTCAGGAGGCTGAGATCTGAGGATCATGGTTCAAGCCCAGCTCGGGCACTAAAGACCCTGAGACTCTTTTTTTGTTTGTGGGCTTGAACTCTGGACCTGGGCACTGTCCCTGAGCTCTTCAGCTCAAGACTAACACCCTACCCCTTGAGCCACAGCCCCATTTCCCATTTTCTGATGATTAATTGGAGATAAGATTTTCTCACTCTTAGTGCCTGGGCTTGGCTTCTAACCATGATCCTCAAATCTCAGCCTCCTGAGTAGCTAGGATTACAGGCATGAGCCACTGTGCCTGGCTCCTCCTAAGACTCTTATCTCCAATTAACCACTAGAAAACAGGAAGTGTCACTGTGGCTCAAGGGGTAGGGCGGTAGCCTTGAGGTGAAGAGCTCAAGGACAGTGCCCAGGCCCAGGGTTGAAGCCTTATGACCAACAACAACAACAAAATTCTGTGTTGTTAAAATTACATAGGTTTAAGAGTGTAGAAAGTGTTTAGGAGCATGAGAATGTGGGAAAGGTAAATAAGATAGTAGGAAAGGTTTATAGGAGAGCGGGAGGGTATATAAAGCCATATATATATATATATATGTGTGTGTGTGTGTGTGTGTGTCTGTGTGTGTGTATACATATATACAGTACATATATGTATAGATAGTCATCCTCACTGTATCACAATTCACTTATTGAGGCGTCACTGTATCATCTTTTTTTCTTTTTTAAATAGTGATCCTTTACCTATTGTGAAAATCACCTCCCAGAGTCCCCCACAATAGGTGAAAATCCACAAAGTAGCAATAAGTGAACTATGATATAGCAAGGACAGCATTAGTTAGAAATGTAACTCTGGTGATAGGCAAAGGATCACTGTAATATATTTTATTTTATTAATATTTTTATTGTAATTAATAAAAGGGTTACATGATATTTGCCAGATAGAAGGTGCATTAATTCACCTATATTGATACCCTTTCACATGTCTTGGTCCCCATTACCCTCCCCTCCACACCCCCCCACCCCCGTCTTGGTTTTCCCCCCTTCCCTATCCAATTTCAAATAACCAAATACAAATAAATTCAATATATCAGATAACAAAGTGAGATACTGTAACAATATGAGATAACCAAGGGACAGCAAAAGAGATGAGAGACAAAATAGTACATTGAGGATAATAATCATTCATTATATGGCTTTTGTTTCAATATCCTGGAGGTCTTTTCAATTAGCTTCATACTATATGGCCTTATGTATCAAGGTTTTGGTTTTGCTCTATTGCAGATCTCTGCTAGTAGAGCCCAAGGTTTCTACTGATTATGACAAATGAGGGAAACCATTGAGCCTAAGTTCCTTTGAGTCTGGTTTACTTCACTTAATATGATTTTTTCTAAGACTTTCCATTTCCTAACAAATGGGGCGATGTCGTTTTTTCTGACAGCAGCATAGAATTCCACTGTAATATATTTTAATCCAGTTCAATTATCCTCATAGAGCTTACTTTGTCCCATTTCTGACTAGCAAAAAAGAAAATCTCTGAATTAACCAAGTCTTGTTATGCTTTCTGGCATAATAAGATAATCTAAACTCCTTGGATACCTTTCCTGCCTTATTTCTTAATCATTCATGTCTCTTATATAGCTGGAAAGGTGACTTACCCCAGGACCTTATATAGCTTTCAATGCCTCCTTCAGCTTTGCCCAGGAGCCTTGGTTAACTTGGCTGTTGGTCCAGGGAAGCCTTGGCACCTTGATAGGGAGCCCTCCAGTCCTTCTTTTTGACATGTTGCCTCAAATAGGAGCCCAGACCTACACTTACTTCCCATAGCACTGAACACCAAGGCATGGTAGAAGGAAATATACCACTTAGATACTAACAACTGCCATTAGCGTTGACTTCTCTTGGAACCATGGTCCATACCATGGACTGGATGGCTGAGGCCACCTCACTCCAGTGCCCGTGGACACCTTGATCATCAACACTCTTTCCCAACTTACAAAAACATACTTTGTGTGTGTGTGTGTGTGTGTGTGTGTGTGTGTGTGTGTTTGTGCCAGTACTGAGGCTTTAGCTGAAGGCCAGGGCACTCTCCTTTAGCTTTTTCACTTAAGTCTGATATGCTACCACTTAACCACAAGTCCACTTCTGGCTTTTTGGTAGTTAATTGGAAATAAGATTGTCATGGACTTTTCTAGCTAGGCTAGCTTCAGAGATCATCAGATCTTATCCTCCTGAGCAGTTAGGATCACAAGCATGATCCACTGGCCCCTAGCTCTTGACAGGTTGGTTCTAAAATTCAGATGGATGGAAATTCAAGGGACCATAAAGAGCTAAGGCAATCATGAAAATAAGAACAAAATTGGAGGACTCATACTTACTATGATACTGTAATAAAGTAGTGAGGCAGCATATAAATTGATGAAGTAGTTGGTCTTTCTTTTGAGAACATTTGGACTTGAACTCAGGGCCTTGTAGTTTGATAGGCCGGCATTCACCACTTCAGCCAAATCCCCAGCCTTAAATTAATGGAATAAAATTGAATTTATTAATAACCCCCTCTTTTTTTGCCAGTCCTGGGGCTTGAACTCAGGGCCTGACCACTGTCTTTGGGCTTTCTCAAGGCTAGAGCTTTGCTACTTGAGCCACAGTACCACTTCTGGCTTTTTTCAATGTATGTGGTACCAAGGAATTGAACCGGGTCTTTGTTCATGCTAGGCAAGCACTCTACCACTAAGGCCCCTCATTAGTAAACCTTTATATCCATAGTCAATTGATTTATTTTTTTTTATGGCACTAGAGTTTGAACTTAGAGCTTTGTGCTTCTTAGGCAGGCACTCTTACAACTTGAGCCAAGTCTCCAAGCACTTTGTATTCTGATCATTTTGTGATAGGGTCTCCATATGGTCAGTACCACAATCCTTCTATTTACACTTCCCACGGTATGATAGATCTGTCCTAAATGACCCAGCCTAAAAGTAACTAGGATTCCAGGTGTACCATAGAGTTTCTTCGTGGGAAAGGTTTATACACAAAATGTATTTAATATAATACAGATGACCAATGACAGACCACAGACATAATGGCAGTCCCATAAAGTTATACTGGATTTTGTCTAGGTGCCACGAGGAGCTGCTGTAATGGGTTGCACATTCTTCATATGTTTGTGGTGATGCTGGTATAAATAAACCTGCTGTGCTGCCAGCTAACAATGTAGCACATGCAATTATATGTGCCATATACTATGTGATAATGGTTATAAACAACCATGTCACTGTTTGTCATACTATATAATCAGTATTTTAGCTGACTCTAAGACACTATGCTGTATTATGCCAGAACGGCCTCATATATTTTGTGTTTACTGTGTCTCCTGGTTGCATCAAGAGGCCACACTGGTTGACCTGTGTCATCTATGTCTGTGTGGGTATACTTTGTGGTATTTACACAAAGCCAAAATTACCTAACCATGCAACCCCCATCATTAAGCATTACATGGTTTATTGTTACAGGATGATTCCATTCTATTGTGTCTTGTATCTATTTAAGCAAGTTGTTTGTGTTTATTTGGTTGGTTTTGGGGTTTTGTGTGTGTGTGTGTGAGTGTTGATACTAGAGCTTGAACTCAGGTTCTTGCACTCTCACTTCGCTTCTTTGTTCAAGGCTGTTGCTTTACTACTTGAGCTACACCTCTGGCTTTGTGGTCTCCACCCACAAGTTATATAGTTTATTTTCAACATAGTGTTGAGTGTGTATCACGGCTGCATTTGTCCACCCTTGGTCCTTTCATTTCTGTGTCAGGCCATTTCCTACCCTCCTGAAGACGGGTTAAACAAACCAACAAGACAGAAAGAAAAGAAAACAAAAGCAGCAACAAAGAAAACACTTCTTGTTTCAGTTTTCATAAATATTATTTTATATAATCAGAGGCACGTAAGCTTTGCGCCTTTGTGTTCCTCTCCTAAGAATAGCCTCCTTTGGTCTCCTGTGTGTGAATGCCTAGTGAATGCTGTGTTGTTGTGCTGTGTGTGTTGTGCTGGTTGTTTTTGAAACAGTGTTTTGCTTTGCATCTAGTAGGCCTGGGCTGTGATCATACTACTTGTGTTTTCCTGAGTCACCGGGGAGGGCAGAAGCCGGTCACTCTGTCCAGACATTGAGCTTCTCCCTGTAGCTGGATGTGATCTGATCACAAAGACAAGTGCAAGTCCCACAGAGGCCATAGCCAATTAAGATCATTCCAGAAGATGTCACAAGGACAAAGTTTGAATGGTCAAATTTGGGACTGCTTGAGCATTAAAAAGGATTTTTAAAAAGGGAAATGAAAACATATACTTAAACTAACATCTGGGTCCTGGAGTTTGGCCTAGTGGTAGAGTGCTTGCCTGGCATGCACGAAAACCCCAGTTTGATTCCTTGGTGCCACATACATAGAAAAAAGCCAGAAGTGGTGCTGAGGCTCAAGTGGTAGAGCTCTAGCCTTGAGAAAGTCCAAGGACAGTGCTCAGGGCCTGAGCTCAAGCCCAGGACTGCCCCCCCACCAAAAAAAAGTCAAATCACGTTTAATCTGTCACGGGTGACTCATGTCTGTAATCCTAGGCTGAGATCTGAGGATCAGGGATCGAAGGCAGCCCTGACAGGAAAGTTCATGCAATTCTTATCTCCAATTAACCACCCAAAAGTGAGAAATGGAGCTGTGTGCTCTAGCATGGAGCAAAAACTCAGGGACAGCACTCAGGCCTGGAGTTCAAGCCCCAGGACCAGGACCGGCACATAAAAAACAAACAAAAATAACAATAGCAGCTAGGGCGCTGGTGGCTCATGTCTGTAATCCTAGCTACTCAGAAAGCTGAGATCTGAGCATCATGGTTTAAAGCCAGCCTGGGAACTAAAAAGTCCATGAGACTCTTATCTTCAGTTAACCACCAGAAAACCAGAAATGGTGCTGTGGCTCAAGTAGTAGAGCATTAGCCTTGAGCTGAAAAGCTCAGGACAGCACCCAGGCCCTGAGTTCAAGCCCCATGATGGACCGACAAAATAAATAAATTAATAACAATAACAACAACAAATCTGAAATCATTGAGAAGCTATACAGTAGAAATGCAAGTGACAGTGTCCAAGATGACACCATAGGATGATATGGATGTTTACATAGGAAAGGTGCTATTTTGTTGAATATAACTGTGCCAATTTGCTTTGATTAAAATGATTTCTCAGATGACATATATGAAGATATATGTCTCTGTACTCACAGCTACTTATGAGGTAGAGGATCTTGGTCAGTGGTTATCTTAGGCAAAAGCATGAGACCCCACCTGAAAAGTAATCTAAAAGCAAAATGAATGAGGACATTACTCAAATGCTTACCTAGCAAGTCTGAAGTTTTGAATTCAATCCCTAGTACCAGGAGTGCAGGAGAGTATTTTTCGAGTAGCTTAGAGGAAGAACGTTTTCCTAATGTGCACAAAGTCCTAGAATCATCTCGGAACCATGGGGCCGAATAGCCCATTTGGTATAGTGGTGTATTCCTATAAGCCCAGCTACTCGGGAGACAGGCAGAATAGCAAGTTAAAGGTCTGTTTTTGAGACCCTGCCTCAAAAACAAAATGAAAAGACAAAAGGGCCAGAGGTATAACTCAGTTGGCAGCGCATTTGCCTGACATATGCAAAGCCTGGGTTTATTCCCAGTACTGAAGAAAAAGACAAAAGATTTCTGTTAAATCACAGACACAGTTAGAAAAAATGATCCCAGAAAATGTCCAACTGAGTTTGGTAGTTCATTTCCAAGAGGGAATATTCTCAGAATAACATTGTCATATTTTGTTAAATCATTTATGATTTCTGTGAAAAAGAATATTAACCAGTTTGGGAGATTCAGGTTTTTTTCCAAAAATTTCTTTGTTGAGATTAAGTAATTGCCTACATTACACAGTACTGTGGTGTAGTTATACTTGGCTAAAGTCACAATCACTTTTTTTACTTTCATAATACTAACATCATCATTCTAATCTACAAAAGTTAGAAATGTTGAAAAATACAAAAACCTCTAGTCTTACATAGGAAAATAGTTTAACTTTTCAAATATTGACAATAAAACTATTTCTTCCAGATCAGGTATTACGTATTTTCTTTTGCTAAGTATCAGTTTCCTCTTTCTCTCTCATTCCCTCCCTCCCATCACTGCCCTTGCACCAGTTCCGTTTCATCAATGTCTAGTGCAGCTGATGGGCTCCGCTGCTGCACTTTGTCATCTGCTTTCCACTGATTCTGTGCCCTCCTCCCACCTTCCCTCAGGTGAGCTCCTGTAAGCTCAGTTTTTCTAGCATGAACCAAATTGAGTGTCCACAGGCCTCTGGTGGGAAGGGTGTTACGCCCTCTGGTGTTAAGAAACCTATTTTCAGTGTACAGTCAATGAATTAAAAAAATAAATGTATAGTGTGTTCTTATTACTATAATCCAGTTTTACAACTATCTTTTTTTTTGTTTTTTTGCCAGTCCTGGGCTTGGGCTCAGGGCCTGAGCACTGTCCTTGGACTTTCTCAAGGCTAGCACTCTACCACTTGAGCCTCAGCACCATTTCTGGCTTTCTTCTATGTATGTGGTACTGAGGACTGAGGAATTGAACCTGGGTCTTTGTGCATGCTAGGCAGGCACTCTACCACTAGGCAAAACTCCCAGCCCAACTATCTTATTGATTGATTGATTGATTGCTGAGCACTAATGGTTCACATTTCTAATCCTAGCTACTTAGGAGGCTGAAATCTGGGAATCATGGTTTGAAGCCAGCATGCTCAAGAAAGTCCAGACTCTTTATATCCAATTAACCAGCAAAAAGCTGAAAGTGAGCTGTGGCTCATGTAGTAGAGTACTAGCCTTGAACACAAAAACTAAGGGTCAGAGCCAGGTATGGAGGCTCACGCCTATAATCCTAGCTACTCAGAAAGCTGAGATGTGAGGTTCATGCTTCAAAGCCAGCCTGAGCACTATCTTATCTCCAATTAACCACCAGAAAACTGGAAGTGGTGCTGTGGCTCAAGGGGTATCATGGTAGCCTTGAGCTGAAGAGCTCAGGGACAACGTCCAAGCCTGACCCAGAAAACAAAACAAACAAAAAAAAACCCCTGAGGGTCAGTGGCCAGGTCCTGAGTTTAAGTCCTGGGACCATCACAACAAAAGAAAAAAAAAAAGGACTATTATCTGTTTATGAGTGTGTGTGCCAGTACTGGGGCTAGAACTCGGAATCTTGTATTCTCGATTGGCGTTTTTGCTCAAGACTAGCACTCTACCATTTGAGCCACACCTCTGCTTACAGTGGTTAATTGCATATAAGAAAAGAGACTTGGGCCGGGAGTTTGGCCTAGTGGTAGAGTGCTTGCCTAGCATGCATGAAGACCCAGGTTCGATTCCTTGGTACCACATACTTAGAAAAAGCCAGAAGTGGTGCTGTGGCTCAAGTGGTAGAGCTCTAGCCTTGAGAAAAATCCAAGGACAGTGCTCAGGCCCTGAGCTTCAGCCGAGGACTGGCAAAAAAAAGAAAAAAGAAAAGAAAAGATCCTCAAGGACTTTTCTGCCCGGGCAGCTAACCCGGATTCATAGATCTCAATCTGAATAGATAGGATTACAGGAGCAAGCACTCCATCAGCACCTGGCTAGAATTTTACTTTGATTTTTAAAAAGTATTTAACTTTTAATATGTATATGATTAATTTTATCCTGGCAATGGTGGCTCTTGCTTGTAATCCTAACTACTTAGGAGGCTAAGATATGAGGATCAAGGTTCAAAGCCAGCCGGGGCAGGAAAGTCCAAGAGAGTCTGATCTTCAATTAACCATCAGAAAACTTGAAGTAGAGTTGTAACTCAAAGTGGTAGAGCACTAGACTTGAGCAGTAAAGCTGGGGACAGACCAAGCCCTGAATTCAAGCTCCATAACCACCACCACCACCAACAACAACAAAAGAAAGAAAGAAACTAAAAGAAGAAAAGAAAAAAGGACAAAGATTCATTTTAACTTTTGGTATGAAATTAGATACCTAATATTACTATTATTTTCCTCTTTCTCCATTGATTTGAACTATCTCCTTTACCACATGTATGTATTACACACACACACACACACACACACACACACACACACACACACACATTCTAGTCTCCTAACAATCACAAGATTTTATTTGGCTTATCTAGATTTCAGCGCAATTTGAAATGAAAATGCAGACTGTGTGTGTGTGTTTCTTTGCAATCAGCAACAACTTGCTGAAGGGCAGATTTACAATGAGCATAAAAATGATGACTACAATTTCAGTTGGTCTAGGACAGTGCCCTTATATACCTATTGTTCTGGTATAATTTTTATTATTTTCTTTTACTCTTCTCCCCCTTTTCCCCAATCTTTCCGTATCTCATGAAAAGATGCTGACACAGAAAGCCAACAGTCCAGTCTTCACAGTTTCCTAGGGGATGCTTCCAGGTCTGTGCATGTGGATACTTTCCTAATCCAACATTTCCATGCAGCAGTTTACAACTCTGTCTCCATTTTACAGAAGAGGCCTTTGCACGGGGTGAGGTGACTCCTGCCTGAAATCCCAGCTATTTAAGAGGTAGAAATCAGATGTTCTTTCATTCTCTGGACAGTACCTCACCACCTCCTTAGTAGCTAGTCAATGTGTTCACACACATATCCTAATTTAACACACTCAACCACTTTCATTTGTTACAATATTGCCGCTTAGGAAAGGGAAGGGGGCAGAGTCGATACCATCTTGTCTCAGAAATTTGTCACAAGCAGGATGCGGACTTAACGACTGCTAGGGAAAAATCAGGACAGAGTTCTGAGAGGTGATGTGGCAATGTACTAATCTCTTTTCCTTCCGTTAGTAGTTCGTGTATCCAGTCCCATGCCTATCCAGTTTGTTGCTGTGCGAGGATCGGTCGTCCCCAGCGAACTGCACGCCCCAGCAGGGTCCCCAGGGGGGTCTGCTGGCCCGGGCACCCTCGCCCTCACCCCCGGGACCCTCACCCCCGGGACCCGTCCCCGCCGGCCCCTTAGGAACTACTAACTGATTCGGCTCACAGGCACTGAAGCCCCAGGGCAGAGGGCGGTGACCGGGTGGAGGTCCGCAGCGCGTCGGAGGCGGAGAGCAGAGGGTGGACATCCGAATGAACGGTCTCAGTGCAGATCCAGCAGGCCTGCTGCCTGCAATCTTTCATTGGCCAGTTAGCCTCCATTCTACCCGGAATGGGCCACAAATGGAAACGTGTGCTCGCGAGGCTTCGTCGTCCTTCCGGCAGAACCTCTGGGAGAATGCTAGACTTCGGATAATAATAAGGATACTATCACTAATCATTTTTTTTTTTAAATAAAAGGTAGAAAGAGACGCCCGCATCGCTGCCACCTGCGCGGCCTCAGGAAAGAACTACATTTCCCAGCATGTCCCGGGTCGCGCACGGCCCCTGCCACGCGGCCTGCGCCTCCTGCGTCCACCCGCTGGGGGCGCTGCGTCGAGCCCTCCGCCGCCCCGTAGTAATCGACGCGGCCCTAGGGCCGCTCGCTTCCTGTTTGTCCGACGAGGCGACATGGCGGCGGCGCCGGCGATGGCTGGGGCTGGGGCCAGCCGAGGGAGACGGTCGGCAGCGACAGTGGCGGCGTGGGGTGGATGGGGAGGCCGGCCGCGGCCCGGGAACATCCTACTGCAGCTGCGGCAGGGCCAGCTGACTGGCCGGGGCCTGGTCCGGGCCGTGCAGGTACGAGGCTGGCCCGGAGGGGCGGGGCGGGGCGGACCCGGCGGGAGCTGGCCGGGGGCCGGCGCAGAGGCCTTCGCAGGCCGCCTCCGGACGGGCCGGACCCTCCCCCGCTCCCTTGTAGCCAGCCACGGGGCCTCCAAGTGGGCCACCGGATGCTGTCACCCTCGGTGGGGCCCCGGGCAGCGGCTGGCGGAGGTCTCGGGGTGAGGGCCGAGTGGGTTCGGGCTGCTGAGGGCATGGATGGCGTGGACGAGCCCTGGGCCCAGCTTCTGGATTCTCCCTTCCCCGCGCCACGTCTGCACGTCTGGGCAACCTTGACGAGTTTGCCTTATCCTCTGTGGGCCTTGCGTTTCTCCTTTTCATCACTGGATGGTGGGGGGGGGGGGGCGGGGGGAAGGTGTCCTCATTTTCAGCCCCCAAACGCTGCCCAAGCGTTATCTCCAGATGTCATGTTCTCCTGGAGACCTTTCCTTCACACACCTCGGTCCTCGTTTCTCAAGTACGTCCCCATTGTTATTGGATCGAACACCGGAATTCGTGTCGTTCACATTACTTTCTTAGTCTGTAATTACATATTTCTTTGTTGTCTTTTTTTTCTTGTCCGTTAGGCAGAGCTCCAGCGGGTGCTGGAGACTTGTCTGTTTTGCCAGTGTTTTGTCTGTTTTGGCTTGGGCATGTTGCCTTTCAGTGCCTTAGTTTCCTCATTTGTAAGAAGGGGGATCAGAATTAGTAACCTATCAGGTTGTTGTGAAATTCAGAAGCGACTTATGTAAAATGTCAATGCATTTCTGGTACATACTATGAGGTGAAGGCTAGTAAGTTAATGTTATCCTTACTGTCTCGCTTTGTAATCTGTGCCCAATATATGCTCAATTATTCCCCCCCTCTCCCCCATGTGTGTGGAAGATACTGCCTTAGGGTAAAGTAGGTCGGATAAGAGCTAGCCTCTTCACTTTTCTCCCACCCTGTGGTCCTAGAACTTACTTTGTAAATATACCTGTGAAACATTAGCTTCATTTATTTTAATTTTTATTACCTTTACATTAGTTATGCAGAAGGACATTTCATTATTAGATTTCCACATAGGTTCACAATATAGTTTTCCCACATTAGCTTAAAGAAAAGATTTTTGCATGAAGGATGGGAATTAGGTGAATGGAGGAGAGAACAGAGAGTGAGACTTTCACACTGTGTAACTTTACGTATTGAATTTTGAACCATTTAAATGGCTTCACAGATGACTAAGAAGATAAAGGCCAGAAGATCTGTATTTGTGAAGGGATGAAGATTAAGGGACCATTCTGGGTGACATATTTCTCCAGACATCACCCTGGACGAACAACCTTTTTTTCCTATGCATTCCTCCCTCTCTGCCTTGAAATAATCCCGAAAAGCCTGTTTAGGTACTGAGCTGGGTATGTTAGGGATAGACAATAGACATATGTAGGAAATGTCAGAAAGGGTGGATGTGTGTGTGAGTGTGTGTGAGTGTGTGTGTGGGGGGGGGGAGATGAGGGCCTGGCCACTATCTCTTAACTTTTTCCACTCAAGGTTAGCGCTTACCCACTTGAGCCACAGCTCCCCTTCCAGTTAATTGGAAGATAAGAATCTAATGGAATTTGCTGTCCAGGCTGGCTTCAAACTGCAGTCCTCCCGTCCACCTGGGTAGCAAGGATATAGGCATGACTACTAGACTCAGTTCTAACCGACTTTAACCACCTTGTACAGATGGTTAGTATGCTCCTATCCATCCTCTCCTTCCCCATGATCTCTGTACTTAGAACAATAAGGAACTTTAGAAATCTTTTAGCATCATGAACGAGGCAATTTAGGAAGATTAATTTGTTTCCACAGCTAAAAGGTTTCAGGTGGGAAGTAACTAGAGACTAGAGAAACTCACTGGATTTAAATGCTACTAGAATATATTTTTGAGCCTAGTTTATCATTATGGTCACTGATCTTTGGTACAGGTTATAGGAACTGAGCTGAGATAGGGATTTCTATTCCTAAAACTATAGTGCAGATGCATCTTCATCTTACATTTGTTACCTTACTACCTAGTAAGTGTCTTTGATTTTTTTTCTTACCACACCCTCTATCTTACCTCTCCTACTCTGGTATAAATTGTTCTTCTTCTTATATTTGCATAGCAGAGTAAACATATCCATGTTGCATATAGTGTAGGAAAATAACCTGGTTTTTACTTTTCTCATATATATATATATGTATATATATATATATAGTTGGTATGCAACATAAACGTAACCTGTACAAGTCAGCAATGTTGAATGTATTTACATTGTTGTGTCTAGTCTCTAGACCTTTTTTGTTTTTGAGGGAGCGAGGGTGGAGCTTTTGCTTAAGGTCAGTGCTTTACTACTTTAGCAACAGCTCCACTTCTGACTTGTTTTGAAGTTTTTTGGAGATAACAGTCTCACAGACTTTCCTGCCCAGGCTGGCTTCAAATCTCAACCCTCAGATCTTAGTCTCCTGAGTAGCTAAGGATTATAGCCATGAACCGCCAGCACTTGTCTCTAGAACTTTTCATCTTGCAAATCTGAAAAGTACTCATTCCTCCTTCCTTCAGCTGCTGGTAATCTTCTACTTTTTGTTTCTGTGAGTTTGACTACTTGATTTCTTTCTTTTTTTTGTTTCCCGTTGTGAGGCTTAAACTTAGGGCCTGAGCACTCTTTGGGCTTTTCTTAAGGCTAGAGCTCTACCACTTGAACCACAGCACCACTTCTGGCTTTTTTTTCTGTGTATATGGTACCAGGGAATCAAACCCTGGTCCTCATGCATGCTAGGCGAGCACTCTACCACTAGGCCATGCTCCTAGCCCCATATATTTGTTTTTTGAGGCATGGTCTCACTGTGTAGCATACTCTGGCTTTGAACTTGCAATTCTCTTAGCTCAGCCTCCCTAGTGTCAGCATGCTCAGCCAGTTTGACTGCTTTAGATAGTAAGCTCATATAAGTGGAATTATGCAGTGTTGGTCTTTGTGTAACAACTAGTTTATTTCACTTAGCATTACATCATCAAGCTTTATCCATGTAGTAAATGTGATGGAATTTTCTTGAAAAAGAACAGATTTTATAGTAATATGGACCTGAATTGAACACTAATTCTGTTACTTAACTAGCTGAGTGACCCTAGATTGTTACTTAATCTCACTGAATTGTTTATTTATAAAATGACATAATACCATTTACTTCTATGACTTTAGGAGAACTTAGTGGAGTAGTAGGTTTCACAAGTTTAACATGTCTAGGTGCCAGTGGCTCATGCCTTCAATCAGGAGCTGAGGTGTAAGAATTGTGGTTGTAAGCCAGCCTTGTCAGGAAAGTCCATGAGACTCTTACTTCCAGTTAAGCCCCCAAAAAGCCAAATATGGCTCAAAGATAGAACTCTAGCTTTGAGCATAAAAGCTCAGGGACAGTGGTCAGGCCTGAGTTCAGTCCCTAGAACCCACACCAAGAAAAATGCTTAGCATATATTAGATATGTTAGATTTTTAGTAAATGCTTGCTCTGAGCTAGTAGTTACTAAACTGAGCTTCCTGAAAGACTATGTCTTAATTTTTTTTATATCTTTGTATCTGCAGAGTGTGAAACCCCACCAGGCACTTTATACTAAGGATTCAGGAAATTGCTTGAATTGAAACTTTGTATCTTATATATCAGTCCATACTTATTCCACAGCAATCCCAAGACTGTGGAGGGGGGGAAAGGAGAGAGGGAGAAAGAAAATGTATGGTTATTTATGGATGAGTCTCATAGATTTTCATGCCTGGCTTGTGAACTGTGATCCTTAGATCTCAGTCTCCTGAGTAGCTAGGATTAAAGGTGTAAGCCGACAGTGTGCCAGGTTTAAGACTTTTAAGAGTTCTAGAGAAAGATCGCAAGATTTGAAAAGATTTGAAATCTGGCTCTATATGCTTGCTTTGTGTCTTTAGGCAAGTTATTTAATATATGCTTAAGTTATTTAAGTAGGCTGTAAAGGTGAGTTAGTATTGTTACTGTATTAATTGTGCTGTTGTATTACTACTAATAAATACATTGGAATAGGCCCCAAATCTATATTTGCTTTGCTGATTTCTCTCTTTAGGTTCAGATGTATAAGTATATCCAACTGTTTGTCCAACTTTCCACATAGATGTTTAACAGGCATCCCAAGCTTCATATGCAGAAAACCAATTCTCTTCCACTAAATTTGATTTTTTTTCCCTACATCTCTCTGTCTCCTAACTGGAAAATAAGGGAAGCCTGGAGAAGGATACAGACTGCATCATTTATAATAAACCTGACCTACTTGTATGTCTTATTTTCTTCCCTTTTCATTCTATCCTCTGTCAAGGTACTAAAATATGTGAGAATGCTACTTTAGAGTTTATTGAGTCTTTTCACATTCATTAGCACATTTGATCCTTCAGCAAATCTTCTAACATGCTTGAAATTGTCCTTCCCATGGTACCTAGACTCAAGTTTGGATTCCTTACCATGAGAGGTCCATGATTAATAAGAAAGACAAAGGATAGACCAGCAGTGCTGCTCACACTATATACAAATTGTGCTGGGTGCATTGTCTCATACCTGTAACCCTAGCTACTCAGGAGGCTGAGATCTGAGGATTAAGGTTCAAAGCCAGCCCAGGCACAAAAGGACCTGAGACTCTTATCTCCAATTAACCTCTAGAAAACTGGAAGTGGGGCTTGGCTCAAGAGTAGGGCAGTAGCCTTGAGCTGAAGAGCTCAGGAACAGCGCCTAGGCCCAGAGTTACAAAAAAAAAAAAAAAAATTGTGCCCTACCACCCTCAGATCATTTTCAATTTGGCAGTCAGCAGGTGACAGACTGAGTTATGGGATAATCTGTTTCTCAAGTGCTACTCATTTCATCTTTTATGATTATTGTCATATTTAAATTTCACCTGAAAAAAACGTCGTTGTTGTTGTTTGCTTTTTTTTTTCTTTTTGCAGTGCTGGATATCAAACTCAGGACTTGGTTATTTAGTAGGCAAACACTACCACTGAGGTGTACTCCAGCCTTATTCTTTTTCCTTAATTTCAACAGACACTTTTTTTCTTCCTATTTGTGGGTTTGAACTTAGGGACTGAGCTTTTTCTGCTCAAGCCTAGTGCTCTATCAATTTGAACCACAGCACCACTTCCAGTTTCCTGGTGGTTAATTGAAGAGTCTTATAGGTTCCTGTCCAGGCTGGCTTTGAACCTTGATGCTCAGATCTCAGCCTTCTGAGCAGCTAGAATTACAGGTGTGAGCCACTGGTCCCCAGTGGCACTGTTTTATATTTATTATAAGCATTAGTGTTTATGAAACCTAGGGATTTAAGTCAACTGTATCTTCCTTTGTCTATCATGGGCAATTTGACAATGACAAACCCCTTCATAAGATAACTTCACATAATTTTGAGGTATTTGTGTGCATACTACCTAAAATTCAGTAATTATATTGAAGCAACATAGACACCATTAAAATGGACACAGGTATTCAGTGGTTAACATTTATTGTAAGAATAACATAGCAAGATATTTAATTTTTATTAAAGTCCTTTAAAATGTCTATTTGCAGATTAAGATTAAGCAAATAAGATACCATTTGTCATTAGGAAATTCATCACTTAATAGACAATTTAAATAGGTGATAAAAACTATAAATGTCTGCATTGACTGAACAGGTTGGCAGCTTAGGGAACATGATGCAAGAGCTTATCACTACTGTAAACTGTCAAACCACAAGTACTCCAAGAGAAAAACCCATATGTATGTGCCAGAATTCAGCTGTGAGCCGACTGGATGGTGGCTTGTTCATCCAAGTGCTCAGCTGTTCCCAGAGAAAAGAATATTCTTCACTTTTTTTTTTTTTTTTTTTTTTTTTTGCCAGTCCTGGGTTTGAGCTCAAGGCCTGAGCACTGTCCTTGGATTTTTCTCAAGGCTAGAGCTCTACCACTTGTACCTCAGCACCACTTCTGGCTTTTTTCTATGTATGTGGTACTGAGAAATTGAACCTGGGTCTTCGTGCATGCTAGGCAAGTACTCTACCACTAGGCCTAACTCCTGGCCCCAAGAAAAGAAAATTCTAAATGAATATTTTTAAGTGAGAATAATGCCTTGAAGATAATATATAGTAATAGAAATCTTTGTGAAATTGAATATTTTGCTATAATTTGATCTCTGGCTGTCTCAAGATTCATAACAAAAACGAATGCCCTGTCCACTATACGCCTCTGAATTCCACACTCTTGAGTCAACTACTGTCTACAATATAGCTATTACTTTTGCAAAATAAGGAACCAGGAAACTAGAGAGCTGGCCGTTATTTCTAAATGACATGCTTATATAGCTATTTCTTGAAATTCAGTTTGATTTTATCTCCTTTTCACCTGTGTGAAAGATTAAAGTTCAGGCCAGGAGCATGGCCTAGTGGTAGAGTGCTTGCTTTGCATGTACGAAATCTTGGGCTTGATTCTTCAATACCACATACACAGAAAATGCTGCAAGTGGTGCTGTGGCTCAAGTGGTAGAGTGCTACCTTTGAGAATGCCTGAGGACTGTGCCCAGCCCTGAACTCAAGCCTCAGGACTGCCCCCCCCCAAAAAAAAATAATCACACTATTATAAATTCACAATTTAAACCCCAAAACCTGGAGTTTAAACTCAGGTCTTCACATTCTTATTTGGCTTTTTAGCTTAGCTAAAGGCTAGTGCTCTGCCACTTGACACACACCTGCTACTTTTTCAACTTTGTTTTTTTTTTTGGTGTGTTTGTTTTTTTGGGGGGCTTGTTCTTCAGGGTCCTGGGCAGTATCTTAGGGTTGTTTTTATTTGTATTTTCTTTATGACCATGGATGATGAGCATTTTCTCATGTTTTTTATTTATTAGTAAATAAATAACCTCTTCTTTTGATAACTCTCTCTTTAGTTTCCTTGCCCATTTAGTAATTGGTTTGTTGGGTTTGGGAGGGATTAGTTTCTTAAGTTCTCTGTGGATATTGGATATTAAGCATTTGTCTGATGTTATTATTGGTAAATATCTTTTCCCAGTTGGTTGGCTGTCTTTCTACTTTAGTAGCTATGCTATTGTCTGTGCAGGAACTTTTTATTTTTAGGTAGTCCCATTTGTTGAGTCTCTCTCCAATCTGTTGTGACCCTGAGACTCTGTTCAGGAAGTTTTTGCCAGTGCCTATGAGTTCCAATGTCTCTCCTATCATGAAGCAATTTCAGGGTTTCAGGTCTGATTTTGAGGTCTTTGATCCATTTTGAGTTATTGCTTGAGCATGGCAATTGGCTGGGATCAATTTTTAGTTTTCTGCATTTGGCTGCCCAGTTTTGCCAGCACCAATAATTGAATAGGTTGTGTTTGTTCCATTGTATATCTCTGGCTCCTTTGTTGAGTATAAGTTGACTATAGGTATGTGGTTTTATTTCTGGATCTTCCATTGATCTTCTGGTCTGTTTTTGTGCCAATACCATGCTGTTTTTGTTATTATGGCTCTATAGTAGAGTTTGAAGTCTGGTATTGTAATACCACCTGCATTGCATTTCCACCTTTTTTTAATGTATGTGGTACCAAGGAATCGAACCCAGGGTCTTCGTGCATGCTAGGCAGCATGCTACCACTAGGCCAAACTTCTGCCCCCTGGACCAGCTTCTTTTACTAGCATAACATTGCATCATTTTAAAATTTGCTTTCTGTATATTTATAATTTGACCCTCACTTTAACTCCCTTTTAAGTCAGCTGGAGTTTGGAATGGTAACTAAATCAACTGCGATACAATAGGATTCTCAGGACTTCCCTTCACCAAATCTAGAACATTTGTTTGCTTTTGTCATGTGTTTGAATTCTTTTCCTAAATTCTTTGTTTCTTGCAGTATGTTCCCAAGTAGACTCCTAAGAAAGAACACCCAGGAACCGTTAACTGATACTGTTCCATTGTCTTGAAACAAGTGCACTTGTTCAAGTATACATGGTTTCTTGGATTTGTTCATAAAGTAGGTAGAACTTTATATAGTCCATTTTTGTTCCAGCATAGTATTCTATTGCAGTAAAGTATTCTACTTTTATGTGATACATTCTTGTCTGTATATTTGATACGTTTGTATAATTGGGGTGTACATGTCCTTAGATGTAAAATTTCCTGGTTATAGGCTCAGCGTAAATGCTGATTATCCAAGAGTTTCCCAAGTGATTGTACGGATGTTCACTCTCATCAGCCAGGTCTTCCGTAATCTTGCAACCCAGACTTGTGTATCTTTTTAAGTTTAGCTTTTCTCACATATCATTGTGGTTTCAGTTTGTATTCAGCTGATGACTTAATGAAGTTGAGCTTCTTCTTAGAAGTTTATTGCCAGTTTGAACGTCCCCTTTTATGAAATAACTACATCTTGCACCTTTTTCTGTTATGTCATCTTGTCTGTGTACGTGCATGTGCCAGGTCTGGGGCTTGAACTCGGTCTGATTGCTGTCACTGAGGTTTTTTTGTTTTTGTTTTTTTTGCTCAAGGCTGGTGCTCTACCCCTTGAGCCACAGCTCTACTTCAGGTTTTTTGGTGGTCAGTTGGAGATAAGAATCTTAAAGACTCTCTTGCCCAGAGTGGCTTTGAACTGCCATATCAGATCTCAGCCTCCCGAGTAGGATTACAGGTGTGAGCCACTGGTATCTGGCCAATAGGAACATTTTTTTGTTTTAATTTTTTTTTTTTTTTTTTTTTTTGCCAGTCCTGGGCCTTGAGCTCAGGGCCTGAGCACTGTCCTTGGGCTTTCTCAAGGCTAGAACTCTACCACTTGAGCCACAGCACCACTTCTGGCTTTTTTCTGTGTATGTGGTACTGAGGAATGGAACCCTGGTCTTTGTGCATGTTAGGCAAGTACTCTACCACTAGGCCAAACTCCTGGCCCCAATGAGAAATTTTTTAACTGAATTATTTATTTTCTTATTGTGAGCTGCAGGTTTGTATATTTTGGACACTGTATCCTAGTCAAATTCCATATGAAATTTAAGATTAGCTTGTAAATTTATGTAGTGAAGCCAGCTGAGATTTTTAGTAGGAATTCAATTGAATCAACTTAAAGAATACTGCTATTTTAGGAATAATAATCAATGTAGTGGATATTGCCTTTTCAGTAATATTAAATCTTCCCATTCATGAATATGGAAATCCTTCTAATTTTTTTTTTCTGTTTTGAGACAAAGTCTCACTGTATAACTCAAGCTGGCACTTGGTTCTCCTGCCTCAGTTTCCTGAGTGTCTTAATTTCCTTGAACAGAGTTACTTTTCTTTTGTTTTGCTTTTGGTGACAGTCGTGAGACCTGAACTCAGAGCCTGGATTCTGTCCCTTGGCTTTTTCACTTAAAGTTGCTACTCTACCACTTGAGCCACAGATCCACTTCTGGCTTTTGATGGTTAGAGATAGGACTTTCTGCAGGCATTCATACAATGAGAGGATATTCTTAGAGGATCATGAACATGCAATATCTATGTGTATCTGATATGTAAAATAACATTTATCGGGGCCAGGAGTTTGGCCTAATGATAGAGTGCCAGAGTGCTTGCCTAGCATGCACGAAGACCTGGGTTTGATTCCTTGGTATCACATACATAGAAAAAGCCAGAAGTGGTGCTGTGGCTCAAGTGGTAGAGCTCTAGCCTTGAGAAAGTCCAAGGACAGTGATCAGGTCCTGAATTCCAGCCCAAGGACTGGCAAAAAAAAAAAATTAATAATATTTAATAAACTCCAGGAAATAGAAACAAGGGTTCTTTTTTTTCCTTGTTGCTATTTTCTTTTTGTCTTTGTTCATTTATCTGTCTTTGGGAGGGTAAGGGGACAATAGAAATGAAAGAACAAAGGGGAAACAAATATAGCAATGGTACTCACTAGACATTATGTTGAAAATGAGCTATACCAATTGTGAGTGAGGGTGCCGGGAGTTTGGCCTAGTGGTTAAAGTGCTTGCCTAGCACACATGAAGACCTGGGTTCAATTCCTCGGTACCACATACATAGAAAAAAGCCGGAAGTGGTGCTGAGGCTCAAGTGGTAGAGCTCTAGCCTTGAGAAAGTCTAAGGACAGTGCTCAGGCCCTGAGCTCAAGCCCAGGACTGGCAAAAAAAAAAAAAAAAATTATGAGTGAGAACTGGAGAGAAAAATTGGAAGACAACAAGGAAATGTATTTTTTTTTCTTTGTCAGTAGTGGGGCTTGAACTCAGAGCCTGGGTCCTGTCCCTGAGCTTTTTTGCTCAAGACTAGTACTCTACCACTTAAAACCACAGTATCTCTTCTGGTTTTCTGGTGGTTAATTGAAGATAAGAGTCTCATGGACTTACCTACCCTGGCTGGCTTCAACTTGTGATCCTCAGATCTCAGCCTTCTCAGTAGCTGGGATTATAGGTAAGATCCACTGGTGCCTAGCTGAAGTTTTTCTTTAAATTAAAAAAAAAAAATCACTGAGGAGGAAATTCTTGGAGAGAGCGAGTGAAGGGGTGACATTTTCCAAAAAGGAATGTACTCTTTACCTGACTTATGAAACTGTAACCTCTCTGTATACCACCTTTATAATAATAAAATTTTAAAATACCATTTAATTTGTTATAGGTATATTCACTGTACTGTAAGTCCGTTTTACAGGTTTTTTTCTAGCAGTTTGCCCATTTTGTTTAGATTATCTAATTGGTTGGTGTGTTACTGTTCATATTACTCCATTATAATCCTTTTTAGTTTTGTAAAGTTGGTAATAATATTCCCACTTTAACTTACAAATATAATAATTCAAGCCTGTAGAAGCTGGTCAGTATAGAGCTAAAGCTTTGTCAGATTTATTGATCTTTTCAGTGAAACTTGAAATGTTTTGGTTTCATTGATTTTACTGTTTTGTTATTTCTGTTACAATCTTTTATATGTTCTTGTGTTTGCTTGTGTTTAATACATCTCCTTTCATAGTTTTTCATGATGAAAGATTAGAATATTGGTGAATGATCTGTCTTCTGTGTTTTTTTTTTTTTTCTCCTGGGCTTGAACTCAAGGCCTAAGCACTGTCCTTGGGTTTTTCCTCAAGGTTAGTGCACTACCACTTGAGCCACAGCATCACTTCCGGGTTTTTCTATGTATGTAGTACTGAGGAATCAAACCTGGGTCTTCATGCATGCTAGGCAAGCACTCTACCACAAGGCCAAACTCCCGGCCCTGTCTTCTGTTTTAATGTCATTGTTTACAACTATTACTTTTTTCTATGAGTACGGCATTGCTAGCTCCCATAACCTTATTTGTTTTCTTTCTTTGACATTGCAGAAAATACGTAGCCGTATTTGTTTTGAGCTTGTATCGATTTGGACCAACTTGGATAATATGAAAATATTGGTGTTCAATCATTTCTGATGTTCAAAAGTAATAATTTCCTGTTTTACCCAGAGACAAATCATTTCCTCTGAATGTCTCATTACCTTATGCCATCCCCTTGTGCTGCAGCCTAAGAAAAAAAGCTAAGGAAGAATAATGGGACTTTCCATGATCATAAGTCTAATATGTATGCGTCAGGACAGAATCAAAACATTATGGAAGATGTTTGTCTAATACTAACAACTTTTATAGGAAACTTTTCATATGTTTGAGGCACATGGAAATAATTCAAACATGGCCCCTGACACAAACATGTTTAGTGAAAATTGTCTTGACTAATACCCCTGTCATTGTGTTGTTCCTATTACTCATGCTTGTTCTGAATCTCTGTTCTGTGCCAGGGACTCTGCAATTAATTGATAAAGGACAAATGAACCTTTAGTTGTGATACAAAGGATAAATTATATGAGATAAAGCTCAGAGGAGAGTCAGGAATGTGGCCTAGTGGTAGTGTGCTCGCCTAGCATGTGCAAAGCCCTAGGTTTGATTTCTCGGTACCACATACACAGAAAGCCAAGATACAGTGCTGATGACTGCAAAAAGTGTCCAAGGGCAGTGCCAAGGCCCTGAATTCAAGCCCGAGGATTGGCCAAAAAAAAAAAGGAAGGGTCACTGAATCTCTTAGGGAGGAAGACTAATCTGGAGTGTTTCTGGCCTATGGTTTGCATTTTGAAGAGTGAGCACTTAAGATAGAAAATGAAGCATTTTGGGCAAGGCAAGACCAGGTGCAGAGGAGCATAGAAGAGAGAACACATGTGTGTCGAGTGGCACTTCCCACTAGGAAAGGAGACAAGACTGAGAAGTAGAGGGTGGATTGTAGAGGGGGTTAACATGACAGAGCGGGAAGTTGGATTTCTAGCTTCTACGCCATTAGGGAATTTTTGAAGGTCTCTACAAAGTAGCCTTTGAATTGTCCTCCTGGGTGTTTTGGGGAGTTGGCTGCTTTCCTTTGTCATGTCTGGGAGTAGATCTTATTTCCCTGGTGAAATGTTCATTTTTCTTTTTATTGATTCACAGTTTACTGAGACTTTTTTGACTGAGAGGGACAAACAGTCCAAATGGAGTGGAATTCCTCAGTTGCTCCTTAAGCTGTATGCCACCAGCCACCTCCACAGTGACTTCGTTGAGTGCCAAAACATCCTCAAGGTAATTCTTAGTGGGCATTGAAGGGCTGTTCAGGATCTCATAGTGACTGTCGACCTTTCAAAAGTAGCCTATAGTCTATTTTAATTACGTGAACGGTAAAGAGTTTAGTAAGTTTAGAAAGAGTACAAAGAAGAAAATCACTAGTATTCGCCACTTAAAGATAATTGCTATTAGGTTTCCTGTGTCTGTCCTGGCTTTATTCATGCTATTTTTTTTTTTATTGTAATTAGTAAAAGGGTTACGTGATATTTGCCAGATAGAAGGTGCATTAATTCACATACATTGATACCCTTTCACATGTCTTGGTACCCATTTCCCTCCCCCCCCCCACACCCCCCTATTCATGCTAGTTTGTAGCAGTACTGCTTCATTGGGAAGGTCATCAAAACTGTGCCTTGGCTTTGAGTGAGATCATCATTTCACTAGCAAAATCATATTGAGACTTCACAGTAGGCTTTTCTGTTACTTTTTTCCCTTTGTGTCCCTTACTCCACAGTGATTGGAATTGAACTCAGGGCTTTGTGCATGCTATATAAATACTCTAAACTACATATATCCTAGACCTGGCTCATATTCCCTTTGAGCAGAATTTAGAAGATCTCATATTCCTGAAGGTTCATAGAAGAGACCTTGTGGTTATTGATAATTATCACGAACATATATCAAAGGCTGTAGATTTGATATAGGAAAGAGGTGAGAGATTGCAAAAACATTATGCTAGGGAGCTGTTCTCAAACTTGAGTCTGTCACAATGCTTGGCCCCGCTTGCTGAGTTTCAGAGTGAGTAGGTCTGATGTTACTTCATTCAAACTTTAGCATGGTAGTGGGCCCAAATGAGACTTCAGAGTCACCAACTCAGGAACTCTAGCTACATTTACAAGCTTTTTGTGTGTGTGTGAACTCTGGGCCTGGGCACTGTCCTTGAGCTCTTCAGCTCAAGGCTACTGCTCTATCCATTGAGCCACAGCACCATTTCCAGATTTCTTGTGGTTAATTAGAGATAATAGTCTCATGGACTTTAGTGCCCCGGCTGGCTTGGAACTGTGATCCTCAGATCTCAACCTCGTGTGTAGCTAGGGTTACAGACTTGAGCCACCGTGCCCAGCTTCAGTTACAACCTTTGTAAATATATTTGATCAAAAGGAAACTAAGTGATACTTCAGAGATGAAGGTGTAATGATTAGATCACCGAAGTAGTTCTGAGATATAATAGTCACAGTGAGGCATAACTGGCTCATGCTTGTAATTCTAGCTATTCAAGAGGCTGAAATCTGAGGATCACAGTTCAAAGCCAGCCTGGGCAGGGAAAGTCTTTGAGATTTTTATCTCAATTAACTAACAAAAAGCCAGAGAATGCTAGCCTTGAGCATAGAAAGCTTAGGAATAGCACCAAAGCTAAGTTCAAGTCCCAGGATCAGAGAACACACACACACACACACACAGTCTCTAAATAAACTTAGTTGGGGCTGGGAGAGCATGGCATAGTGGTAGAGTGCTGCCTAGCATGCATGAAGCCCTGGGTTCAATTCCTTGGTACCACATACACAGAAAAAGGTGGAAGTGGTATTGTGGTTCAAGTGGTAGAGCACTAGACTTGAGAAAACTTTAGGGCAGTGCCCTGGCCCTGAGTTCAAGTCCTGGGAGTGGCAAAAACAACAACAACAAAAAAAAACACTTTGTTTTTAACTTGAGATTCATATTTTCATAATTCTAATCTCACATTCTGGTAGAAGTAACTATAAGTTCTTATTCCTGCTTTCCCAAAAAATATACAGGTGTAGTTCAAGTACATGATCCTGAGTTCAACTTCTTAGTATCTCCGAAAAGGGTATATTACTTCATCTGTTTTTTGTTTTTTTTTTTCAAAATCCCCAAGATACAGAGTGAGGCAAAACTGAAGGAGGAAATTAACATCTGTGTGCTCTTAATATGAGATCATCATTGCTTTATTCATCCAGCAGAATTATATTTGAGACTTACTTCACAGCAGGCTTTTCTCTAACATTTTTTTCATTGTGTATATCTACCATATTAAATACCTGTTTTTCTTAAGTGGGGAGGGAATACAAAGAAGAGTCTATTTTGGCCATACGAAGGGAACATTTAGTATTAGAGAGAAATAAGATAGGCTTGATAGAGGGGGGTCAGAGTGATTTTTTTTTTTTTTTTTTTGGCCAGGCCTGGGGCCTGAACTCAGGGCCTGAGCCCTGTCCTTGGGCTTTCTCAAGGCCAGAGCTCTACCACTTGTGCCATAGCACCATTTCCGGCTTTTTCTATATATGTGGTACTGAGGAATCAAACCCAGGTCTTTGTGCATGCTAGGCAAGCACTGTACCACTAGGCCATGCTCCTAGCCTATCAGGGTGTTTTTGAATGGAAGAAACAGGGAAGACAGACCCCCTTTAGAAGGTGATATTTGAGTGGATTTAGTTACTATTTTGAAGCTATTTATGGTAAAACTTAGTAGCTTGACAGCAACTACCACTTAACACCCAACCATTCTTGGTTGATTGTGTGATTCATCTGCTCCATGTGGTATTGGATGGGATATGGCAGCATCTTCAGTATCTCAAATGGTCTCACTTTACATTCTTATTCTTGGTAGTTTGGTGTTGGTTATCAGCTGGAGGCTGGCCCTTGCCTCAGTTCTCCTCCTCCTGGCCTGTCCCATGTTGATTTCTTACAGCATGAGAATTAAGTTTCAAGATGGCAAAAGCCAAGCCTACTAGGCCTTAAAGTGTATGCCAGAGTAGCAAACGGCCACTTCTGCCCCATTAACTAACCTTAGCCCAGATTCAATGTGAGAAAAGACTCTTAACATTTGGATACTAGGAAGTATGTGTGGGGAGAGGGGACTGTGCTCATGGGGAGTTAAAATACCAACTGATACCTTAATGTGTGGTCTGTGACAAATTAATAAAATAGAATGTTTACTGTTATTGTTTTTTTGTTTTTTAACTAGGAAATTTCTCCTCTTCTCTCCATGGAGGCAATGGCATTTGTGACGGAAGATAGGAAACTTACACAAGAAACTACTTATCCAAATACGTATATTTTTGACTTATTTGGAGGTGTTGATGTAAGTAGCTGCTTATTGGCACTACTGTTTTAATAGCTTGAAAATTTAAAGGTTAAAATGAGGAACAAGCATTTCAAATTTTATAGCAAATATTTCATGTTTAACTTTTTTTAGAAGCTCAGTATGTTGAAACAACATCTTTTTTCTCTAAAATTTATTGAAATTGATATTATATCTTAAGTTACAAAAGTATTCCCAGTTTCTCTTCAGAATCAGTTGTGATAAGATTTCTTGAATTTCCTTATGGAAATATTCTCTGGCAGAGAGAGGGAGAGGGAGAGGAAGAAAGAAAGAGAGAGAGAGAGAGAGAGAGAGAGAGAGAGAGAGAGAGAGAGAGAGAGAGAGAGAGAGAGAGAGAACGAACATGTGTATGTGTGTGTGTCTCCATCTCCCTTCTCCCTCATCTCCACTTAGTTTTCTTTCTCCCCATATACAGTAGCATAACCACTGGGTATACACTTTCTTTCTTTTTTGTAAGCTTGAGCTTAGTGTCTGAACTCTGTCCCTGAGCTTTTGTGCTCAAGGCTAGCATTCTATCACTTTGAGCCACAGCACCACTTCTGATTTTCTGGTGTTTAAGAGATTAAGAGTCTCATAAAATTTCCTGCCTGGGCTGTCTTTGAACCATAAGCCTCAGATCTCAATGTCCTAAATAGCTAGGATTACAGACATGAGCCACCAGCACCTGGCTATGCTACCTTTTTTTTTCCCCATGTAACTCTGACTTGGGATAGATTCACTTCAGTGCACATGAATCTCTCATTATTTTAAATAACCAAATAGTAAGATACTATTTTTTAATGTAATTGTACCATGATTTATTTGTTCGTGCCCCAGTGCATGGACACACATTTTTTTCTAGTACAAACAAGGAGCTGGTTAATTGCAGATAAATGTTTAATGGATTTTCCTGCTTGGGCTGGCTTTCAACAGCAATTCTCTGATTGAAGCTTCCTAAGTAGCTAGGATTACAGACCTGAGCCACCAGTGCTTGGCTTAGCAGTAATGTTCTTTAGCTTTAAAAATAAAGTCTTGCCAAATGCACTGAATCGTGCTTGTAATCCTAGCTACACAGGAGGCTGAGATCTGAGGATTACAGTTCAAAGCCAGCCCAGGCAGGAAAGTCCATGAGACTCATATCTCCAATTAATTGCCAAAAAGCTGGAAGTAGTGCTGTGGCTCAAATGGTAGCGCATTAGCCTTGAACACAAAAGCCCAGGGATAGCACTGAGGCCTTGTGTTCAAGCCCAAGTACTGATATGAGCACGAGTGCATGCACACACACACACACACACACACACACACACACACACACACACACACAGATTAGCCAATCTTGGAGATCAAATATAGGGTGTGTGTGTGTGTGTGTGTGTGTGTGTGTGTTGGTATTGGGACTTTCATCCAGGGCATCAAGCTATATCACTTTGCTCTTTCTGCTCAACTTTGACCTTTTACCACTTAAACCACACCTCCACTTCCTTACTCATTTTTTTAAATGAGGAAACTGAGGTTCAAGGATAGGCCTTAATATACTTATGTTTGTGCAGAAAATAAGTGGCTGAGCTAGATGGCTAGCACTAGAACCTAGATTTCCTGACTCTTGCCACAGAGTTCTTCCATTGAACCTCATTGCCTCCTAGAGCAAGAGTATTATGACAGTACTTGAGTACTTGGAGTACTATGACGACTACTTGAGTTTGCAGGGTATAGATTATTTTATAAGTTGTATTTTTACATTTGAAGATTTTTATCTTTTTTTTTTCTTATAGCTTCTTGTAGAAATTCTTATGAGGCCTACAATTTCTATCCGGGGACAGAAATTAAAAAGTAAGTATATTTTAAGTCTCTTTGTCAGGCATTAGTCTTTCATTCACTGTGTCAGTATGGTGTCATTTCTCTGTAATTGCTTACTTTTCCCTTCCTAGCTGCATGTCTTTGATTCAGCTGCAAGTGGTTCTATCACCAGCTAGGCAGCTCTCTTCATTCATTATATACCGAGTAGAAATATAGATCTAGTACTTTCAAAGAAAAAGCAGAAAACAATTTGGATAAAAGAATTGCATCTTTGTATATTAATAGTCTCTTGATCTGGTTTTATGTTCTCTTTGTACCACAGATCAAGTCTCCAAAGCCCCAGAAACCCGAAACTAGTTATTTTTTATGTAGCATCTGGCTTTTCTATCTGGTTGAGTACCTGTCCTATGATCCCACTATGTACATTTCCTACATGACTGGTACATGCCACCATGTCTTGGTCAGGAAGAAGGTTCAGATACTTTTTTTTCCCCCCTGGAGAAAGCGTGGAACTACAGGCCTCCCTACCATCCTCTCAAGCTAGGATTTCAGGTGTGAGCTACTACTACTGAGCTTTGTTTGCACATCCTATTCTGTATATGGAGCTAGCTGAAGGGGAAGGGATAGTATAGTAATATTACTTTGTTTTTTGTTTTGTTTTATTTTGTTTTTACCAGTCCTGCAGTTTGAACTCAAGGCTTAGCCACTGTCCTTGAGCTTTCTCAAGGCCAGCATTCTACCAATTGAGTCACAGCACCACTTTGGACTTTTTCTGTGTATGTGGTACCATGGAATCGAACCCTGGGTTTCATGCATACTAGGCAAGCACTCTACCACTGGGCCACACTCACTGCCCACCTTTGTTTTATTGCATTTATTTATTTAGCCTGTCCCAGGGCTTGAGCCACAATGTCATTTCTGGCTTTTTCTAAGTAGTTTATTGGAGATAAGAGTCTCTAGGATTTTTCTGCCTGGGCTGGCTTTGGACTGTGATCCTCAGATCTCAGCTTCTTGAGTAGCTAGGATTATAGGCATGAAACACTGGCACCTGGTACTTTGTTTTATATATTTATTTGTTTTGTCAATCGTGGGCTTTGAACTAAAGGCATAGGCTCTATCCCTGAGCTCATTTCTCAAGACTAATGCTCTACCACTTTGAGCCACAGTACCACCTCCAGTTTTTGAGTGCTTAATTGAGATAAAGAGTCTCATGGGACTTTTGACTTTTCTTCCTCAGGCTGACTTCAAGCTGTGACTCCCAGATACCAGCCTCTGTGTAACTAGGATTATAGGCGTGAGCCACTGGTACCTGGCTTGTTTTATTTATTAATTTATTTAATTTAGTTTTGGCTTGCCAGTCCTGGGCTTGAACTCAGTGCCTGGGCACTGTCCCTGAACTTCTTTTGCTCAAGCCTAGCACTTAAGCCACAGCACTACTCTGGCCTTTTCTGTTTATATAGTACTGAGGAATCAAACCCAAGGTTTCATGCAAGCTAAGCAGATACTCTACCTCTTAACTACATTCCCAGTCATTGTTTTATTTTTTAAAATTAGATTTGTGCGAGTGTGTGCCTGTGTGTGTGTGTCTGTCTGTCTGCTGGTCCTGGGGCTTGTATTGTGGGCCTGAACACTGTCTAGCTTAAGGCTAGCACTCCACTACTTGAGTAACTCTCCATTTCCAGCTTTTTTGGCAGTTAATTGTAGAGAAGAATTTTACTGTCTTTGCTGCCTAGGCTGGATTCAAGCCACAAGTCTTAGATCTCAGCTTCCTGAGTAGGTAGCTAGAAGTATAGGCATGAGCCACCAGTGCCCAACATAAAATTAGATTTTTGTTAAAAGACAGTATATGTACCAAGACATGTGAAAGGGTATCAATGTATGTGAATTAATGCACCTTCTATCTGGCAAATAGCATGTAACCCTTTTATTAATTACAATAAAAAATTTAAAAAAAAGACAATATATGTTCTTATAAAAAGTTCACCATTGCCAGATTATATATGATAAGAAGTCAATGTGCTTTGATAGTTTATAACTTTTAAGCTATGTGGAAGGTATGTAGGAATTCTGTTTTCTATAACCTACTTATATATTACAAATCTTTTTAGATACTCTGTTTATAATTTTTTTTTTTTGCCAGTCCTGGGCCTTGAACTCAGGCCCTGGGCACTGCCCTTAGGCTTTCTCAAGGCTAGAGCTCTACCACTTGAGCCTCAGCACCATTTCTGGCTTTTTTCTTTGTATGTGATACTGAGGAATCGAACCCAGGTCTTCGTGCATGCGAGGCAAGCACTCTACCACTAGGCTACACTCCCAGCCCTACTCTGTTTAATTTTTAAAAACTAAGTGTACTTCACTCTGCTGTTAAAGGATCACTTCAATAACATTTGATGAATGACTATAGGCCTCACATGTACAAGTTTTGTAATATTTAGAAAATTGTCAACCCAGCTGGGCGTGGTGATCATGCCTACAATTGGCCAAAAACAAATGCTGTCAACCCTAGTAGTATCTGTAAGACCTAACAGTATATGACCTCACCTCATTTATGTATTCAGTAGTGGTTAAAAGAAATTCACATTTATATCTAAAAGCTTAGTTTTGTACTCCTAAGTTACCCTGACAGCAAGTAGCATCTCATAGTAACTTGTTGGTGTACTTGTTTATTCTTGAAAATGGATACTAAACCAAATAAATGATCATAAATTCTTTTTTTGGGGGGGGGTGTCAGTTGTGGGGCTTAAACTTTGGGCCTAGGCAGTATTCCTGAGCTCTTCAGTTCAAGGCTACCACCCTACTCCTTGAGCCACAGCATCATTTCCCATTTTCTGGTGGTTAATTAGAGATAAGTCTCACAGATTTTAGTGCCTTGGCTGGCTTTGAACCGCGATCCTCAGATCTCAGCCTCCTGAGTAGCTAGGATTGAGTAGCCACTGCTCCCAGCTTGTTGATTGTAAATTCTGATCAGCACTGTAAAAATATTTGGTAGACAGGGATTGGAAGGAGATACGCTAAAAGAAAAAAATCTTAGAACTGTAACAGTTCTTGTTGGGCTTGGTGGCTAATGCCTATAATCCTAGCTACTCAGGGGGCTGAGATCTGAGGATCCCAGTTCAAAGCCAGATTGAGCACTAAAAGACTGAAAGACACACTCATCTCTAATTAATCACTAGAAAACAGGAGGTGGGGCTTGAGGCTCAAGGGCTAGGGCAGTAGCCTTGAGTTGAAGAGCTCAGGGACAGTGCCCAGACCCAGAGTTCAAGCCTTGTGACCCACAAAAAAAAAAAAAAAAGAAAGAAAGAATTGTAACAGTTCTTATATTGAATAAAAGAAACAAAGTTACACTGTCTTTTCATTGAGAAATATAGCATTCCTTCTTTTTTTTTTCAGTAAGTGATGAAATGTCTAAGGACTGTTTGAGCATCCTGTATAATACGTGTGTCTGTGTAAGTACCCCTGACATTGAGGCACTACTTTTCTCCCTACCACATGTCCAGTGGTTAAGAAGGAAATATTCAATTAGAATTTGGATCCAATTCTTAAGTTTCAAATTTGAACTGGCCTACAGAACCCTTCCTCAGCTCAAGAGGAAGCACTGCCTAATTGTTGCTTTTTACCTTAGTTGAGCTCTCTGTGGAGTTACCCACATTAGTCACCAGTTTTTGTTCAAATGAAGTTGTTTTGTTTTCTAAGTGGAGATATCTGGGCTTAGGCTTTAAGCTACTGCCTCATATTTGTTTGTTTTCCCTATAGACAGTCTAGTGCCAGGAGACTTTTTTTATAGCTAGGAAATACAAGGGTTCCACACACTAAACATGCACCATTCCAGATTTATGGGCTTATGCCAGTTTTCCAAGATTAGATTGTTTTTCTGGTGACTGGAAAGAGTACTTCACTCTTCATGTTTACTTTATGGTCCTAACTTATTCGCCTTTTCTTCTCTCTCCCTGTGACAGACTGAAGGAGTTACAAAGCGTTTGGCAGAAAAGAATGATTTTGTTATCTTCCTGTTTACACTGATGACAAGTAAGAAGACATTTTTACAAACAGCAACCCTCATTGAAGATATTTTGGGTGTTAAGAAGGTAAGTTAACTAACTCCTCAAGCAGGTAATTGATCAGATGGAGGAAAGCATCTGAAACCTGAACAATGTATAGAGCACCTTTAAAAAAAAAATGTGCCTTACTTATGGAGGAAGGATGGATTTCTGCACATTTATACTATGTTCCAGTCAATCTTACCTTCTCTATTACTATATCTTCCCTCTTTCCAAAATGGTTTCAACAGGTTTCACTGTTCTATTTTCATCTATTTCAACAGTATTCACCCTGTTTTATTCTTGTTAGCCCAGATTCCTGTAGAGAGCACTTTTAAAAGAATTGCTTCCAGGGGCCGGGAGTTTGGCCTAGTGGTTAAGGTGCTTGCCTAGCATGCATGAGGACCCGGGTTCGATTCCTCGGTCCACATACATAGAAAAAAGCTGGAAGTGGTGCTGAGGCTCAAGTGGTAGAGCTCTAGCCTTGAGAAAGTCCAAGGACAGTGCTCAGGCCCTGAGCTCAAGCCCAGGACTGGCAAAAAAAAAAAAAAAAAAAAAAAGAATTGCTTCCATACCCTCAGGTTCAATTATTTTTTTCCATTATTTAGACATATTCAAGCATAAAATTGAGTTATACTTCTTGTTCTAGTGGGCCTTTTATGACTATGAAACTTAAATAAATTTGGAACTAGGAATCTAATTATAGAACTTAAAACTTCATATTAGTGTGGTAAAATCAGTGGATTACTTTTCATGATGTGATAAAATTTTCACTAATTACAGCACAAGTTCTTTAGCATACCTGTATTGTTGTATGCTGTGTGATGACTAGTTTCAAAGCACATTTCTTTTTTTTTTTTTTGCCAGTCCTGGGCTTGAGCTCAGGGCCTGAGCACTGTCCTTGGACTTTCTCAAGGCTAGAGCTCTACCACTTGAGCCTCAGCACCACTTCCGGCTTTTTTCTATGTATGTGGTACCGAGGAATCGAACCCGGGTCTTCGTGCATGCTAGGCAACCACTTTAACCACTAGGCCAAACTCCCGGCCCCTCAAAGCACATTTCTATATATGAACTGAAATGTTATGTTCTTCATGGTGGTAATATTTTACCTTTGCTTATTTAACCCACTTTTAAATTTTCTTATTATTTTTCAGTTAAAGTAAGTTAATTGGTACCAACAGAGGAAACACAAATTTGAGTAGAGTATACCCTTGCTTGAACTTAGTGCCTGGGCACTGTCCCTTGGGCTTTCTCAAGGCTAGCACTCTACACTTGAGCCACAACACCCCTTCTGGCTTTCTCTGTGTATGTGGTACCTAGGAATTAAACCCAGGGATTCCTGCATGGTAGGTAGGCACTCTACCACTAGGCCACACAGCAGACCCAACCTTTGGTATCTATGGGTTATGTAGTTTAAAGGAGAGTTCCTTGAGGAAAAACCAAGTGTACTCAGAATACATAGAGTTTAGTACTGGAAAAAATTACTCAACTCTGCCTATATGCAGTACTATGAGCAGATATAACCTGAAACCACTTGGAGTAAGTTATATTACTGTCAAAAAACTTACTGTTGAACTCATGAATACTGATCACCCAAAACTAGATTTTTCATGCTTTTTTTCCTCAACACTGTCTAGCTTTCCATAAAGGCATTGTCACCTTTCAACTAATCTAAAGTTTTTACTTTATCACTTTAGTTAAGTACATTGTGTGTCCATTTTAGCTTAGGAGTATTGCCATGTCTTTTAGCTTGTCTTTTGAACATGGTTTTTGCCTTTTAGGAGGTGTATTTTCACAAAATTAAGGATTCAGAAACACTCACCAGATCACACAATGATTTAAATGCTAATTACACAAGACTGAGAGAAATTTTTTTGTGTCTTATGGTAAATTGGATAAGGTATAGGGAAATTTTGTTTCAACTGTACTTAGTCAAAAGTGTGTGTAATGGGCCAGAAATTTGGCCTAGTGATAGAATGCTTGCCTAGCATGCACCAAGACCCAGGTTTGATTCCTTACCACATACACTGAAAAAAACAAAACAAACAAACAAAAAAACAACCCAGAAGTGGTGCTGTGGTTCCAGTGGTAGAGCTCTAGCCTTGAGAAAGCCCAGGGATAGTGCTCAGGCCTTGAGTTCAAGCCCCAAGACTGGCAAAAATAAATAACTAAATAAAGTTATATGTAATGAAGCCACAAATAAGCCAGGCTTACTGTATTGAAATCTTGCCACTGAGTTATAAGGTAGACAATGAGATAGCTGGTAGTTTTTGGGTTTTTTTATTTTTTTAAGCAAGTCCTGGGGCTTGAACCCAGGGCCTGAACATTGTCCTTGGACTTTCTCAAGTCTAGAGCTCTACCACTTGAGCCATGGTGCCACTTCTGGCTTTTTCTATGTATGTGGTACCAAGAAATCCAACCCAAGGCTTTGTGCGTGCTATGCAGGCACTCTACCACGAGGACACATTCTTGGCAGTGGGTAGCTTTTTTTTTTTTGGCCAGCCCTGGACTTGAGCTCAGGGCCTGAGCACTGTCCTTGGGCTTTCTCAAGGCTAGAGCTCTACCACTTGAGCCACAGCACCATTTCTGTTTTTTTTCTACATATGTGATACTGAGGAATCGAGCCTGGGTCTTCATGCATGCTAGGCAAGCACTCTACCATTAGGCCAAATTCCTGGACCCAGCCGGTAGCTTTTTGAGAAATACAATAAAAATCAAAACACTAAATTAGCCAGGTGCTATTGACTCACACCTAGTTTCCTAGCTACTCAGGAGGTTAAGATCTTGGGGGTGGGAGGGAAAGAGATCACAGTTCAATGCTTAGCTTTCTCTAAGACTTCATTTCCAAAATAATTAGCAAAAATCCAGGTTGGAGGTATGGCTCCTAAAAGACAAACAGTATGCCAACCTAGCAAAATGGAGGCCCTGAGTTCAGATCCTAGTACTGCCTCCCAAAAAGGAGGGTGGGGGGAAGTGAAACCATTAAATTAAAATTTTAGGTCCAGGTTCAATTCCTTGGTACCACATACATAGAAAAAAACTGGAAATGGTGCTAAGGCTCAAGTGATAGAGCTCTAGCCTTGAAAGAGTCCAGGGACAGTGCTCAGGCCTTGAGTTCAAGCCCCAGGACTGGCAAAAAACAATTTTATAGGAAAAAAATTATATCTATAACTCTGCTAGAGAGATTCACTCATTATGTTAGAATTTTGTATACAGTATATTTTTTTTTTCTTTTGCTGGTGGTAGGGCTTGAACTAAGGGCCTGGGGATATCCCTGAGCTTTTTTGCTCACAGCTAACACTCTACCACTTTGAGCCTTAGCTCCATTTCCAGTTTTCTGGTAGTTAATTGAAATAAAGAAGTTTCACAGACTTTCCTGCGCTAGCTGGCTTTGAATCATGATCCTTATATCTTAGTGTCCTGAACAGCTAGTATTACAGATATGAACCACTGGCACCCAGCTGAAAATATTTGTTAGGACCTGTAGCTTACTTCCTCAGTCCTCTGTCCCAAGCCTTCATGCTGGTGGTCAGTTGGCAGAGTTCTTCCTTTTAATACCCAGCAGTGTTCTTGAAATTGTGGTTGCAAAGTAGAGGATACTCTCATATATTATGGTGACCCAAACCTTCATTATGCTGCCCACGCCTTGCTTGTCATTGAGGCAGAAGCACAAGTTGGCCATTGTCTGTAAGAGTCCATGTGTGCAGGCCCCAGACAGATCCTTTGTGCCCTTTGATAAAAAGCTCTTGTTATTTTTCTAATAATTGCATGCTCCAGCCAGTGTGAGAGGATGCCTCCATGGTAGAAACTCCAGACTCCTGGAAGTTTCAACATAAAAGTACTAGATTGCTTCTTCTCAATTTTTCCTGTCTGGTCTCTCATGTCCTTCTGTCTGTGTTACCAAAAACGACAATTGTTTCTCATACACTTTGTGGATACCTCAGTCTGGTTCAAAGAGAACACAAACAAGTGAAGCTTCATACCACAATCTTGGAAAAATAAAATTTACAATTTATACAACAGACAAAAGTTTCGTATTCAGAATTCTTACAAACCAGCATGGAAAGACAACTAGCTTAGTCAAAAAAAAAAGCAGTGATAGAAACAAGCACTTCACAGAAAAGAAACAAATAGGTCATAGATATGAGAGTATGTTTAACTTCATTGATAAACAGGGAAATGCAGATTCTATACCATAAGGGGATAGCAAATGTTGGTGAAAATGCAAGAGTGAAAACACTTATATACTGTTTTGTGTGTGTGTGTGTGTATGTGTGTGTGTATGTGCATGTGTGTATGTGTGTGTGTGTATGTGTATGTGTGGGTTGGGTTTTTTTTTTTTTTTTTTTGGTGGGGATTTTTTGCCAGTCCATGGGCTTGAACTCAGGCCTGGACATTCTCTCTGAGCTTCTTTTGTACAAGGCTAGCACTCTACCACTTGTGCTACAGCGCCACTTCCAGCCTTTTCTGTTTATGTGTTATTGAGGAATGGAACCCAGGGTTACATTCATGCAAGCAACCGCTAAACCACATTCCCAGCCCTGTATGTATGTATGTATGTATGTATGTATGTATGTATGTATGTATGTATTTATATAAATGTGCAGAATATGTGTATGTGTTTAAAGATTTATTTATTTGTGGGGAGCAGTACTAACAATTGAACTTGGGGCCTTGTAGTTGCTAGACAGGCACTCTACCACTTGAGCCACACCATTAAGTCCTTTTTTGCCCCGGCTTGTCTGGGCTGCTGTCATCCTACTGATGCCTCTCTGTGGTGCTGGTAGTTTCGGGCACACCCCGCTGTGCCTCCCCATAGCTGGGACGCTTGCCCTGTGCCACTGTACCCAGCCATTGGTTGAGGTAAAGTTTTACAAATTTCTTTTGTGCCCAGCTGGCCTCAAACCTGGACCTCAACCCTCATCTCCACTTCCTAAATAACTAGAATTATGGGCTTAAGCCACATCATCCAGCCATTTTAGGGTTTTATACTTCAATATCCATATATCCTGTACCATAGTACCTAGTAAAGCTCTACTCAAAGGCTGAGGAGTCAGTATTTTGTTGCAGATCATTGTACCTTCACCACAGCACACTCTTCAGGAAACTCAGTAATAGAACAGAGTATTAGAAATAAAAACAGTAGTTTAAACTCATTAGACTACCAGCTCACTGGAAAATAACAGTGTTCATTATGTAAGGATATTATTTGAAGCCATGCATGCATACACAAATGTGTACATTGACGTGGATGTATATTGAGTTGTGATGGAAAAAATATATTTTATTCATTGGAAGCTATTGCCTAAGGAAACTTGCAGATAAGATTTGTTTCATTGTGTCAGAACAAAATGCTAAAAGCAAGTCCATGTCTCTTCATACAGTGGAAATATTTTAAAGTATTAGAAATTGAACTGTTGGGCCATGAGTTTGGCCTAGTGGTAGAGTACTTGCCTAGCATGCATGAACATCTTGGTACCACACATATAGAAAATGCCGGAAGTAGTTCTGTGGCTCAAGTGGTGAAGCTCTAGCCTTGAGAAAGTCCAAGGACAGTGCTCAGGCCTTGAGTTCAAGCCCTGGGACTGGCAAAAAAAGAAGGAATTGAATTGTTGCCAGACTCTGGTGGTTCACTCCTATGTCTTTGCTACTCAGAAGATATAAAGGGTCAAGGTTTGAGGTCAGCCCAGACAAAAAAGTTCACTACTTCATCTCCAAAAAAACAGCAAAGAAAAGTGATATTGTGTGCGTGTGTGTGTGCGTGCGTGCGTGCGTGTGTGTGTGTGTTAAGTAATATGTATGAATGAAAACAGCTGTGTAATAAACCATTGAATAAGAATAGAAGCAAGACTATTTGGATAAGGGTGTGTAAGTCTCAGTGTTGAGTCAAAAGTAAGGGATAATACATTCCCACTGTGCTTTCAGAATAATATCATACAGCTGAGTGCAAATATTTGTATGAATAAAAATATGCTTTAGGAATAATTACTAGAAAAAGAAATGCTGCTGTGTGGGGATATACAAAGGCCTTCAGTTATGTTTCAGATGTTTTAGCTCTTAAAGAGTATTTAGGGGCTGGGAGTTTGGCCTAGTGGTAAAGTGCTTGCCTAGCATGCACAAAGACCCAGGTTTAATTCCTCGGTACCACATACATAGAAAAAAGCCAGAAGTGGTGCTGAGGCTCAAGTGGTAGAGCTCTAGCCTTGAGAAAGTCTAAGAACAGTGCTCAGGCCCTGAGCTCAAGCCCAGGACTGACAAATAAAGCAGTTAGCAGGACCAGGTGCCAGTGGCTACATCTGTAATGCTAGCGACTCGGGAGGCTAAGATCTGAGGATGGCAGTTCAAAGCTAGCCCAGGCACTAAAGTTTGTGAGACTTATCTCCAGTTAACCACCAGAAAATGGGAAGTGGCACTGTAGCTCAGGTGGTAAAGCACTAGCCTACCAGAGCTCAGGGACAGCTCCCAGGCCAGAGTTCAGGCCCCATGACTGACACCAAAAAAAAAAAAAAAGTTTTTTAGTACAAATAGTGATTATGACCTTAAAAACTGAATGCAGGCTTTCCTTTATTTTATAGGCAAAATGTACCATGAGCAAAGGGTAAATATTGAGAATAGTGGTTCCCAGAGGTACATTTAACCCTTATGAACTAATCCTACAAGGTAGGATAGTTGCATTTTGTATCTAGCCAGGAGAACAGGAGATGCCATAACTTTACTAAGATAGCACATTGAATTGCAAAGCTGGGAATCAAACCTTAGTGGTCTCATTACTGAGCTCTGTTTCGGAGAGAATGTATAAGGTCACATACAAATGAATTGAGAATGGAGATTGTTTTATTTGTGTCTTCTTTAGGAAATGATTCGACTAGATGAAGTTCCTAATCTGAGTTCCTTAGTATCGAATTTTGATCAACAACAGCTTGCTAATTTCTGCCGGATTCTGGCTGTCACCATTTCAGAGATGGATACAGGGAATGATGATAAGCATACTCTTCTTGCCAAAAATGCTCAGCAGAAGAAGAGCTTGAGCTTGGGGCCTTCCGCAGCTGAAATCAACCAAGGTAACCTCTAGAGCTCTCATCCAATTTTTAAAAACATAGGTTTGGAATTTTAAAAAACAAAACAAAGGGCCCAGGAGTGTAGCCTAGTGGTAGAGACTTCTCTAGAGCTGTCATCCAATTTTTTAAAAAATAGGTTTGGAATTTTAAAAAACAAAACAAAGGGGCCATGAGTATAGCCTAATGGTAAAGTGCTCGCTTAGCATGTATGAAGCCCTAGGTTCAATTCCTCAGTACCCCATACTCAGAAAAATCTTGAAGTGGTGCTGTGGACTCAAGGGGTACGGTGGGAGCCTTGAGCTGGAAAGCTTAGGGACAGTGCCCAGGCCCTGAGTTCAAGACCAAGGACAAGCAAAAACAACAACAACAACAACAAAAAGAAACAATGTTTAGGAAAACTGCATATACTTTTTCTTTTCTTTTCTGGGCTTTGATTCCCTCCCTTGCTCTACCATTTGAACAAGAGCTCCACTTCAGCCTCTGTGTGTGTGTGTGTGTGTGTGTACATGCGCATGTGTATGCGTGCTTAATTGGAGAGAAGAGTCATGGACTTTCCTGCCTTCAGCCTCTGTGTGTGTGTGTGTGTGTGTGTGTGTGCATGCGCATGTGTATACGTGCTTAATTGGAGAGAAGAGTCATGGACTTTCCTGCCTTCAGCCTTTGTGTGTGTGTGTGTGTGTGTGTGTGTGTGTGTGTGTGTGTACATGCGCGCGCATGTGTATGCGTGCTTAATTGGAGAGAAGAGTCATGGACTTTCCTGCCTTCAGCCTTTGTGTGTGTGTGTGTGTGTGTGTGTGTGTGTGTGTACATGCGCATGTGTATGCGTGCTTAATTGGAGAGAAGAGTCATGGACTTTCCTGCCTTCAGCCTCTGTGTGTGTGTGTGTGTGTGTGCATGCGCATGTGTATACGTGCTTAATTGGAGAGAAGAGTCATGGACTTTCCTGCCTTCAGCCTTTGTGTGTGTGTGTGTGTGTGTGTGTGTGTGTGTGTGTGTGTGTGTGTGTGTACATGCGCGCGCATGTGTATGCGTGCTTAATTGGAGAGAAGAGTCATGGACTTTCCTGCCTTCAGCCTTTGTGTGTGTGTGTGTGTGTGTGTGTGTGTGTGTGTGTGTGTGTGTGTGTGTGTGTGTGTACATGCGCATGTGTATGCGTGCTTAATTGGAGAGAAGAGTCATGGACTTTCCTGCCTTCAGCCTCTGTGTGTGTGTGTGTGTGTGTGTGTGTGTGTGTGTGTGTGTGTGTGTGTACATGCGCATGTGTATGCGTGCTTAATTGGAGAGAAGAGTCATGGACTTTCCTGCCTTCAGCCTCTGTGTGTGTGTGTGTGTGTGTGTGTGTGTGTGTACATGCGCATGTGTATGCGTGCTTAATTGGAGAGAAGAGTCATGGACTTCCTGCCTTCAGCCTCTGTGTGTGTGTGTGTGTGTGTGTGTGTGTGTGTGTGTGTGTGTGTGTGTACATGCGCATGTGTATGCGTGCTTAATTGGAGAGAAGAGTCATGGACTTCCTGCCTTCAGCCTCTGTGTGTGTGTGTGTGTGTGTGTGTGTGTGTACATGCGCATGTGTATGCGTGCTTAATTGGAGAGAAGAGTCATGGACTTTCCTGCCTGGCTTGGCCTTGAATTGTGATCCTTACATCTTAGCCTTTTGAGTAGCCAAGATTATAGTTGTAAGCCACCAGTGCCCAGTTGATATGATACTTTAGGAAAGGAGAAAATTAAGATCATATAGTTTGCTAATTTGCATAAAGAAGCTGAAAGGATACCCAAGAAACTTAAAGTAGTTGCCTGATAGCTATCAGTAGATACTTTTTTTTTGGTTTCTTTTGCCGGTCCTGGGGCTTTGGACTCAGTGCCTGAACACCGTCCTTGGGCATTCCTCAAGGAATGAGCACTCTACCACTTGAACCACAGCACTACTTCTGGCTTTTTCTGTATATGTGGTACTGAGGAATAGAACCTGGGTCTTCATGCATGCTAGGCAAGCATTCTACTGCTAGGCCATGCTCCTGACCCAATACCTTTTTTTTTTTTTTTTTTTTTTTTTTTTTTCCTGTCTTAGGGCTTGAACTCGGGGCATGAGCACTGCCCTTGGGCTTTCTCAAGGCTAGAATCTACCACTTGAGCCACAACACCACTTTTGGCTTTTTGTTTTTCTTTTTTTTTCTTTTTCTTTTTGGTCCATCATGGGGCTTCAACTGTGGGTCTGGGTGCTATCCCTGAGCCCTTCAGCTCAAGGCTAACACCTTACCCCTTACATACAGTGCCATTTCTGGTTTTCTAGTGGTTAATTAGAGATGAGTCTCATGGTCTTTAATGCCTGGGCTGCCTTTGAATTGTGATCTTCAGATCTCAGCCTCCTGAGTAGCTAGGATTACAGGCATGAGCCACCACTCCTGGCTCCAGTTTTTTCTATGTATGTGGTACCGAGAAATCAAACCCAAGTCTTGGTGCATGCTAGACAAGTACTCTACCATTAAGCCAAACTCCCAGTCCCTAAATAGACCTTTTTTATTTTTTTATGGGTCGTGGTGCCTGAGTGCTGTCCCTGAGCTCTTCAGCTCAAGGCTACCAACCTATCCCTGGGTCTGAGTGCTGTCGCTGAGCTCTTCAGCTTAAGGCTACAGCCCTACCTCTTGAGCCACAGCCCCACTTCCTGTTTTCTAGTGGTTGGAGATAAGAGTCTCATGGTCTTTAGTGCCTGGGCTGGCTTTGAACCTTGATCCTCAGATCTCATCCTCCTAAGTAGCTAGGATTATAAGTGTGAGCTACCATACCTGGCAATAGTCCATTTTTAAATCAAGTCCTTTGTGTGTCTATAACACTAGCTCCTGATTTTTATCAGCTAGAAATTCAGAAATCATATTGTCAGTAGAAAAATATATTACTACTAGGCACTGGTAGTTTATACCTATAATCCTACACTCTTCAGTCTGAGACCTGGATAGAGGTTTAAAACCAGCCCAAGCAGAAAAGTCTATGAGACTCTGTTCTTAGAATTCTCTCCCTTGTTCTCTTCGTTGCAGCGGCCCTTCTCAGCATTCCTGGCTTTGTTGAGCGGCTTTGCAAATTGGCGACCCGAAAAGTGTCAGAGTCAACAGGCACAGCCAGCTTCCTTCAGGAGTTGGAGGAGTGGTACACATGGCTAGACAATGCTTTGGTGCTAGATGCTCTGATGCGAGTGGCCAATGAGGAATCAGAGCACAATCAAGGTACTTTGGAATGTTCTCCTGAATTATGAGCTTTTTTAAAGCCCCCCATATACATTGTTAATCACCTTCCCAAGGAAAAATAATATGAGATTTACTGACCTTTGACTTTTCCTAAAGGCAGTGCTAGATCAGGACTTGTTAATATTCTTGCTAGCTCATTATAGAAGCCTCATAGAGCTCCTTTATAGGAACCAGAACCACAGAGTCATTTTCTGAGTTTTGAAGCTCACCTGGCTCGAGGGGGAAGTTTGTGACAAAGTGTTTAAAGTGTCTGGTGGGGGATGGAGCTCATTTGATGCTCTATCCACAGATTTGAGGGCATGCCATGTTTTCTGAGGAAGCTTGACTCAGTCTTCTTCTGGGGGCTGTGTCAGCCTCCTCTCTTGTCCCTCCTCCAGGAGCTCCTGAGGAGAACGGGCTGCCTCATACTTCAGCCAGGACCCAGCTGCCCCAGTCGATGAAGATCATGCACGAGATCATGTACAAACTGGAAGTGCTCTATGTCCTCTGTGTGCTGCTGATGGGGCGTCAGCGAAACCAGGTGGGCATCTCCCAACACCACAGAATAAGGGAGCTGGGAGCAGTGCTGCTGTTGACATGTTGAATGGTAGTAACTCATTGTAGCCCAGAATATGTGGTAATGTTTTTCTTTTTTACAAGGACACCAGACTGATCCCAGAGATTGGGAATCTTTCCGCTGCACTTACTATGGCAGAATTTCTAGGCCACATCTAAGCGGCACCATCCAGGAGTGGTATCTTATTCCAATGCTGTGAAGAACAAAAATTGGCTCTGTTCATGCTCTGGAAGAAATGCCAATGTTCAGGTGGCATAGTGTGGGTCAGAGCCCAGAGCTGTGTCCACTTATAAAACCTGGGCAAGTTGTGGCTCAAAACCAGCCCAGACAGGAAAGTCCATGTCTTTTCTAGTTAGCTATCAGAATGCTGTAAGTGGAGCTGTGGCTCTCAATGATAGAGTGCTAGCTGTGAGCAAAAAAATAAAGCTAAGCCAGGCGCCTGTGGCTCACACCTTAATCCTAGCTACACTGGAGCCTAAGATCTGAGGATCACAGTTCAAAGCCAGCCCAACAGGAAAGTCCGTGAGACTCATCTCCGATTAAACACCAGAAAACCGGAAGAGGTACTGTGGCTTAAAATGATAGAGTGCTAACCTTGAGCTGAAGAGCTTAGGGACGGTGACAAGGCCCTGAGTTCAAGTCCCAAGAGCAGCACATAACAAAATTAAAACAAACAAAAAGAACTGGTGGGTTGGGTATCAGTTGGTCAAAGCCTATAATCCTAGCTACTCAGGAGGCTGAGATCTGAGGATGGAGGTTGAGAGCCAGCCTGGGCAGACAAATTTGAGCAGCAAAAAGCCAGAACTAGAAATGTGGCCCAAGTGGTATAGCACCCACTGTGAGTGAAAAAGCTGAGCAAGAGCACAAGGCCCAGTAGCAGGAAGCATATTTTTATATTTTTGAAACACTTCATCATTATTTGTATTTGGTCTGGGCACTGTCCCTGAACTTTTTTGCCACTCTTTTTCTACCACTTGAGCCCTGGCTCCACTTGTGGGTTTGAATGTTCAGATAATTTGGTAAGTTACCCTAGAGGCAGGAGGACCCCCTTGCCCCACATTTGATGGTTGAGAAATGCGAACTGTGCTCTCAGTGTCCAATCATTGGGAGAACCAGGGTCTAAGAGCCACTGATTTGCCACCTCTCCCTGAATCTTCCTGTTGTCAAGATACTCAGGTACTGCTTCATTGGGAAGGGCCTGTTGGTGACCTGAAGTCCAGCTTCATTGAGACCCAGCATTTTGTCTGTACCTTCTTGTGTGTGCAGTCACCATTTACTAAGTCCTGTGTGCCAGCCACTGTGGGCATCGGGATTCTCCCATCTTCCCCACATGGTGAAGTTGAGGGAAGGATTTCTTGGCCTTGCACATGTCTTTCTTTTTTCCCCCTGGTACTGATCCTGGTGCTTAAACTTAAACTAGGTGCTGTCCCTGAGTTATTTTTGTGGGAAATTAGTGCTATACTACTTGAGCCATTGCTCCACTTCCATTTTTTGGTAGTTCTCTGAGCTAAAAGTCTCCCCCACTTTCCTCCCTAGGCTGGCTTCAGACTGTATCTTGAGATCATACTGAACCCTCTTCGTAGCTCCGTTGTTCCCATGCTCCAGGTGGAGCAGGGTTACTAGGACTCAAACAATACTGTTCAAGGCCACAGAGCTAGTCTCAGAGCTGAAGACCAGTGGGGCTCAAAGCCTGAGTGTATATCTGCTTCCTGTTTTCCTACGTGGGAAGCCATGTAAGGAGCTGTACTTGAGAGCAGAATGAAGCAATTGAAAAGTACAATTTGCCAGGGAAGAATCTGGACTAGAAAAATTGGAAATACCATAGCAGAAACCTTATCCTGGCATGATGGCTTATGCCTGTAATCCACTTAGGAGGCAGAGATTAAAAGGATTGTGGTTCATAGCCAGCCCAGGCAAAAGCTAGCAAACAAGCCTGCTGTTGTGATTCCTATCTGTTGTATGAGCTATTCAACAGGGATAAGTAGGATAGTTGTGGTCAAATGCTGGCCTCAGCTAAAAGGGGTGGCTCAAGTTGGTAGAGGATTTTCTTAACAAGCTCAACTCCTGAGCTCAAAATCTGTGTGATAAAGGAGAGAAAGAAGGATAGGGAAGAAGAAAAGGAAGGATCAAACAAATTTACCATTGGCTGATTTCAAGTGATAGTCTGCCTCAGAAGGCCTTTCTTTTTTCAGCTTTGTACCTTACCTCTTTGTACCTCATCTTATTTTTAACATAGGGTCTTGTGTTGCTTAGGCCGGCCTTGAACACCTGAGCTCAGATAATCTGAATTTCCCCAGCAACTGTCATTATCGCTGCTTGACACTGATTCTCATCCCTAGTCATGATCTTGGGTTCCCACTCTGGACAGTGAGACCTTTGGACTGGATGAACTTTTGGGGGGACCATTGTGGTATTGCCTTTTCTCTTTCCCTGGGCAAGGCTTAGAGTTTAAAGTGAGGCAGGAAAGCATATGGCTTGATAACCACCGTAAGTGTCAGCCTCACCTCGCAACCCCTAGTTAAACAGGGCAAAGTAATCCAGGTTGGATTTCCTTAGAGGCCTGGGCAGCAATCAAACAGTCTGTCAGTCTGGGCTTCCTGAAAATGTCATACTGGCTTTGACTTCAGGGTCCAGAGATGTCTGTGGGCATACCTTTGTCAGGCAAGGCTTCTTAAGGTTTAGTCCCGCAAGATAAAGAATACCAGTGGAGATCTGGAAATAGGCTTTAAAATGACACACATGCCTTAAGTGGGGTTTCCTTGGCTGACCTTGTGCAGGTTGATATTGTTCACCTTCCCTGCCTTGTAGAGCAGCAGGGGCTGAGCTCCTACCACTCATATATTTTGAGACTTATATGTATAACAGCCCGGAAAAGGGCTAGCAGCTACTTTGTTTCATGATATGTTACAAAAAGAAAGGGTGTCCAGGGCAGCCTGTAATCCCAGTGATTTAGGAGGCAGAGACTAGGAGGATCATGGTTCAAGACTAACCTGGCAAAAAGCTAATGAGACACCCCATCTCACTAAGCTGGACATAGGGCTTCACATTTGTGATCCCTGCTTACATGGGAGGCTAGAAGTAGGAGGATTGTTTGCTTTGGACCCTTTCTCTACTTTTTTTTTTTGAATAGAGCCCCATACTTTGTGCCCAGGCCAGTTTCTGACCACAATCCTCCCTCTGCCTCCCATATAGTTGAGATTATAGAAATGTGCCACTACAGCCACTTTTTTTTCCACTAAAAAGAATTATGTATGCTAGTAGCTAATATCTGTAATCCTAGCTACTCAGGAGACTGAGATCTGAGGATTACTGTGCAAAGCCAGCCCAGGCACGGAAGTCCTTGAGACTCTTATCTTCAGTTAACCACCAAAAAACTGGAAGTGGTACTGTGGCTCAAGTGGTAGAGCGATGACCTTGAGCTGAAGAGCCCATTGACTGTGCCCAAGCCGTGGATTGACCAACCAAAAAAAAAAAAGAAAACAACAACAACAAAAAAACATAAGTGCTTATACAAAAGAGTTACCATTCAACAAATCAATTTATGCATCTTGACCATTGATCATTGTCATCCCTTTCATCATTCTCCCCATCTCTCCCAGCCTATGACCTCTCATTTTTCTTTATTTCATAAGATATGCACTGAATTTACAACTGCACTACACCCTGTTTAATTTTGTTTTGTTTTGTTTTGTTTCCTGGGGCTTGAACTCAGGGCCTGGGCACTGACCTTGAGCTTTTTCACTCAAAGCTAGGACTCTACCACTTTGAGCCACAGTACTACTTCTGGTTTTCTGATAGTTAATTGGAGACAAGAGTCTCACAGATTTTGCTGCCTAAGTTGGCTTTGTGTTGTCATCCTTAGATCTCAGCCTCCTGAGTAGATAGGATTACAGCCGGGAGTTACCAGCACCTGGCTTAAAAATTTTTTTGAGGGCCAGGAGTTTGGCCTAGTGGTAGAGTGTTTACCTACCATACACAAAGACCAGGGTTCAATTCCTCGGTACCACATATATAGAAAAAGCCAGAAATGGTGCTGTGGCTCAAGTGGTAGTGCTCTAGTGTTGAGAAAGCCCAAGGACAGTGCTCAGACCCTAAGTTCAAATCCTGGGATTTGCAAAAAAAAAAAAAAAGTTATTTTTGTTAGCCATGTAAGTGAAACCCTGGTATCTGGCCATTTTCATATTTTTCATATTTGTATCTTTCCTGCTAAACTATTTGCAAAATTAACACATGCTTATATGTAGTCAGGATGTAGTACAAGGTGTATAGAGATTTTCTTTAAACGCCAGCTTTCTGTTATTTTCTGTTTTGACGCTTGTGGCTCGGTACTGTGTTTGCATCTTTACTGGTTCTTGGAAGCACATTGGTCATAGTCTTTCTCGTCTTCCCTCCTTGTCCAGGTCCACAGGATGATTGCTGAGTTCAAGCTGATCCCCGGACTCAATAATTTGTTTGACAAGCTGATTTGGAGGAAACACTCAGCATCTGCCCTTGTTCTCCATGGTCACAACCAGAACTGTGACTGTAGCCCAGTAAGCAAGGGACCCTGGGGACATTTGTGATTTTACTTAATAGAAGTTCTTTCAGCCGGGTGAAGTGGCTCACGCCTGTTATCCTAGCTACTCAGGAGGCTGAGATCTGAGCATCGCAGTTCAAAGCCAGCCCAGGCACTAAAGTCAATGGACTCTTTATCTCCAATTAACTACTAGAAAACAGGAAGTGACACTGTATGTCAGGTTGGTAGCCTTGAACTGAAGAGTTCAGGAACAGTGCCCAGGCCCAGAGTTCAAGCCCTATGACCAAAAAAAAAAAAAAAAAGAAAAGAAAAGAAAGAAAGAAAGAAAAGAAAAAGAAAAAAGGAGTAGTTGTTTCAAGACCTGCTGGCCCCATGATCTCTGGTTCTTTGGGAATACAGCAGAAACTGAAAATCCCTGTTATATAGACCTATTTGCTTGTACCTTTGCTGAAATCCCTTTTAAGATGTGCCAGTTCTCTCTATACCTCCTGGTAGGGATTGTTTCTAGCAGGGCTGCCACTTTGCCCCTAAAAGCATGTTTTTCTTTATTTGGTGGTCTCTCCTCTGATACAGCTTTTGCCCCTAGGTTCTGCATGCCAGTAATGTCTTAAGTCAGGCAATGCTTTGAAATGTGGTAGGGTTTGTAGGGTTTTGTTTTGTTTTGTTTTGTTTTTTGAGTCCAAGAACTCACCTTGACGTTACAACATTACATTTCTCACAGTGCTGTAGACAGAGCACTGCGCTGGTTGTCAGAGGCCTTTCATGCACTCAGCTTATTGGAAGAGCTTGAATGAGTTACTGAGTCTCTGAGCCTTTCCTTGCAAAAGGCAAACATATCACTGTTGTTGGGCAGTGTCCTGCCTACCAGCATGGAGGAAAAATGCCCTGGAACGTGAGGAGCATGGCTTCTGACCTCTGCCTCATGGGCACTCCTGTGTTTCACCTCCTTTCCCCTCACCCCCCCATAAGTTTCTCTGGATGGCTTTCAGTCTGTACATTTGAGGTATTTTTCTTTCTTTCTTTCTTTTGAATAGGTACTGAGATTTGAACTCAAAGCAAGGCAGATGCTCTACTGCTGAGCCACACCTGTAGCCTCTTTTGCTTTGCTTTATTATTATTATTTGCCTTTTTGTTACTGGAAATTGAATCCAGGATGTTACTCTTGCTAGGCAAAGTGGCTAAGCACTGAGCTACATCCCAACCTAATTTTTATCTGGTTTTAATTTTTTTATAGTGCTGTTTGTGTTTTATTAGTAGTGAGGTTTGAACACATGACCTCACATTTACTTAGGCTGGGGTAATACTGCTGCACCATGACTCCAGACCTGATTTTCACTGGTTAATTTTAGGATAGAGTCTTTCTTCCCTCCAGGTGTACACCTGATCCTTGGTCTTCTCATCTTTACTGGGATCATTGGCATGCCTCACTCTATCCAACTCCTCTCTTCACTCTTTGAAGATGGAATCTCAATCCTTCCAATCTCAACCACTCATATAGCTTTGGACAAAAAGTACATACCACTGCATCCCATTGTGGGTTGAGAAGAGATCTTGGAGACTTGTTTTTTTATTATTTTTGAGACAGTATCTCATTTGCTAAGGTTGGCCTGGAACATGATTCTCTCTCTTATTTACACTTACAGCAATAACTAGGATGGCGCTCAGCCTTTTCTGTTGAACCAGCATCTTGAAAACTGCTACCTCAAACCATGAGCTACTTCTGAAGTAGCTGGGAATACTAGATACACCTAAATCACCTAATTTCAAGTGAATGTATTTTGCATTTCTTTTGTTGTTGGTGGTGGTGGTTGTAGGGCTTGAACTTTGGGCCTGGGCACTGTCCCTGAGCTCTTCAGCTCCAGACTACCACTTAAGCCACAGCACCACTTCTGGGTTTCTGGTGGTTAATTGGAGATAAGAGTTTCATGGACTTTAGTGCCCTGGCTGGCTTTGAACTGCGATCCTCAGATCTCAGCCTCCTGAGTAGCTAGGATTATAGGCACAAGCCACTGGCACCCAGTTGTATTTTACATTCTGTAGCTGTTTTGTAAAAACTACTTTATCACCTGATTGCCTTCTGCTTTTTCAGGTTTGTTGGTTTTTTTCAAATTTCAAATGTTTGTTTTTTTTTACAGTCTTTCACAGGGTACCAAAGCCTTCGAGTCATGAGCCCTCAGGCTAGTGTTTTTCATGTTTTATAACTTGCATGTAGAAGCCACCATTAGGGAGGCTTGCTTTTCGTAGGAACCTTGGTCCTAGAAGTATTTTTCCAGGACACTTATGTTTTTGTCTTCAGAGGTACATAGTTTCCAGGGCCAGTTTTTATACTTAGAGTCAGCCCTGCTGCTCTGCCAGGGTGAACCTGAATTTTCACTTCTGGAAGGCTTATGCCAGGCACACTAGACTTACTAGACTTTTTTTTTTTTTTTTTTTTTTTTCTCGTGGGGCTTGAACTCTGGGCCTGGGCACTGTCCCTGAGCTCTCAAGGCTATCACTCTACCACTTGAGCCACAGTGCCACTTCTGGTGTTCTGGCTGTTAATTGGAGATAAGAGTCTTATGGACATTTTTTTTGCCCAGTCTGGCTTTGAACTACAATCTTCAGATCTCAGCCTCCTGAGTAGCTAGGATTACAGGTGTGAGCCACCAGTGCCCAACTCACACTAAACTTTGTTTTTGTGTTTGTTTGTTTGTTTGTTGGTCATGGGGCTTGAACTCGCCTAGACGTTCTCCCTGAGCTCTTCAGCTCCAGGCTACCGCTCTACCCTTGAGCCAAGCCTCACTTCCCATTTTCTAGAAGTTAATTGGAGATAAGAGTCTCAGGTTCTTTTGTGCCTAGGCTGGCTTTGAACCTTGATCCTCAGATCTCGGCCTCCTGAGTAGCTAGGATTACAGAAGTGAGCAACCATGCCCAGCTATCACATTAGACTTCTTAAATAGCTCTCTCTACACAGGCTGGGGACTGTCTGGTCACTGCAGAACATTAGAATCCCAGCCCTGGTAGGGCCAGGCCGCTCTTCCTCCTCCACATACCATCCTTGGCTACCTGAGCACCATCACCTGACTTCACTGGACTCAAACATTTCTGCATTTTTGATTCCTACAGGTTGTCCTGAAGGCAACATTTAAAAGAATTTTGATGATTTTTTTTTCCTGTATGTACCCCTCTTGGACCTTGAACTCAGGGCCTGAGTGCTGTTTCTGAGTTTCTTTGCTAAAGGCTAATGCTCTACCACTTGAACTCACAGCTCTATTTCTGGTGTTTTACTGGCTAACTGGAGATAAGAGTCTTGTGGGCTTAGTAACCAGGATTACATGTGTGAGCCACTCAAACCTGGATTTTTTTTTTTTTTTAATCCAGTATGCTGGGATGTTTTTAGCAAGAATTGTCCACATTAGTATAACTTGTAATGGTTAGATGTAGAAATCTGGTAGGGAGGATTTCCAACTGAAAAAAAAATGAGGCTCACTGAGTGCTATCTCTGGGCTCTCACCAGAGCCTTGGCTTTCTCTTATTTAGGAACACTGTGACTACTGTGATTTTAACATATATTTTAGGACATCACCTTGAAGATCCAGTTTTTGAGGCTTCTCCAGAGTTTCAGCGACCATCACGAGTAAGTATGTCTGTCCTTGCAGTGGGGCTGTTGAGCTATGTTCTGAGGTCCTCTCTGTCTTTATCCTGTGCTGACCCCTCCACTGAGGAGGGGTTTGTGGGAGCTAGTGAGAGCCCCCATTGCTTCAGAGTGACCGAGTGTGGTTGTATTTTCTTGGTCCCACAGTAAGAGCTACCAGCCTTCCTTCCTGCCAGGTGCTGAGTTTTCCCTCAGCCCTCTCTGCTGCCCTAAAGGTAAGGTGGAAGTTGCTGGCTGCTGGTTATCTGTGGAATCAACATCTTTCTCTTACTGACTGTCCTCCAGATCTCATACAGCCAGTGCCACTGACCCATTCATGAGATATGCTAGCTCTCTTATTTCTTCACGTATTTCTGCCTTCTGATTTTTTTTTATTTTTCAACCTTTGACAGAGAACATGTTTCTCTTCTGTAAGGAAACAGTGCAGGGAATTGAGGAACAGCAGCTGGCCTTTTGACCTCGGCATGTCGTGGGAGTCTCAGTGACCTGGTGTGACAGGCTATCACTCCTCTGCAGCTGCTGTGTGTGAACAGGAGCCTTGGGCCTGCTTGTGCATTGCTTCTGATTTTTTTGGCTCCCCAATGAAAGTTATAAATTTTGTTTTGCTTTGTTTTTTTTTTTGTGAGTCATGGGGCTTGAACTCTGGGCCTGAGCTCTTCAGCCCAAGGCTACCACCCTACTCTTGCACCAGCCTCATTTCCTGTTTTCTAGAGGTTAATTGGAGATAAGAGTCTCAAGTCCTTTTGTGCCCGGGCTGGCTTTATTGTTGTTTTTAGGGCTTTTTTTAAATAATTTTTTCTCCTTTAATTTTTTTGGTTATATTGCTCTGAGGAATTAAGCCCAAGGTTTCATGCATACTAGGTTACCACTAGGCTACATTCCCACCCCCTTTACTCTTGTTTTTTGTGTATGCTTTGGTTTGGTTTGGTCGGGTCTTGGTTTTTGCTGTCTTAGGAATCCAGTTCTGAATTTCAAATGTTAGTTTAGAATTTTGGAACATTGTACAAGCTAACAAAGTATAGGTTCCAGGCACAGCTTCACAGAGTGTGGTCTGGGAAGGATTTGGACATAAAATCAGAGAATGAATGTATGGACCTATACATATGGAATGTATGATGACAGACGTAATATTTGTAGAGAACATGATTTTATGAGAGGATAGCTGGTAAAGGCCTACAAGTATCTTGCCAGCTAAGGCCTAAAGGTTCAGTATTAGGAAAGAGGGGAAGGCATAGCATGAGATTGAGGATTCTTACAGAAGCCCCTTCTGTAAGGGGGAATGTGGTGGGCTCATCTGATAGTAGTTAATGGGGACTAGATTTAGAGCGGCCTTGGCCTGGAGGCCATGTTCACGACCCTAATAGTACCCACTTTAAAGCAATGGGAACTGGGGAAAGCTCTCTAAACAGAATGGGTAAGGTTACTCTGTTCGGAAGATCACTGTAGGAGCTGTGAGGACACCATTCCTGTGGAAAATCATGGAGGAATCTGTTGCCGTGCTTAGGGTCAGGCCATAGTGGAAGGGAGGGAAAATGTGTTACGGCTAACAAGGCCACTGTGGATAGCAGTGTGGTAGCCATGTGGCTGTTGGGAATGGTGCAGCAGGACCAGCTAGAGGTGAGATTGGACAGACAGAGATGCCGGTTCCTTTGCAGAATCAAATAAATATGGTCACTGGGTAACATAAGCCTGGAGATTTTAAGACCTTATTAAGGAATAATGCAGACATGATCAGGATACTATCTTGTGGAATGCTGGCACAGGGTGACAGGTCCTGAGAGGGAACTGATGGGTTCTCAGCTGCTCTCCCCATGAGACGTGAGCAGCAGGAGACCCCTTGTCCTCACACAGCGCTGCTTGGCAAATGCCAGTTCCCATCTTTTACCTCACAACCCCATCTGTTTCAGAAACAAGTACCTGCTCCTCAACAACCAGGAGCTGAATGAACTCAGTGCCATCTCTCTCAAGGCCAACATCCCTGAAGTGGAAGCCGTCCTCAACACTGACAGGTGACCTGGTCAGGGAGCTGTGGCTGCGCACTTACCTTTTCTTAACACCCACTTACGTTGTCCCAACAGTTGCTGCGTGCAAGCACTAATGCCCCTGCATTTTCTCGTTGAGCCTCAAAGCAGTCCTGGGGAGGAAGAACCATCATTAACTCTTCTCTAAAGATGAGGGGCGGAGGCCCAAAGAGCCACTTGCCAAAAGTCCTCTGTGTGTGTCCCCCTCCTCTTGTCACATACACAGGGCTCCTTTGCTGAGGTCCTTTCCTGCTGATGACCAACAGGGTGAACTAGGCAGGCACTTTCACCTCTACCAAGAGTCACGTCCTATTACCCAGTGTGTTTGCCTTGTCTTCTAGAACTAGGCAATAAGGTGATAATGCCTCAGATGCAGATAGAGTAAAACATTCCTACTCCGATGACTTTTTGTGTGTATTTGTATGCCAGTCTTGGGACTTGAACTCAGGGCCTAGGCACTGACACTGAGCTTCTTTTGCTCAAGGCTAGCGCCCTACTACTTGAGCCACAGTGCCTTTTCTACCTTTTTCTGTATATGTAGTACTGAGGAATCATGCATGCTAAGCAAGCACTCTACCACTAAGCCATATCCCCAGCTCCACTGCCTTGATGACTTTAAGGGATAAAAGTGGAGCTGCTGTATTTGAAGGTGGAGTTGAAGAAGTCAGACCTCTGCCTGCTTGGCTGTCTAGTTTCCTCCATGATGGGGCCTGAGCCAATTACTCGCCTATTGCCTTTGATTCATAGAACAGCAAGCTGAGGCCTGAAGATGAGGGTATTTGGCCATGGGTAGGCCAGAACCAAACCTGAGGCAGTGAGGAAAGGTCTTACTCTGTTAGCACAGATTTTGACCCATCTGACAGACTCTGATATGGCCTCTCTCAAGCCCATTTGTGGTATAAAAAGTCTTCCTATGGCATCTCTGAGCCCTACCTAGCTCTAGGTATGCCTGTCTCATGTAAGGAGAGACACCTGGCCTGAGATGTGGTTGATGGTGATGCCCTTAGCTGTTCTGGAGATAACTGTAAAAGCCTCTGTGACTTTAGACCAAAGTGGAGTAGGAGTGCCTCCATATTTTTCCCACCTACCTAAGCCATCACATTTACCCAGCCCAGCACTTTCAGTCTCTTAGATCTGCCACCAGTGTTAGTGCTTTTTATTCCAGGAGTTTGGTGTGTGATGGGAAGAGGGGCTTATTAACTCGACTGCTGCAGGTCATGAAGAAGGAGCCAGCAGAGTCATCTTTCAGGTGAGTCTATGGACAGCTACCTGCCATTTGTGAGGGGCCCAAGAGATAGATGTTTCCCAAGTGGTTAGAAATGCTGCCTCTCATCCCCAGTGCCTATTTCTGATCACTGTCATTGTTGGGGGAGGCATATGTTGCAGGTAAGTGTATGCTTGCTGAACACAGCAAGATGTGTCAGGAGGTAGCTGTGTGTTGAGCAATTACTTGTATTGGTGCTGGCCACGTGGGAGAGAGCTGGAATACAGGCCCCACCCACATGGTCTTCTTAGGGTTGTGGAAAACAAGTATGACTAAAAGAAACAGGCTTCAGGGCATTGCAGTTTGCAAAGGAGTGGAGCCAGGAGCTAGCCCACGAAAACCCTTTCCCTGCTGTGGCTCTTGGCGATGGGCAGATGGGGAAGTCTGCTCAGAGTTCCAAACTCCTGAGAGACGAGTCATGAAGGTTGTAGGCAGAAGAAATGGTTTCAGGGCTGGATATGAAGCTTTCAGTAGGCTTTGTCTCAAGCGGATCCCTTTCACTGGAGCCTTTCTTATCCCAACTTAGCATCATGGGTCTGACTGCGCCCGGGGACCGCTAAATCAATGCCAGCCATCTCTCCTCTGGGTCGGCCTGGTGAATGCATTGCAGGTCCACACAGGTCCTTCAGCTTTCCATATTCCTGGCCCCAAATCCACGTCCCTCCAGTCGCTGGAAGATTAAAGAACATTTAAGATTAGAACATTTTCGCATGGACCTTGCTGATGCCACCTTCTCTACAATGCAAACCCTTACAAGAGGCCTGTATGTGAGACTGAGGATGGGGCTTCTCTTGCTGACTTGTTGCAATCTAAGGCCTAGGTAGGCCTGGATACCTGGTAGATGTTTAGTAAATGTTGAACGAATAGACAACAGACATCTCCCAACCCCGGGGGGAATTGAACCTGGGCCAGGAGAGGGCAGCCTTAGCCACCTGGGCCAGGGGTCAATATTTGGGTCACAGGTTTTGGCAAGCCCGGGCTGTGGAGAGTTTCCTCCGAGGGACCACCTCCTATGCAGACCAGATGTTCCTGCTGAAGCGAGGCCTTCTAGAGGTATGGCCTGGAGGAGCTGGGGTGTTGGGTGGCTATTCTCCCCCAGCCCCACACATTGCTTTCCTGTCCTGAGCCCTTAGTGGTTTGTTAGGAGCCAGTGCAGATGGTCCTCATATTTGCCCAGGTTTCCAGCAGTGGGCCCCCATCAGTGCCCACAAGAAACTGACACATGTGTTGTAAGTTCCATCTGGAAAAGGAATGAATCTTACTTCAAGAAAATGAGTTGAATGTGATGGTCCTTGCATTCCTGTAATCCCAGCATGTGGGAGGCTCAGAAGGAGAATGTAGAGCTCCAGGCCAGCCTGGGCTATATACTGAGACTGTCTCAAAAAGAAAAGAATGAAAAAGAAAATGGAAAGTGTTGAAAACAATTTAACTGTCATAGAAACCTTTATCAAGAAGTTAAATTGGCTTTGTGTTCCTAATAAACATCCATTGGTTTTGATACAAATTTTAAACAATTTCATCCATAAGCACAAAGAAAACCCATGGGGTCAAAATGTCATCTGTCTTTAAATCTCTGTGCTTGGGCAGTAGCTGGGGATAGACTTGGAGACAGCTGCCCCTCTTGGAAACTAGCACTCAGGCCACATTAGTGACCTCTGTGAGTCCTGGAAGAGGAGAGCAAATGCTACAGACACTAAGCCACTGTGCATTTGGTTGAGCTCTGTCACCTGCCCTGGTCTTGGAGCCACCTACATCCTCAGAGAAGAATCTAGACAAGGCTGCAGGTTCTATCCACCTGGGTGCTTGCTTGATGTAAATATATGGTCTGAGCTCCAGGCCAGGCCCAGGTGGGAGACAGGTAGGGGCAGCCACATTTATCTCTTCATCCTGGCCTTTCCTCACCCCAGCACATCCTCTACTGCATCGTGGACAGCGAGTGCAAATCAAGGGATGTGCTCCAAAGCTACTTCGACCTCCTGGGGGAGCTGATGAAGTTCAATGTTGATGCGTTCAAAAGATTCAATAAATACATCAACACTGATGCCAAGGTGAGGCTCCAGGGCCTTGTGAAGTTCGCCACATTATCAGAAGTTGTCTGGGAGCCCTGGCCTATCAGTGTTCAAGTGTGGGTTTACAGTTGGAGATTAGAAGGATCCAGTTAGCAAACATTTCCTACGTTGACTGTGTGCTGGGCCAGGGGGCCACAGGGATGAAAACCTTGGCTGCTTATGGGAATGAGGATGGGAATGATACGTTGAGAAATGTCTGTTGCTAAGCTAGAGGTCCAAGACAGACTTGGACCCACTTCCTTAGGCTCCCAAGAGTGACAGAAACCCACCATCAGACAGAACCACTGGATGCGGTCACAAGATCTTACCAGCCTGGTTCCCACCAGTCACTCAGCTTATGTCTAGAAAGTAGCAGGGCTGGATAGAGGATCTTGGGTGCCCCTCCTCCCATGAGCACCTCCTGTACTGCAGTTCCAGGTGTTCCTGAAGCAGATTAACAGCTCACTGGTGGACTCCAACATGCTGGTACGCTGTGTCACCCTGTCACTGGACCGATTTGAAAACCAAGTGGACATGAAAGGTAAGGGACAGCTCGGATGCCAGGGCACCCAGGTATGGTGTGACCGCACTCACTGATGGGAGACAACTGGCCTTCAGCCAGGGGATGGGAGCTATGGAAGTAGCCCAGAATCCCTTGTGGCTCCTCTCACAAGAGTGGTCTCAGTAATTTACTCTATTGTGTTGGCTGTTTTGTATTTTTCATGCTTCCTTTAATGAACACATAATGACATAGAAGTCATTGTTGTCTAGAAAAATACGGGCCACCTTTCTCTCCGGGATGATCCAGGATACTTTGTTCTGTCTCCCTGTGCTGTGCTGTGACCTCATGGAAAATTAATTACATGCACTCTTCCTTGTATGCCTGTACATGTGGGTTTCCCCTCTAGAGAATCCAGCAGATTCTTACAAGTTTGTAAGCCCCTCCAAGACAATTGTTCCTGCTCTGTCATTGGGGGCAAGAAACATACCATTTCTGGGGACTGACTAAGTGGTCTTTAGTACATTGGTTGTTGTCCTACTAGAATGTAGGAAGCTGTTTGCTCAGTGCTGTTGTGTCCAGTGAGGGCATAGACATAGAAAATCTCTGGGAAATGATAGGAACTTCTATTGTTTCTTTCTTTTTTTGACAATACTGGGATTTGAATTCAGGGCTTTGTGCCTTGTGCTAGGCAAATGCTCTACCCCTTGAGCCACTCCCTTTTGTGTTGTCAATTTTTTTCTTTCTTTCTTTCTTTCCTTTCTTTTTCAGATTGGTCATGGGGCTTTTGAACTCTGGGTCTGGGTGCTGTCCCTGAGCTCTTCAGCAAGGCTATCCCTCTACCATTTAAGCCACATCACCACTTTGGTTTTCTGGAAGTTAATTGGAGATAAAGAGTCTCACAGACTTTCATACCTGGGCTGACATTGAACTGCAATCCTTAGCTCACCCTCATAAGTAGCTAGGATTACAGGTGTAAGCCACCAGTGCCTGCCCAGTTTTCAAGATTGGGTCTTTTTTTATACCCTGATTGGCCTAGACTGTAGTCCTTCTACTGGTTTCCTCCCTTTGTCCCTGGAAAGACAGGTATGCACTGCTACATTCCACCATCGGTGTTTTTCCCATAGCTGGGGATGACAAGTGCATACCACCACAACCAGCTATTGGCTGAGATAGGGTCTCACAAATGTATTTGCCCTGGCTGGCCTTGTGAACCATGATTCCCTGCTCTCTTAACTCCTAAATAGCCAGGATTATAGACTCGAGCCATGATCCTCCTGATCCTGGCCTTCCAAGTAGCCTAAATTACTGGCATCGAGTTTTGTTTTTTTTTACCTGGTCCTGGCTGAACTCTGGGCCTAGGTGCTGTCCCTGAGCTGCTTTTGCTCAAGGCATTCCTTGATCTTTATTGGTGATAATAGTCTCAAGGACTTTCCTGCCTGGGCTGGCTTCAAACTGCAATTCTCAGGTCTCAGCTTCCTGAGTAGCTAGGCGTAAGCCACTGGTACCCAGCTTACTGTTTCTCAATGAGCATCATGGATCTGTCTTCCGTATGGGAAGTATAGGAGAGCTGGACTCTGGTTCTGGGGTGGAGAAGGGAGCTACAGGAGGAATGGCTGCTCCCTGAGTGTGATTCTGTGGAGGCTCAGCTTATCCAGTGGCAGAATGGTTACAAGTTGCTCCTGCAGCAGCAGCTCTTGTCCCTATTTTGGTGGTGAGAAGCCCCGTGTGAGACTCAGAGGCACAGCTGGCCCTGCCACTGTTCTTGAGCCCAAATGCTATGCCTTTGCCTCCCTCCACAGTGGCAGAAGTTCTATCGGAGTGCCGCCTGCTTGCCTACATATCCCAGGTCCCCACGCAGATGTCTTTCCTCTTCCGTCTCATCAACATTATCCACGTGCAGACTCTGACTCAGGTGAGGAGCTCAGACCGAAGTCCAGGGGAAGATGGACTGGAAAACCATGTCATTCCTGGAGCCCAGCACGTCTGTGTCTCTCTCACACACACCGTGGTAGTGCATCCCTCCCAAGGGCTTTGCCTCATGCTTCCAGTTTGCAGATGAGCCTGAAATGATATAAAAAGTCAGAGGTAGCCAACCAAGTTGGGACTCAGTTGAGACTGGCACTCCATCTTCCATTTGTCCAACTCTCAGTCTAGGACTCTTCCCCCACGTCCCACATTTCTACCCTGCAACTGTGACAAGCTGTGTATGTAATCAGGTCTGAGATTGTCCCCAACTGCTTCTGTGAATTACTGTTAGCCTTCCTCTTCTAGTGTCATGGCATTTTCTAAGTTGGAGGTTCTATAAGCACCTCTCAAGGTGGCCTTTTGTTCTCTTGTCCAACAGACTTGTTGGGAAGATGGGCTCTTCTGGAGATGCTTTGTGGACAAAGCAGACTGAGACTGCTCACAGTCTAATAAAACACGAACATTATAATTGCATCTCACCCGTGCATACAACACTGCTGGGAGATAGAAGGTTCTGGAAGAAGCCATGCCCGGACTGAGATCTAGTCAATGATGTGCTCTGTCAGAGTGTGGAGTGTGGGAGATACGCTTAGGGAACAGGAAGGAGCTTAGGCAGAAGCAGCTCAGGGGGTTGACCCATACATTGTGCTGGAACCCTGCCAGGCCCAGGCCTGGTACACCACCTTCCCTGCCAAGTGTCTGCCCAGATTCACCAGCCACCACTGGGGCTGCCGGTGTGCACTCAGTCTGGCTGCCTTGCAGGAGAATGTCAGCTGCCTCAACACCAGCCTGGTGATCCTCATGCTGGCCCGACGGAAAGAGCGGCTGCCCTTGTACCTGAGGCTGCTGCAGCGGATGGAGCACAGCAAGAAGTATCCCGGCTTCCTGCTCAACAACTTCCACAACCTGCTGCGCTTCTGGCAGCAGCATTACCTACACAAGGACAAGGACAGCACCTGCCTGGAGAACGTGAGAGCTCAGCCCCACGTGGGAGGTGGGTGGGCGGTGGCACACAGACCCAGGGGCCTTCAGAGGAATATCTTGGGGTGCATGGAGCCTGCTTGCCTCCTTGTCCTTTTACAAAGACTTTCCCCTCGGTGGGATGCTGAACTCCACTAGGTCCTCTGGGCACCACCCCATCCCTCTCTTTTCACCCAGAGCTCCTGCATCAGCTTCTCATACTGGAAGGAGACCGTGTCCATCCTGTTGAACCCAGACCGCCAGTCACCTTCTGCCCTGGTCAGCTACATTGAGGAGCCCTACATGGACATAGACAGAGACTTCACTGAGGAGTGACCTTGGGCCAGGCCTCGGGAGGCTGCTGGGCCAGGGCCAGCATGGGTGAGCGTGGGTACCTGTACCACACGCCCTGCCTATTTCCATCCCTCCCCTGCCTCCCTGGTGGTAATCTGCCTGCCCAGGTCTTCAGGTACAGGCTCAGTGGGAGAAGCATCCTGGAGCCCTTGACCCCTGAGTCTGAGGGCCCAGGACACTGACGATTCCCATAATGAGGACAGGGGCACCATGCCTACCCTTCCCTCAAAATTGTGAGGCCCCGGCCTGCTCAGAGGAAGGGGACTTAGGAAAATAGCTCTGAGTTCCTGCCCTGTCTCCTGGTTGCCAGTCCCAGGTAGGGAAAGGAGATATACCTCCTCCCTCCCGCCATGAGCCAGCTTCCCTGGCCTCTGCCCCCATAGAGGCTCCTGAACTCTAGGCAAGGGTTGGGGTACCGGAGAATGCTGCCCTTCCCTAGGCCTGCCCATCTTTTCTCCCTCCCTCCCTGCCTCATCTTCCTTTAGCTCCTCTGGTTCTGTTTGCTCATTGGCCACTGTGTTCATCCCAGAAGGTTCCTTCAGTAGGGGTGGGGGATGGGGGGCTTTATCTCTCCATCCCTTGGGGCACAGAGTGCCTGTGCTGCCCTGCCCAGGGCATCATCTCCTGCCTGAGCCCAGACACAGGAGCCTGGCTGGGAGCTCACCCGTGGCCCCTCCTGTGTTGCCAATTTATTAACAGCAAATAAACCAATTAAATGGAGACTATTAAAGAACTTTATTTTAAATGGCTGTGGACCTGACTTTGTCCATGGGCTATATATTCCACTGTCCCTCAGGACCCCAAGAAGAGCGACAGCAGCAGTTGCGGTTGTAATGTTTATTCAGGGTATAGCATGGCTTGAGGAGAGCAGGGTGGCAGCAGGGACGTAGAGATGGCAGGATCACCGTGGATGTCCGTGTCAGAGCACAAGGGAATGGGCGGGCTGTCAGTCCTTATGCTGAGAGGTAAGGGCAGCAGAGTGAGCTGAGCCACCTACACCCCCCATAACAGCACAACGCGGAGGGGTGGTGTCCCTCAAACGCCTCACCTTGGGGCCTAAGGCATCCCGGGTCCGTGCTCGAAGCTTATTGGCTTGAGTCTCGGCCATGTCTGCCCGCTCCTCTGCATCATCCAACTCATGCTGGGCCTTGCGGTACTTGGCTAGGTTGGTGCTGGCTTGCTGCTCCTGGGGGCAAGAAGGGAGGATGCCCACACGCACACACACACACCCGTAGTGCACATTTGGAAACTGAAGTGGCCACTCTAGTCCCAACCCAGAAGAGAGCTGGCCTTTTCTGGTTCTCTACTTCTCACCACCAGCCTCTCCCAGCTCCAGACCACACAGCAGGAAAACACAAGATGAAACTCCTTCAGAAAGTTCTTCTGTGCCAATCTGGCGAGGGTGCCGCATTAATGGGCCACAGACAGCTTATGTCTTCCATACTGCTAGGAATTTCCCTTCCTGCTGGGGCAGCGGGATCACTTTGGGGGAGCCATTATTCATGCCTCAGCTGGCCACCGGGCCTGTGGTCATAGTTCAAGGTGAAGTGCTTCACCCCAGCAGCCTAAGTATAGTCCCGGTCCCCAGACTCGTGAGCTCACCGCCTCCTCAAACTGACGCTTGTAGCTCTTGACCTTGCTCTGCAGCTTGTCCACCAGGTCCTGCATGCGAGCCAGGTTCTTCCTGTCCTCCTCAGCCTGGGCAAGCAAAGGAGACACACGCCTGGCTCAGGCCAGCTCCAGAACCACTCTTCCCACCCCCCCCCCCCAGATGGGGGCTCTTCACTCACCTGGTACGCAAGCTCCTTGACCCGGCGCTCGTGTTTGCGCACTCCCTTGAGGGCCTCCGCATGCTTCTTCTGCTCTGCATCAAGCTCAGCCTCCAACTCCCGTACCTGGACACAGCCAGAGAGTGAACCTGCTGCCCACGCCTGCCACCCTGCGGGGAGGGGCTGTGGGGCCACACACCTTGGCCTCCAGCTTCTGCACCTGCTTCTTTCCACCCCGAACAGCAGCCTGTTCCGCCTCCTCGAGGCGTGCTTGCAGCTCCCGTGCTGTCTGTTCCAGAGTCTTCTTCATCCGTTCCAAGTGTGCACTTGTGTCCTGCTCCTTCTTCAGCTCCTCTGCCATCATGGCTGCCTGTGGGGGGGGGGAGTAGCATGGGCAAGTGAAGACGTCCCCAGGCAGAAATCCCCTTAGGCTCTGTATGCGCCCCCCCCCCACAATCCGAGTCCAGCCTCACATCAGTGATAGCCTTTTTGGCCTTCTCCTCAGCCTCGCGTCTCTCCTGAGCAGCTTCTTCCACCTCCCCACTCAGTTGGGCCAAGTCCGCCTCCAGCTTCTTTTTCTGGTTCAAGAGGCCTGTGTTCTGCAGGGAAGCAGAGACATGGTTGGCATCAAGCCTTGCTCCCATCCTTGTGGACACCCTAGCCACGTCCCACCTGGGAATGCAGAAGGTTGAGGCGCTCTGTGGCCTCCAGCAGCTCCTGCTCTGCCAGCCGCCGGCTGCGCTCGCCCTGTTCCAAAGCAGCACGGAGCTCTTCCAGCTCTGCAGCCAGCAATGCAGCCCTGCGCTCCAGGGCCTGAGCCTGTTCTCGGAGCTCAGCTGCCAGCCGCTGCTCTTCATCACGCCCTGCCTGCTCCTCTTTGAGTTGGGCCTGTAGCAACCTTATAGCTGCCTGTGCCTCCATCGCCTGGCGGGTGGCATGGCCCAGCTGCAGCTCTAGCTCATTGAGGTCGCCCTCCATCTTCTTCTTGAGCCGCAGTGCCTCATTGCGGGCCCGAGTCTCTGCATCCAGGGAGGCCTGCAGTGACTCCACTGCCCGCTGGTGGTTGCGCCTGTCAGAGGGAGAATGAAGGGCTCAGCCTGTGAGAAAGTGGTATGAGTGCCACTTGTGCTCTTCCAAATGCCCACTAGAGACAGGAGCCATTTGGGCAACAACCAAATTGTCTTTCCCCATTTAAAATGACTTATAGCTATCTGTCGCTCTTCTGAGCAAACAAGTTCACCAAGAAGCAAGAGGTCCAGAGACGGAGATGGCTTGAATGCTCACTCTGCCCCACTATGTGATTTGGAGCATCCTTTAGCCTCCCTCATGGAAAGTTTCCCCTAGAATGGGGACAACTATCTGAGAAAACCATGTGGCAGGGGCAAACTAGTCTGCCACCACTAGCATAGCAAGCTGTCTTCTGCAGACCTCAGATTAGTGCACTCCTCATCCTTCTCTGCCAACTTCCGGTCCACTTCTGCCTTGACCTGGGATAACTCCAGCTGAATCCGCAGAGTCTTTGTCTCCTCTAGCTCCAGGGCTCCCTGAGGACATACAGCAGGTAGTAGAGAGTGAAGGCCAAGATATCAGGGAACCTTGAGTTGGGCCCCACACACCCCTGCAGCCAGCCCTGACCTCGGCTTCCTCCAGTGCAGCCTGAAGCTCACTCTTCTCCCCTTCCAGTGCCTTCTTTGCTTTCTCCAGTTCCTGGATGCTCTTCCCACTGAGACTGACCTGGTCCGTGAGGTCACTGATCTCCTCTGTAGAGTGGACAGGGTGTTCAGGATTCACCCTCATAGCTTATGCCCTGACCTGACTTTTTTTTTTTTAAGATGTTATTATGGTGGTGGTGTACACAGGGGTTACCATTTGGTAAGTCAAGTAATGAGTACAGTTCTTAGGAACAATGTCACCCTTTTGCTTTTCCCCTCTAAGTCACTTTTTTTTGGGGGGGGGTCATGGTCTTGAACTCCACCTGGGCGCTGCCCCTAAGCTTTTCAGCTCAAGGTTACCACCCTACCCTTGAGCCAGGCCTCACTTCCCATTTTCTTGAGGTTAATTGGAGATAAAAATCTCAGGTCCTTTTGTGCCCAGGCTGGCTTTGACCCTTGATCCTCAGATCTCAGCCTCTAGCTAGGATTACAGGTGTGAACCACCATGCCCGACTCACTTTCGTTTTTACCCCTAACTTCAGTGTGACTGTAAGGTGCTGCAGACCCCAGGTCCTACCCTGCAGGTTCTTGTTCTCCCGCTTGAGTGTCTCCAAGGCCTCCAGAGCCTCCTCGTGGCTGTGCCGCAGTCGGAAGAGCTCGGTGCCCAGGCCACGGGCCTCCCTCTGCGCCGCTTCCAACTCGCGCTGCATCTCCTCCTCCTGTCGCCGCCGCTCCTCCAGGGCTCGCTCCAAGTGTCGCTGCTTCTTGTCCAGTGCGGCAGCCGCAGAGGTTGCCCGCTCCAGCTCCAGAGTCACATCCTCTGACTCAGTCTGCAGTCGAAGCTTGGCCTTCTCCAGGGATGAGCACTTGGCATTTGCAGCCTCTACGCCTTCCTCTGCCTCTTGCAGCCTCAGGGCCAGCTTCTTCCTGAGCCATGAACAGAGTGTGGACTGCTTAGGGAGCAAGGCTAGCGGGACTCCAGGGTCATCCCTCGCCTCCTTTCCACAGGCACAGGCGTAAACCTGTTGTGGTGATGGCCGATTCGGAGCCACTCACTTGGCTTCCTCCAGCTCCTCGGTCCTCTGAATGGCATCTGCCTCGTACTTGGTCCTCCACTGGGCCACCTCAGCATTGGCCTTGGATAGCAGTCGCTGAAGCTCAGCCTGAGCCTCAGCCTCCTCCTCATGCTGTTCCCGCAAGAGGTCACAGTCATGCCGCAAAGCCTGCACCGCGTGGGCCAGTGCACTCTTGGCCTGTAGGGACATCGATGGCTCAGCATCAGTCCAAACCAGTGGCTGCAGTGTCTTACCTGCCCACAGTCACTGTGCTCGCCCACCTTGTTCTCTTCCTCTAACTGCCTCCGCAGTTCCTCTAGGCTCTGGGCAGCGGAGGCCTTCCCACGGCTCAGCTGGCTGAGCAGAGATTCCTTCTCCTCCAGCAGGCGGCCCAGCTCCCCTGCAGGTGAAAGGACCAGCAAGCAGGTCAAGCTGGTGAGGGGCAGCACCTTGGTCCCACCTGGCGTGGCCCAGTTGAGCCGTGGCTTCACCATTCTCTGTCTGTAGCCGCCCCCGCTGGGTGCTCGCGTCTGCCAACTGCCGCTGCAGCTCCTCCACCTTGATCTTGGCCTCACTTAGCTGATCCTCATAGGCCCGGCACAGCTTCTCCGCACTGGCCTGGGTCCGGAGTCAGGGATTAAAACAGAGCCTAGAACCTGGGATTAGGAGCTAGAAAACTAGACAGGGCCCAGGACTGAAAGATTAGCATTTCAGATTCAGGGCCAGGGATTCTACTGCTGGGCTTATAGCTCAAATGGAGTATGTCACAAGTGACAGTGCTGGGCATGTCTCAAGGCCAACTCAAGTGAGAGTTAAGATACCAGATCGGGGATCATGTGAGACAAGAGTCAAAGCTGCTGATGGTTTCAGGACTAAGTACTGAGGGACTGAGGTTAGAAAGAGTGCTGAGTCAGAATGACTCAAGTCAAGGCTGAAGGTTAGATGCCAGGCTAGTGAGGGTGAGAGTCAGGATCAGGTTCAGGAACAATGCTATTGTGCGGTCAGTACTGGCATGAGGTAGCCAGAGGTCAGAGAGTGAATTCAGGGTTGGCGTGGCATCAGATACCTTCCCACGGGCCAGATTCTCCACACTGGCCCCCAGATCGTCCACCTCCATGCGCAGCTCACTCTTTTCCTTTTCCAGCTTCTGCCGTATCCGCTGCAGGCTGTCCACCTGCTCCCCCAGCTCTGCAGCGCCATCGGCCTGCTTGCGCCGCAGAGCTGCCACCGTGGCCTCGTGCCGCAGAGCTGCCTCCTCCAGCTCCCGGCGCAGCCGGCCCAGCTCAGCTTCACGCTTGTGGCAGCCCTCGCGCTGCCCAGCCGACGCGCCGCCCGCCTCCTCCAGCCGCTCACTCAGCTCCTCCAGCTCCCGTGCAGCCTCTGCCCGCTGCTTCTCTACTCGGGCTCGTGCTGCCCGCTCAGCCTCCAGCTCCTCTTCCAGCTCCTCTGCCCGAGCCTGGGTGGGGGTGGGGAGGGGTCTGGTACATCAGCTCTGGGCATTAGGCCTCTGACCTGAGCCTGGCCCACCCCAGACCCCCACAGACCTGTAGTTCCTTGATCTTCTTCTGCAGCTGAGCGCCCAGGAGCTGCTCATCTTCTACTCGAAGGTTCAGCTGACTCAGCTCCGAGTCTTTTCTGGAAGCACAGGGTGGCATGTCTACCATCTACCCACTGAGGGCCCCCCAAGTGACCCCTGCACTACTGCTCTGGGATTGTTGCCCTCAGCCCAAGCCCAGGGAAAGCAGGACGCTACTCTTGTCCTAGCAAACCCCCACCTCCCAGGGCCCCTTCCTCCCCCCACTGGACTGCCAGTGAAGCCAGGAGGGAAGGAGGGCCCAGTGAGTCTCCGGAGGCCCTGCCACACCCCACTCCTACTTCTTGAGCTTCTCCTCCAGCTGCTGCTTGTCCTGGGTGGTGTCGGTCACTGCCTCCTGTGTCAGCTTCAGGTCACCCTCGAGCTTGCGCTTAGCCCGCTCTGTGTCCATACGCAGCTTCTTCTCCTGCTCCAGGGAGCACTCCAGCTGTGGAGCAGAACAGGCCTCAGCCTCAGCCCGGTCCCCTTTGTCTGCCACTCCCACAGCCCCCTGGTAGCCTCGACTCACGTCCTCCACCTGCTGCTCCAGCCGAAGCTTAGCCTTGGCCAGAGCACCCACTCGGTCCTCCTCTGCCTGCAGGTCGCCCAGGACCTGTTGGTGGGCTTCCTGTAACACCTTCTTCTCCTTGGCCAGCCGGGCCACCGACTCATCCAGTGTAGCCATCTCCTCTGTCAGGTTCTTGACCTGTACCAGGGTCACCGTTAGGACATCCCTGCATCACACTCGGCTCTGAGCAACCACCACCCCTTCCAGCTAGGGGACACTGGGTGAGCCTTCACTGTTCCCCCTTCAGGGATGAGCCCAGTGCCTGGACCCAACTAAGACACTGGTGGATGTTGGCCTGGGCCTAGTCCATGCCCTGTGAAAACCTGAGTAAGAAGCTTAGTCCCGCAGCTTCACTTTCCCCTCCCAGTACTCTGAGCACAATCACGAGGCTCCAGTGACAGAAGCCACATGGAGCATGAAGAACTGCCCTGTCCCCCAAGCTAGGACAGATCAGAATTGCTAGCATTTGTGTACAGCGCCCGTGAGTGCACCACTCCTTGGCCACCTGGATGTGGTATGTGCGGCCAACCTCACTTGAAGAATGAGGACACTGGCACACATCCCAGGCTGCACCAGAGGCCTGGTGGAGGTGGGAGGGGACCCTGCAGCTGTCACCTCTCAAGGCACCACTCCCCACTGAGAGACCACCCACACCTTGTTCTCTGTGGCTTGCTTCTCTTTCTCAGCCTTGGCCAGCGTCAGCTCCAGGTCATCTATGTCCTTCTTGAGCTCTGTGCATTCATCTTCCAACTTGCGCCGGCGGGCAGCCAGGTCTGCATTGACCTCCTCCTCATCCTCCAGCCGCTCATTCAGTTCCTTCACCTTCGCTTCGAGCTGCACCTTGGACTTGATCAGCAAGTGGCAGCGTTCCTCAGCATCTGCCAAGTTGTCCTGCTCCTAGAGGGGACATGGAGTGAGGCCCGTCAAAGCAGAGTCAGCTGAGGGACGTGGCCATCCCTGGAGAAGGAACGGCTCTCTATGCAGTGGTTTGATGACCACCCTTAGCTGGGCACTGGGAACCAATGCTGTGAACCTGCTCTTGGCCCCAGAGGGCTCATGGGGAGGGAAGCATAGAGACAGAACTGCTGCCGTCCATAGGACCACTTTACAACAGCCAAGGACAACCCAGAGGGAGGCTGAGAGAAGCGCACTGGACAGCCCTGTGCCCTGAGCTTGGCTCTCAAGGGCTGGTGGCAGTGCTGCCAGGCAGAAACTCACACACCACAAAGCAGCTCCCAGGTGCCATCTTGAGAGGGACTGGGTATTCTTTTCCCTGTGCTTGCTCACAACCTGGCTGTGATGCACCAGTGGATGAGTCTTAGGACCTCAGGGCTGTTCTTGTTGACTCACCAGGGTGTTAGCATGAGCCTGGGGCTGCTCCACAGGCAATACTCAAAATCTGTGCTGAAGGAGGAACATTTTGCTCTGAGGAGGTGGGGAATTTCTGAACCTTTGGCCACTTCTTCCTTGTTACTACTCTTTTCTTGCTACCTGGATTTCCATGGCCCCCTCACCAGAGAAGGGAGCAAGGGTCTGCCTTAGGGACAGCAAGAAAGGGAGATGTAGGAGGATGCTGGGCATGAGAACTTTAGTCCAGGAAGCCAGGGTGTGGTCAAGAGCCTGCAAGCCTGTCTTGGGATGTCTCAGAGCAGACAGACAGACTCAGGTAAAGCCCAGGGCCCTCCTGGCTGCAGTTCTGGTTGTGCAAGTCACCAAGGGGGACCCCTCGCCATGGTGTCACTCACAGCCTGCAGCTGCAGGGCCAGATCATTCTTCTCCTGGGTGACGCTGACTTGAGTCTCTTCCAGCTCCTGGCGCTTGGCCTCAGCTGCAGCCAGGGCCCCCCGCAGCCCCCGCAGCTCTGCTCTCAGAGCTGCCAGCTCCTCCTCTGCCTGAGCTGAGCGCAGTAGTGGCTTCATCTTGAAGAAAAGCTTCATCCATGACCAATTCTTGACAGCGTTGAAGGCCCGAATGTTCCACTGAATGGTGTACAGGGCATCCCTGGGGAGGGACAGTTGCTGTGACAGGCCTAGGGCTGCCCCCTTGGAGGTGAGGCCAGCGGTTCCCTAAGGGGTCCCACCTCCAGGGCAGGGCTCATGAGCCCCAAGTATCAAGACCCAATGGTTAAGCCAATGGGCCCTAGAGTCAGAGTTCAAATTCGTGTGCCGGTGCTCGACGCTCTTCCTGGCTCTGACTCAGGCCTCCCTCTGCTGAGGACTGCCTCTCTTATTAAGCAAGAAAATGCAAATGAACACATCCAGGGCCTGGAGAACACTAGATACCACTGTTACCTCTCCTGGCCACGATTCTGACATGGCCTGAAGCACCAGGCTGGGTACACTCACGCAGATGTTGAAGTTAGGGTTGGGGGGCACACACAGAACCTCACCCCAACCCGCCATGAGGGATAACCTGACCCAAAGGGCAGCCTGGCAGGGCTTGGAAAGCCTGGGTGACTCTGTGGGCCAAGAAACAGCCACAATGCCACCCTCCCTCCACACCCACCTGCCTCCCAGCATGCGCTGGTACTCGAGGCGCATGAGGTGGCCCCGGCTCCGTGCCTGCAGCAGTGTCAACACCTTGGCCAGACGCTGATCCCGGAGCTCCTCCAGGACTCCTAGAAGCCCAGCCTTGAAGAACACCTGTGGGAGCAGTGGTGGCAGGTTCAGCCAGGTGTGACTCCTGCCCAAGGTGACACCCACAGCCAGGGTCAGCCATAATTCTTGGTGCCCCAACCTTGGTGTGGCCAAACTGATACTGGGTATGATCAATATCCAGGGAGCCCAGGAGCTTTTCGGTGGCCTTCCTGCTGTCCATGAAGGTATCGTCCGGGATGGCACTGGGGTTCAGGATACGGTACCTACAGGGCCCGGAATAGATGGTGAGGAGATTGGCACAGGCCCCTGAGAATAGAAGGGGCTGCTGGGAAAACAGAGGATCACATCTAGCAGGTACAGAGTGGCAAACACTACTCTGTGTGAAAGAAGAAGTGTTGCTACAGTGGGGATTGGACATATCCCAAAACCTCAGAGAAGGAGCCAGGCATGCTGGTTAACACATATAATCCCAGCACTAGGGACACAGAGATATAACAAGCCAATCTTCACTATATAGTAAAATCTTGTCTCTCAAAAAGTAAAAGGCGGGGGCTGGGAGTTTGGCCTAGTGGTAGAGTGCTTGCCTAGCATGCATGAAGACCCAAGTTCGATTCCTCGGTACCACATACATAGAAAAAATCCGGAAGTGGTGCTGAGGCACAAGTGGTAGAGCTCTAGCCTTGAGAAAGTCCAAGGACAGTGCTCAGGCCCTGAGCTCAAGCCCGGGACTGGCAAAACAAAAACAAAAGGCAGGGTCGGGAGTTTGGCCTAGTAGTAGAGTGCTTGCCTAGCATGCACGAAGACCCAGGTTCAATTCCTCGGTACCACATATATAGAAAAGAAAAAGAAAGCTGGAAATGGTGTTGTGACTCAAGTGGGAGCTCTAGCCTTGAGAAAAGTCCAAGGACGGTGCTCAGACCCTGAGTTCAAGCCATATAAGTGGCAAAAAAAAAAAAAAAAGTAAAAGGCAAGGCATGGTGATTTATGCTACCCAGCAAGGTGAAGATGGGTAAGATTTCAGTTCCAGACCAGGGAAAAAAAAGTTAGGTTAGCAAGACCTCATCTCAACCAATAAGCTAGGTACAGTGGTGTGACCCCAGCTACATGAGAGGTATCAGCAGGAAAATTGCAGTCAGAGGCCAGCCCTGGAAAAAAAAATAAGAACCTACCAGAAAAATAAAAAAGAGCTGGGGACATGACTTAAGTGGTAGAGCACCTATAAGCAAGGTTAAGGCCTGAGTTGAAAACCCCAGTAATGCCAGAGAGAGAGAGATTTACAAAAAGCATATGCTAGTTGTGTATATGAGACTCCCTTTTTGCTGGAGTCATGGACATGTGTCACCATGCCCAGCTAATTGGTTGAGATGGGAATATCACGTTTTCCCCTGGCCTAATTTCAGACTGTGATCCTCCCAAGTGAGGCATGAGACAGTGCCTTGCCCTATTACTTTTTTTTCCAGTCCTAGAGCTTAAACTCAGGGCTTGAGCACTGTCCTTGAGCTTTCTCAAGGCTAGCCCTCTACCAATTGAGCCACAGCAACACTTGTAGCTTTTTCTGTGTATGTGGAACCGAGGAATTGAACCCAGGGCTTCATACATACTAGGCGAACACTCTATCACTCAACCTTACTTCTGGCCCCTCTAACTTTTTTAAAAGACAAAACCGTATAAAGTAACTCGTATGCATGTGTGTGGAGCCTCGGGGATGAAGCTAGTTTGCCACCTGGAGGGAAAGCCCAGAAATACGATAGGCCCTTCACTAGACCTGTCCAGGGAGCTACTGGGCTCTGTGGACAATGGCCGCACACACCAAGGTCAGGACTGCCCCTGGGTGCTGGCACCCCTCCAGGCCAATGTCCCACTTGGTTTCAGCCGGGCTCATTCCTGGCCTGTCACCGGTTCCCAGAGGCGCTCTCATCTGTGTGTGCTTCAACTCGGGGTTTCTAAGTGTTCTAAAGGGGCTCCATAAGCAAGGCCTATGGGTCACTGAACTACAGGGTCTTTAACAGCCAAACCAATGGATGATAACATAGACGTATGGCTATGGGAACAGTCCAAGGACTGAAAATGAGATTCAAATTCAAAAGCAGTGAATACACATGACTTCAGATACAGTATATGTATAGAAATCCATGTAGGAAGAACAGTGTGGACCACAGTTAATTCTGGAAGGGGATAAAATCACAGACACTTAAAACCTGAAAAAAGAAAATTAAACCTAGGGCCAAGAGTGTGACCTAGTGGTAGAGTGCTTCCCTAGCATGCATGAAGCTCTGGGTTTGATTCCTCGATACCATATACACAGAAAAAGCTAGAAGTGGTGCTGTGACTCAAGAGGTAGAGTGCTAGCCTTGAGAAAGCCGAAGGACAGTCCCCGAGCCCTGAGTTCAAGCCTTCAAGCCCCAGCACTGGAAAGAGAAAAAAAAAATGCCTGAACTTCAGAATAAAAAGTTCAACTCTTCGAGAATGTCTGCTGGAATCATTTCCAACTTGACATACGCAAAGCAGAGCTCCGATCACTCTCTGGGCTGCCCGATCCAACCACTCTGCCTTCTAATGCAGTAAATCTATTCCTCCCATTTGCTCAGGCCCATAACCTGGGAATAATTAATTCCCTCCTTCCTTGTCTCCCTTCTTTCCTTCCTTCCTTCCCTCTTCCTTCCTCCTTTCTCTTTCTCCCGTCCCTTCCCTTCCCTTTTTCCTTTCCTTTCCATTCCTTTCCTGTGCCAGTCATGGGTCTTAAAATGAGGTCCTAAGTGCTGTCTCTAAACTTTTCTGCTCAAGGCTGCTCTACCATACCTCCACTTCTTGCTTTTTTGGGGGCGGGTGGGTGGGATGGGGTAGTTTATTAGAGATAAGAGCCTCACAGACTTTAGTGCCTGGACTGGCTTCAAACCACAATCCTCAGATCTCAGCCTCCTGAGCAACTAGGATTATAGGCATGAGCCACCCACACCTGGCTCTTTCTTATTCTGTATCCAGAATATAGACTAGCCTATTCACTGGCTTTCTCCCAGGTTGTCGCTTCCACATCTCATAGACATGCCTTCCCATCTCTCACTGTCCCCAGCCTCCTCCCCTTCCTCCTCCTCAAAACAACCTCCATCCATCCCGCCATTCTAACATTCCCCTCCCCCAGGCCTCCAGGTAGCTCCGGAGGGTGGCTGAAGGCACAGCAGGAGGAGCCAGGCAGGGCTGGAAGCTGGCTACCCACCGCTGCCTGAAGTCAGCATAGAGCAGCCTGTTGGGGAACCCTTGGCGGCAGATCCGGATCCCTTCCAGGACCCCATTGCAGCGGAGCTGGTGTAGCACCAAGAAAGCATCCATAACCCCTGGGCATAGTGGGGGTTAAAGGACAAGGTTAGAGGTCTAAGAATCTACCTTTGGCTCCCAGCACTCGCTTCCTAGTCCACCCCATTGCCCCCTCTCCACCCCAGCCAGCCTTGGAGACACTACCTGGGGTCTTGTTCTCATTGGGGACAATACAACGGACAAAGTGGGGCTGAGTGGCCCGCAGGTTGGTCATCAGCTTGTTGAGGTTCTCCTGGAAGTAGGGAGAGGAGGGAGAAGGCACAGAAGGGGAAGAGAACCAGAATTGGATGCTGCAGGAGATCCGGCCAGTGAGGACACAGGGGCCTAGGTATGCCCTGACCTCAGTTCTTAATCTCTTGCTACTGGTGACACTCAGCCCTCTCCCATCATCATCACCAAAGTCTCTCCTTCCCCCTGCCCCCTCCCCCCCCAGGTTCCCTTCCCACCCCCCTGCCCAGGCCTGCCCTGGCAGTGTGGGGACAGGAGGCAGCACAGACTTGCTGTGATGTTCACGTCACGCGCAGAGCAGTTAAACATCACTGCAAGTCTTAACCGCCTCCCGCCCAGGGTACAAGATGGCAGGAAGTGGAGAGGGAGGAGGTTGGCGGGGTGAAGGCCCAATCTGGAGTGGGGTGGGGGACCCAGCCTAGGCCTCACCTTGTGTAGCTGGGACACTGTCTGGAATGATGCTGCCTTCTTACGCTTCTCTTTCACCCCAGACTTGGGGGGTTCAGCTAGTGGAGACATGGAACCCCCCTCAATCCAAGGAAGGCCACTCTGTGAGCCCCTGTGGAAATGGTGAGTTTGTCCCCAGGTACTCACAGGAACAGGAGCCTGCATAGTTCTCATAGAGAGTGGCCAAGAGTCTGTTTTGGGACTTTTGGAAGATAGGGACCACTGTCTCATTCAAAGGATCTTTGTTTTTCTCCAGCCAGCCCACAATGCTGTAAGGCACCTATAGAAGTGAGATGGGTAATAAGCTAGCATGAGGACCCCGAAGAGGGAGAGAGGAGGGTGGTCAAGGCTGGGGTCCCCACAGACACCTACCACGCCTGCATAGTGGACCACTTCAAAGTGGGCCTGGTACTTGCGCTTCTTGTCAGGCCGAGGCTGCTGGAAATTGGGTGACTTCCCTGAGTGGTTGTCATAGAGCTTGGCCCGGAAGCTTGCATCTGAGGCTTTAGGAAACATGCACTCCTCCTCCAAGATGGACAGGATGCCCAGTGGCTGGGGACAGGGAACATCTTGAAGGGCTAGCCCATCTGGGCTACCCTGGACTCCACCCCGATCCCAACACTGGCCACTTCATCCAAATGTCACAGATCAAACTCACTCCTAGGAGAAACATTCTGTGGCCTGACTTCAACTTCCTTCTATTTCACACCATTGAACTTGCTTATATGATACATACAAATGCCAAGTGGCATCTGTTACCCACTCTGTCCTCTCCAGCACCCATGGCTCATATACAAAAGCTTGCCACATGGAGAAGTGGGATGCCAACTGAGACTGCCCATGGAAAAAATGCATGGCCAAGCCAAAGCTCGTAAAAGAAAGCAGCTCAAGGACCAAGGCACAGGCTTTAATATTGGAGAAAATGTTCTTTTCCCATTTTTCCAGTTTTCTCCATAGAGAGGTATATATCATGTTTCATAACCAAATAAACATGGAGGGCCTTGTCAAGCCTGAGTGGTTCTGAGGACCCAAGGAAACTGTGTCTACCATGGGCCTGACTGACCATCCAGAACCATGAGCTGACTTCAGTACTCTGATGTATACCTCCTGCTCACACCACCCTCCAACACTCTGCCAGCACACATACAACTCCCACTCACACCCGTGTGCACATACACAGTTACCCACGTGCTTACTTCAATGCACAACCATACTCTTAAATACTGGTATGGGCTTGCACACATACACACTCACTCCCCGTTGTCCTCCTCTTGATGCCCTGCTCCAGGCCCTACCTTCTCAATGAGGTCAATGCAGGGCTGCAGGTCAAGGCCAAAGTCAATGAAGACCCAGTCAATGCCCTCACGCTTATACTCCTCCTGCTCCAACACGAACATGTGCTGGTTGAAGAACTGCTGCAACTTCTCATTGGTGAAATTGATGCACAGCTGCTCAAAGCTGTTAAACTATAAGAGGGCCACACCCGCTTAGCACGCTCCTGGAAGATGGGGGCAAGGAGGCCCACAGAGGAGCAGGCTGTGCCCAAGCTGGCTGCTCCATCCCAGCTGAAGTGTCCTGTGCCTCAGACAGAACCTGGGGTCGGGGGCCATTTTCACCTCAAAGATCTCAAAGCCAGCGATGTCCAGGACGCCGATGAAGAACTGTCGGGGTAGTTTTGTGTCCAGGGTCTGGTTGATCCGAGACACCAGCCACCGGAACAGCCGATCGTAGGTGGCCTTGGCCAGAGCGCCCACTGCAAATACCACCTGCAGGTGCAGAGAGGCCAGGCTGGAACCTGGCAAGAGGGAGCCCTGCCCAAGTGGGCTTTGGGCATACTTACCTGCTCCACACTCTGGCCTTTGGTTACATATTCATTCCCCACTCGCACTCGGGGGTGCAGAAGGCCCTTGAGAAGCTCCCCGCTGCTCACTCCCATCAGGTAGGCTGCCTTGTCTGCACCTGGCAGCGCACAGGTTGGAGGAAGAAGGAGGAAGGCCACAGTGTGGGCACCTGCTGTCTATTGCCCTAGTCTGGGGTCAGGAGAGGCAGAGGGGAAGGAGGAGCCAGGCAAAGGGCCTGGATGTTATCAGCCTTGGGGCCATGAGGGTCTAGAACTGAGGAGTCAAGAGCAAGTAAGGCTGTAATCCAAGGATGTGGATAAGAGCTAGGGTCATTGGTCATGAATGAGTCAAGGCAATCGGGTCAAGGTGAAGGCCAAGGTCAATTAGGGTCAGGGCCCTCACTCTCAGTGCCATCGGCCTCAGCCTGCTCCTCCCGCTGCTTCTGCTTGAACTTCATGTTGCCAAAGTGCAGGAGGGCCCCAACGATCTTGTAGCAGGCGCACTTCTCCTCCACGCTGAAGCCCAGGATGTCCATGGCATGCTGGGTAGGTGGGAGCACAGCAGGTTCAGAGAAGTCTGGACCCTTCCAGACCCAGCTAGGCACTGCTCCCCTGACAGTGCTCCCTGATCTCCCGCCCAGCCCACCAACTACACACTCCCTCCCCCACAGGTGCCCTGCTCAACCATCCCCTCCACAGCCCCTTACGTCTGTAGCAATGAGCTCCTGTCCGTCATCCATGTTATCCACGGTGATGACACCCTGGCTGCAGAAGTGGTAGTCATAGGGATTCATCGACAGCAGCAGCATGTCTGTGGACATGGGGCAGAAAAGGGTGGCTTAGCCTGTGCTTACCAGACTGCTCTCCTTTCTGAATGGTGGGTCCTGGAGGTGCAGCCCGGACAAGTCTAGGGCCCTCTCAGGCCTTCTCTGGAGCCTCATTTTTAATCCCATCTCCATCATCACGACTGTGAACAAGCAAGGTCTCTTTATGTGGTCAAGCTGGCTTCAAACTTGTGATTCTCCTGCCCTAGATCCTGGGCTGCATTACAGGAATGCTTGGTTGCTTTAACGCTCTCTCCCTCTCTTTCTCTCCACCCCCCCCCAACTTTTTCCTTTTTTCAGTGTTAGGGAGGAACCTAAGGCATTGTAAATAATAAATTAATGTTCTAGTAGTGAGCTACATCCCAGTCCCTTTTATTCATAAGTGTATGGTTTTAAGTGTTAGCAAGTTTTAGTATGACAGAGCTAACAGAGGGAAAAATAGGAGAAGTACCTCCCACTCTCCATGAAGGAAATGGGAGCTAAAGATATCTCTTTTTAACTTTTCATATTTTTTTCTTTTTCTTTTTTTGCCAGTCCTGGGGCTTGAAGCTCAGTCCTGAGCTTCTTTTTGCTCAAGGCTAGTGCTCTATCACTTAAGCCACAGCACCACTTCTAGCCTTTTCTGAGTAGTTTATTGAATATGCATCTCATGGACTTTTCTGCCCCAGTTGGGGGCAGGCATGAGCTACCAGCACCTGACTTATTTTTAAGTTTTGAGTGACTTCTCTTTCTTTATGACTTCTGAGGAAGGGGCACCAACCAGTTCCCACGTCTTATTCCTCCCTTGACCACTGCTCATAGCCACCCCTCCAGCCCAGATGCTTAGCTGAGTGTCAGGAAACAGGAGAGAAGGACTCTGTCCTCAAGGAGAAAGAGACAGGGGGTGGGGAGAGGAGAGAGAAGGAGGAGGGGGAGAGAAGAGAGAAAGAGAGAGAGAGAGAGAGAGAGAGAGAGAGAGAGAGAGAGAGAGAGAGAGAGAGAGAGAGAGAGAGAGAGAGCGCACTGGGTATAGATAGTCAAGTTGCTGGGCACTCTGTAGCGCTGGGAGCTTCCAGTCTCGGGGTGGCAGGAGGACCAAGTGGGAAGCTGTATAACATTGATGGAGCAACGGAACAAGAGGCACAGGAGGAAAGGCTCAGAAATAATCAGAAGACAAAGGAGGGCGGGAACACGATGACTCTGAGCTCTCAGGATAATTGGCATCCCCAGCACAGGGAGGGACCAACCATCTCAGGGCTGGGCCTGGCAGCCAGGAAGGACCTGACAGCACTTTGATTTGACTCCTTCCCTCCATCTGTAGCCCTCACCCTGAAGCTCTGGCTTCTTCCCTGAGAGAATCTGGTAGTAGACATGGTAGCCACGCTCCCCAGGCAGCTGGAAGATCACTCGTGACTTCTCCAGGAGGTCTGCAGAAAGGGGCAACAGTCTGCCATCCCCTCCACCTCCCCAAACCAATAGGCACCCCGACAGGCATGGGGAGGGAGGGCACCATGAAAAAGGGGTAGGCCATGTGCAGAGGTGTTCTGTCCACACTCAGGCCAGCATGTGCTGGGAGGGTCTTTCTGTCAACTCTGTCACTGTTGGAATGTGTGTCTCTCGGGCCAGTGAGTGTCTTTAGGGTGGGGAGATGCACATGGATGTGCATTAGGCTATGTGTTGGTGTTACTCAAGGCAGAGAGCGGCCAGCGTAGGGGCTCCTGGGTCTACAGGGTCCATAAGTATGGCCCTAGCAGTGGGGATCTGAGAAGCTGAGCTCTGGGCAGAGTGAGCTTCCTAGAAGGTGGCCTGGAAGGGCTGGAGACTGTAAAGGAGACATGAGGCTAGACTGGGGGTGGGGAGGGGCACAGGAGACAACGGGCAGGCCTGCCCTGTTAGGGGGCAGAGAAAAGAATGGCTGTCAGATGTGGCAGGGAATCAATTTTAAGGAATCTTCCTGGCCAAATAAGGATATGAGTCTCCATCTTAAGGTGACAAGATCTAGAGAAGGTGTGTGTGTGTGTGTGTGTGTGTGTGTGTGTGTGTGTGTGTGTGTGTGTGTGTGTGTGTGATGAGATCTTACTATGTGGTTCAGTCTCTTGAACTTATTCTGTAGCCCAGGCTAGCCTCAAATTTGTGATCCTTCTATTCCAGCCTCTCAGATGCTATAGTAATAAATGTCTGCCAACATATCCAGCTTTAAGCGGGGATAGAATATGGTCAGTTAGGATCAGAGAAACGAATGGGAAGAGAGTGGAGGCTAGGAGACCTTGTGCAGAGGTTGGAGGGACAACACCCTGGTGATGTGACATGGGCAGTGGCTGGGGGATGGAGACAGATGTCAAAGCCAGCTGAATCCAATACCTAGTCTGAGTGGAAAAGCTCGGGCCAGCCTCCATCCCTCCTGCCTTCCCTTCTCCCAGACTCACAGCTGTCAATGTCTGCAGAGGCCAGCTTCCCAGAGGGTCCGAAATGAATGCGGATAAACTTTCCCTGCAGCAGAGGAGCAACCCTCAGTCAAGGGGCTCAGCCAGTACAGCTTGATCTGTTTGAAGGCTCCCACCACCTGGGCCCTCCCAGTTGCTGACCACGCTCTGTCCACCCTCAATCCACTGTGGCCACTCACAAATCGAGAGGAGTTGTCATTCCTCAATGTCTTGGCATTCCCAAAAGCCTCCATGGCTGGGTTGGCCTCAATGATTTGATCCTCGAGGGTACCCTGGTGACAGCAGGGATAAGGGTCTTTCAGTCCTGGCACTCACTTGACTACGAAGGGGCCCCATATGGCTGGTTGTGAAGAGGAAAGGAAATCCCCCCAGACCTCAGAATTGTTGCCTGCCCCAGGTCCACTGGCTCCATACTTACCCCAGTCTTGGTTGCCAGAAATTGCTGGAAGAAGAAGGAAGAACAAGTCAAAGGCTGAGTCTCACAAGGTGAGAAGGACAGACAACAGTTAGAAAGACAGTGACTGTTAGACATCCAGAGGTTTACTAACAATGAATGAAGCATCCCACCCTTCCCCAATTCCCACAGCGAGGCCTGTCTAGGACTGTTAGAAGAAGAAATTCTACAAAGAGGGAGCAAGCATGGTCCTGACCAGGGCATGGAGGTGGGGAGCTGAGCTAGGGTCTTCCAATCACAGGCCTCTCTCTCCCTCAACCTGTTCTCTGTCCTTTTCCTGCATCCCTTTGTTTCCCACAGAACACCGGGCCTCAAGCTCTCCTTCAGAGCCCTGCCGGATCCCCCTCCTTCCAGCAGGACTTCCCTCCTTCATCCTCTGAGGAGAGAAGACACTCTGAATATTCCTACCCTAATCTCCCTCTGATGCCCCACCCCCTTTAAAAAAAATAAATCTGTCTTTTGCATTCATTCTTGATGGCCTTTTAATGTAACCGTTGTAGTGTGTGCAGGTGTGTTTTTATTGAATACTGTACACCTACTATTAGGTGTAGATAATACCATGCCAGGTGTGTGTGATTGGCTCTCCCAGAAGCAAAGTGCTGATCTGCTCAAGGTCACAAAGCAAGTGCCTGGGAGGTGGGCAGGGATCCAGACCTAGTACCTCCCTCATGCCTGCAGCTATGCGTCCCCCACACAGAGGGACTTTGGAAACAGAACCCATACTTCCTCTACCCCTCCTGGCCTTAGCTTTCTCTTCCCTTCATTTTTTTCCCCTTCCCCTTCTCTTCTCTACCCTAGGAAGAAAAGGAGAGGAAGAAAAGAATGAGTAGAAAGAATAGAGATTCCCCCCCCCCCCTGACTCTGTGATCTGTCATTCATTTCTTCACTTCCAGGGAGTTCAAGACTTAAATGCCCTCAGAAATACTGCTGGGGAAAGCGAGGTAAGGGGGTGTGGCCGTGGCAGGAGTCCTTGCCCCCATATTCCTCCTCATTGTTTTCATGCAGGACTTTCTGGCCAGTTTGGCCACATTTGGGGTCAAAATGAAGGGTTGGTATTATTTTTAAATCCTCAGATTCTGGCGGGAGCTCTTCTTTTACCTTCCCTGCCTGCCTCCTTCCTGTACTCCTGGCCAGAACTCTTTCTGCCCAGGTTCTTCCTGATCCCAGTTCTTCCAATTCTATCTCTGTCAGCTCTGACCATCTTTCCCTGTCACTAGAGCAACCCAACTTAGTATCCTCAAAGAGCTTTTGAAGTTTGGAGAAAAGTGTAGGAAAGGGAACAAAGAAAGGCTACTTAAAAAATCAATTAAAAACAAAACGACAAAAAACAACAATGACCACAATCAAAAAGCAAAACTGAAATAAAAAAAAAATCAAAAACCAATAAACTCAAATGGGAAAAAGGGAAAGAAAAAATTGAAAAAAAAAAAAAAAGCAGGGAAAGAGAAAAAGAAAAACGCCCCAGAGTAAAGCAAGGCTTAACAAGACCAGGACAAGAGTATGGTCTTGGGCTTTTGGAAAGAAAAGGCAGCCCACACTGAGTATAAATGAGGAGGCAGGGGCAATTAGAGTCTAGACAGTCACCTGTGGGGCTAGGAATAGAATACTGTACCTTAAAAACAAAAACAAAATAAACAAACAAAAGTAACCAAAGCCCCATTTTTAGGAAATTTCCAAGAAACTTGCAGAACTCATAAAGTATGCAATTGTTTTAAAAGCTCAACATCCTAAGCTCTGAATAGTTAATTTCTATGGGTAAGATTGGCCTCAGGTGACCAAGTCTTCAGTGCATGAAAACTTAAGAAAAACAATCACTTCATAGTAAAAAGCAGCCTATTAAATAAACACTTCCAAAATATAAAACACGAAGTATCCAGGTGGTCACAGTTTTTCTGGTCAAGCCTTGCTCAAGCCAGAGCCTCCTACCTAAGTAGAAGGCGCAGGCAGGGCTGGGGGCTGGGAAAGTACGAATTTTCAAAAGAAAAATAAAAAGAAGACAAAAGAGAAGAAAATAAAAGGAAAAAAAGCAAAAGCAAAAACAAAAACAAAACCAGCGAGAAGCAGTGGGAATCAGTGACAAATGGGCAAATCTTACAGCCTTCTTGCCCGGCCCGTCTCCCAGGGCAGCGACGATGGCAAAGTACTGAATGACCCGCTTGGTGTTAACGGTCTTACCGGCCCCCGACTCTCCGCTTGGAGGACACAAATATAAGTCACCAACGCTCATCAGATTCTCTAATTCCCTCAGCCCTCAGTGCACCCCCCCTCCCAAGCAGGACACCCCTTTCCTTCTCTCCCCCAATCAGTGCCACCAAATCCAAACCCCAGGGGAGATCAAAACTCTAAGCATTGTTTACAAAGCAAAGCAGTCTAGGCAACCCCAGTGAGATGATACACATGACTATGCCATGGCATTGCGCAGTGCTAATCTACCTCCAGGTGCTAGGCCAAGTAGTGTTCCCTCCATTGTCTCAGTTATGTCTTATAGAAGCCTATAAGGCAGGCATTACTGAGATAAGGAAATAGGCCACAGAAGTTCTGTGACTGTCCCTACTATTGCCAATCGCATGTATCCATTCACTGACACCTTGTAATTCTACATAGTAAGGTGGTTCTGTTCTTATTGGTGAGGCTCAGAGGCCCAAAGGCACACAGCAAGAAATGGAGATGTTAACCAGGCCCAAGTAGCTCACACTTGTAATCCTAAATACTCAGAAGGCTGAGATCTGAGGGCCATGGTTCCAGGATAGACTTGGCAGACAAATACAAGAAGCTCTTATTTCTAACCAATAAAAAAACACTGGAAGTGAAGGCTCTTATCTCCAATTAACAACCAGAAAACCTCAAGTGGAGCTGTGGCTCAAGTGGTAAAGCACTAGCCATGAGCAAAAGAGCTCAGGGATAGCACCCAGACCCTGAGTTCAAGCCTCATGACTAACCAAAAAACAAAAACAGTGGTAGTGATTCAGCTCTGAGTGGCACAAGGCATTGAGTTGAATCCCTAGTACCAGAGAAAAGTAAGAAAATGTTAGAACTTGAATCCAGATCTGCCTGGCTTCAAAGTCCATTCTCTTAGTCACCAGGCTCCAGGTTTTTGCACCTATGTGTACATGTGCATGCATACACAAACATCCATACTGCTTAGGCTTGATTTAGCTTCAGCTGGGACACTGGCTTATAGAAATTAAAGGTTCTTCAGTGGGGGCTGGGAATGTGGCTCAGTGGTAGAGTGCTTGCCTAGCATTCATGAAGCCCTGGGTTCGATTCCTCAGTACTATATACACAGAAAAGGCCACAAGTGGCTCTGTTACTCAAGTGGCAGAACTTTAGTCTTCAGCCCAGAGAGGCTCAGGTACAGAGTTCAAGGCCCAGGACCAGCAAAAAATAAAAATAAATAATAATAATAAATAAATAAATAAATAAAGGTTGTGCCCTAAACATTTTGGGTTCAGTTCCTGTCCTCTTCCTGCCAGTATTTCCCACCCCACACCCAGACTCCCAGACTCACGTGATCAGCATGGATTGGTTTTCCCGGTCTAGAGAAAAGAAGAGGGGACAGAAAAATCAGCTGTGGGGAGGGACAAGTCACAAGTAGAACATCTAGGGTAGCCACGGTATGGAAGCAGTCTCTACCACCCCCACCCAGGCCCCAAATGAGAAGGATCAGGAGGGAATTATAATTTGGAAAGGCAGAATGGTTGCAGAAGCATCCGGGCGCTTTAAAGAAAGGCCGTGCAAGTGAGGGAAGGAGAGAGGGGTTTTATAGCGGAGCCCAGCAGGGTCTTGGGTGGGGGGGAGAGGGGAGGCAGCCCTTACTGCGTAGCATGTCGTTGTAAGCGTTGTCTGCCACCGCGTAGATATGAGGCGGGGACTCGGAGCGCCGCTTCCCCTTGTAGGCTGCTACCACGGACGCTGTGTAGACTGGGAGCCATTTGTAGGGGTTGATGGTGACACAGAAGAGGCCTGAATAGGTCTGGGGACACAACGTATCGGTAGATTAGATGTCTCTTAGCTCTGCATAGGAGATCCCATTTCTAGACCCCAGTCTTCACAGCACGGAGACCCCTGCAATACTCCTCCAGGGACCACTAAGTGTGCTATGCCTCTACCTTCTCTACCTCATACACCCCACCTATCCCAACTCCAACTGCCACCCCAACCCCACCCCCGGGTCCCGGCCTGCAACTAAACCTGTGGCTGCTAACCTTTAGGACTGCAATATTCACCTAGTCGGTTTCTCTAGCTCGGCCTCTGCCACCAGCTCTGCCCCTCAGCCCACCTCTCATTCTAGCCCCGCCCCCACAGTTATGGCCCCGCCCCACAGTTATGGCCACGCCCCCTAGCTCTAGCTACAGACCTGCCCCCATGGCTATGGCCCCGCCCTTACAGCTCAATCTCTCGCTCCGCCTCCATGTCTATGGCCCCGCCCCCACAGCCTTACCGTTAGCCCCTGCCCTAGGCTTCCCACCGCCCACCACAGCCCCGCCCAGACCCAAGGCTCACGTAGATCATCCAGCGAGCATAGCGCTGGCGCAGGTTGTGCAACACTGCGGCCTCGTTGAGATGGGTCATCATGGCCATGTCCTCGAGTAAGTCGAAGCGGGGCGGGTTCATGGGCTGCAGTTCCGTTTCACGCACTGTCAGCACCTGTCAAGGGGGCGCGTCATATGCTTCCAGGCTCCTTACACTCGGAGCTGAGAATCCTGCAGGTCTGGAGACCAGGGGCCCCGCACTGGGGTGTAACACTTCAGTATCAGGCTGCAAATGCTGCCTGACCTCCTCGCCCGCCCGCCCGGTGGCAGCTGTTCCTACCACCCCTGAAGCTGCACCCCAGGGACAGAGGGATTAATCTTGCGGGGTGGAGGGGGGTCGGAAAAGGAAGCTCAACCTTCTGGTCTTTGGTCTCCACGGTGACTTTGCCTCCAGTAGCCTCCGATTTGATCTCAGCCTCCACATAGGCATCTTGTTCATCAGGTATCCAAACTCTTTTCTTTCCTGAGTTTTAGAGAGATCATGGGGTTGGGGATGAGACTTCAAGAGGGACTGGGACACCTTTCAACCGGTTCTCAAGCGGTGGCTCACATTTGTAATCCTAGCTATTCAGGAGGCTTGGATCTGAAGATGGCGGTTCCAAGTCAGCCCAGGAACTAAAGTCCATGAGATTCTTATCTCCAATTAACCATTAGAAAACCGAGGGGTGGGGCAGTAGCCTTGAGCTGAAGAGCTCAGGGACAGCACCCAGGCCCAGAGTTCAAGCCCCACAACCAAAGGGGAAAAAAAAAAAAGATTTGGATCTCTTGTGTTACCTGCTTTTCCCTGCTTAGCCATCTGGCTCCCGAGTTTCAGGTGCACAGATTTTATGGTGGTTAAAAACATGGACTCTGATTCCTCAGTCTCACATAAACAGAAAAAGCCACAAGTAGTGCTGTGGGTCAAGTGGTAAACATCAAGCCTTGAACAAAAGAAGCTTGGGACAGTGCCCAGGCCCTGAGTTCAGACACCAGAACTGGCAACAAAACTTTTTTAAAAATTTAAAAATTAAAAATAAAAAGAGGGCCGGGAGTTTGGCCTAGTGATTAAAGTGCTTGCCTAGCATGCACTAAGACCAGGGTTCGATTCCCTGGTACCACATACATAGAAAAAAGCCGGAAGTGGTGCTGAGGCTCAAGTGGTAGAGCTCTAGCCTTGAGAAAGTCCAAGGACAGTGCTCAGGCCCTGAGCCCAAGCCCAGGACTGGAAAAAATAAAAATAAAAAAATAAAAATAAAAATAAAAAGAAACATGGACTTGCCAGGTATCGGTGGCTTATGACTGTAATCCTACTACTCAGGAGGTTGAGATCTGAGGCTTGTAGGTCAAAGCCAGTCTGGGCAGCAAAGTCCATGAGACTCTTATCTCTAATAATAATAATAATAAAGCCGAAGTGTAACTTGGCTCAAATGGTAGAGTGCTACCCCTGAGCAAAAGAAGTTCAGGGACAATCAACGCTCAAGCCCTGAGCACAAGCCCTAGAACCAACACACACACACACACACACACACACACACACACACACACACACACACACACAAATTCCCTCTCTCTCTCTCTCTCTCTCTCTCTCTCTCTCTCTCTCTCTCTCTCTCTCTCTCTCTCTCTACCTGGAAGCTGGTGTCTGTGCCTATAATCCTACCTACTCAGGAAGCTGAAATCTGAGGATCTCATTGTGGTTCAAAACCAAACCAGGCAGACAAATCTAAAGACATTTTTATCTCCAGTTAACCAGCAAAAAAAAAAAAAAAAAAAACACCCTAGAACTGGAAGCTGGGTACCTGTGAGTCACGCCTGTAATCCTAATTACTTAGGCAATGGAGATCTGAGGATTGCGGTTCAAAGCTAGCCCAGGCAAGCAAGTCTGTGAAATGCTCGAACTTTTAAATAAGTTTGAGATAACATAACAATAGCAGAGTGTTAATTGAGCACAAGGCCTTTCTAGCACAGGGTGCCCTCTGCAACCCTGGAAACTATCTTGGTCCCCACCTTCCCAGGCTGCTGAATGAATTCAAGTTATCTGTGCTGGGCCTGGCACAATAAGCACTTAACACACATTGCCTATTATTAATGGCCTATGAGTAACCAGCTCATAAATAGTAGTCTTTATTCCTGTCCCTAGCAAACAGTGGATTTGGCTCTGGGGAAAGCACTAAAAATAAGCCCAGCACAGGTTTTGTGGACAGGTGGAGGCTGCCGCACACACACCAATCAGTCTCATCTGTCATAGATCACAGTTTTAGGAGCACGTGGTATTGTCCCATTTTACAGAGGGACAAACCAAGGCTGGCTCAGGCACAGTACTGTATACATGTTCTCTGGAGTTTGAGCCTGCAGGCCCTAACACCTTAGGGAAACCGCCAGTGCTAACGCAGTCAAAGCCAGAGTGCCCCAAGTGGAGGGCCACTCCTCCCCACTCCTGATCTCAATCCTGATCCCCCCCTCTACCTGCACTTACCGTCCCATGCAACAGTATGCACCTTCATCAGCTCCTGGTATCCCTGGCGGAGGTAGCAGGCTGATTCCCCGAGTTCACTCACATCCATCATGGTGATGAAAGGTGGAAGAAGAGGGTGGCTTGGAAAACCAGGCGGTTCAAGGCAGTTGTGGGCAGCCTGTGTTGAGAGATGGCTGTGAAGAACTATATGATGGACCAGTGGCCCTGCGAGTGGTGCATGACCCTCCAATTACAGGAGCTGATACTAAAAGCCTCTCAGGATAAGCCCCAACACACACACACACACCCCCTAAAGCATTATATTAGCTCCACAAACACCCATAGGCCTTGTACCCACATATCCTCTAGCCCTAACCCCAGCCCTGATTGATCACCCACCCTGGTACCACGATGAAGGCTGGGAAGCCGCGCTACTCCTTTTATTGCTACCGTCAAGGTCAGCAGAGGAGAGCTATGTCAGCAACCTCCACGTGTCACAGCCCCCCCATCCCAGCCTGGCCACGGGACACAAAAGGCAAATTCCCTTTTATCTCCACCAGCACAGCCCCTGGGCTATTTTTACCTCCCATTGTCAAGGGATCACAAAGGCAGAGAGAGAGACACTCCAACTCAGTGAGACCGGAAGGCTGGATTCAGACACTGACAAGGGCAGGGACTAGGCAGAGAGCAACTCAGAGACAGAAACTGAGTCACAGAGAATCCCATATACCTAGGAAAGAGTTCACACACTAAGAAAGGAGATTCAGAGCTAGGAAACCCATAAAGACCCTGTTGAACCACCTAGTACAACTGTATGTATACATCCAAGAAGACTGACGCCCGGAGAAAGGAAAGCACTGACGAGTATCACAGATGAGCAGTGTTAGAAATGGGTGAAAACAAGTGCAGAGACACCCCTCTACAGCACGTAGACATCATCTCTTTCTTCTCTGCCCCTATCTTCATTCTCTGAACCACCCAAGGCAATCAAATTTGAAGAAAACTAGGGATTGTAGGTTAAAGGAGTGAGCTGGCTAAAGTCTAAGTGGATTTAGGAAACAGACCAATTAGGAATTCTTTCTTATTCTGACATTTAAGAGTCACAAGAAGGGGGCTGGGAGTTTGTCCTAGTGGTAGAATGCTTGCCTAGCATACATGAAGACCTGGGTTCAATTTCTTGGTATCACATACATAGAAAAAGCTGGAAGTGGTGCTGTGGCTCAAGTGGTAGAGCTCTAGCCTTGAGAAAGCCCAAGAACAGTGCTCAAGCCCTGAGTTCAAGCCCCAGGACTGGTAAAAAAAAAAACAGAAGCCAGTTATCTCTTCTTCCTCCTCCTCTTCCTCCCCGTCCTTCTCCTCCTCCTCCTCCTTCTCTTCCATGGAAGCCCATTTCTTGCAAACTACTCTGATCAGGAGTTGAGGTGGGCCCTTGCAGATCCTCCTGTCTGTCACTTCATTCAGGGCTTGGTGACACTGTAGAATTTTAGAATCAGAATCAAAGAATCCAAGAACTTTGGACACTGGACACACAGAACGAGAGAGTGGTGCTGGGGTTTCAACCAGACACCAGAGAAATCCTTTATCTATGAATTCCAAAAATGTACCTGTACAAAATAAAATATAGTCATTTCAAAAGCACTTTGTGTGTGTGTGTGTGTGTGTGAGAGAGAGAGAGAGAGAGAGAGACAGAGACAGAGACAGAGAGAGAGAGAGAGAGAGAGAGAGAGAGGTATCCTGGGGCTTGAACTCAGGACCTGAGCTCTGTCTCTTAGCTCTTTTGTTCTAGGCTAGTGCTCTACCATTTGAACCACACCACCACTCTGGCTTTTCAGTGGTTAGTTGGAGATAAAAAGTCTCATGGTCACTCCAAGGGCTAAGCAACAGAACTAGCCTGGAGAGTCAGAACCTCCCACAACCTTGCCTATATCAAATATTAAGTGGGTCAAATTCTAGAATTACCTGCTCAGTGTCTAGCCTGGTACTGAGAGACCAACCCAAAACTCAGGTCCAGTCCAGAACAACTGCCCTGTTAAGTTCCCCTTTGCTAACTAGGGCCCATGGGCCTGCAGAGATGAGCTCACAGATAAACTTGACAAAGCAAAGAGGAAACAGCACCTCCTGAGAGATGCAATCGAAGACTAAGATCTGACAGGACTCTAGGACTTCAAAAAAAAAACCTGAAGAGCTTTCCTGGAGCAGAGGGAATTTGTGGTATTTGTGTGGCTTTAAATGTAGACCAGGAGACAGGGACAAGGAAGCAGTTTGTATACACACAAAGATTCAAGCAAAGGCTGCTACAGGGGTAGGGCTGTTGTCTGGCTGACCTCTATAGTTGGGTCCAACTACAGGATTTTTAGAACCCAATCCAAAGTATGTATGCCATCAAAGTGCCACAGTGCCTAGAATTACTTCTTCAGATCGAAACCCTTCTTTGAGGAGCTATCAAGGTATTCCTCTGAGATGCTCCTATAGCCAGGAGGAAGGCACAAATCCAAGTCACTACACACCTGACAGCTTCTGTTCTGTGTCCAGGACTAGAACAAGAAACAATTATTGTCCATGAAAAGAAAAAAAGACATTCAAGCCAGGTTCTGGTGGCTTACACCTGTAATCCTAGCTACTCAGGAGGCTGAGAGTTGAGGATCACAGTTCAAAAACCAGCCTGGACACAAAAGTCTGTGAGACTCTTATCTCCAGAAAACCAGAAGTGATGCTGTGCTCAAAGTGGTAGAGCAGTAGCATTGAGCTGAAGAGCTGAGGGATAACACCCAGGCCCAGAGTTCAAGCCCCACACTTGACAAAGAGAGAAAGAAAGGAAGAAAGGAAAGAAGGAAGGAAGGAAGGAAGGAAGAAAGAAAGAAGAAAAGAAAGAAAGAAAAAAAAAGAAAACAGACATTCAAAGAAGATGTCCAGATGGGCTAAAGAACAAATATAAATTTGATGGCCAGAGAGGCAAGGCCAGGGACATGAACACAAAGTCTCTTTCCTCAAGTGTTGGCATTCTCTGGGGAGACAAAAAAGGGGGGCAGCTATGTTTTTGAAGGTAAAGACTATTGCTGGTGCCAAAATGGGAATAAACAGAGCAAAGCTCTGGAAGCTGGCCAGGGAAGGCCTTTCTGAAGAAGGGACATCTGGTATGGAACTGGCAATATGAAAAAGAGCAAGGTAGGCCAGACCTCCAGGAAGAATGTTCCAAGCAGAAGAAACAACAGATGTAAAAACTGAAGATACTTTTCCAGAAGTGGTACAATTGGGTGTGCTGTGTAAGGGGAGTGTTTTCCCAGGTGAGGGTAAAGAGAGGAAGAGGTAGGCAGATCATTGCAAATCATCTTGAACAATTTGGAAGAAACTGGTCTTGATTGCAAGTGCAATAGGAACCTATTAGGACAGTAAAGTGAGTGATCTGAAGTTTAATAATGGTCACTCTGGCTCCGCAGAATGGACTAGAAGGAACAAGAGATACAGAAGGGAGCAGGTGAAAAGGCTCTCCGGAGCAGATGGGCTTGGACAAATAATGGGCATAAACCAACAGTCCAAGGTGGGAAAGAAGGAAAGGAGACCTGAGCAGCCGTGAGGGCTGCGGCTGAGCTCTGGGGCTTCTAGGGAGGGTGAGGCTGGATCTGGGGCTCAGCTGGGACTAAGTAATCTGGATAGACTGAAGGGCTTCAAAAGCTAGATTAAAATGTAGAGCTTTTCCCTGTAAGAGTTGGGGCACCATCAAAGGCATTTTTATTTCTTCATCAAAGAGCTCTGAGTAAGGGAATTTGATTTATGTGTTCATTGAATCCCTGTGGCAGCTGGTGTAGACGGACTGAAGGGGTGACGCCAGTGTTAGGCAGGAACTCATTGAGGAGGGGTCTGCCATAACAGTCCACAAGCAAGGTGGTGAGACCCCAAGTGGGGCCTGCCACCTGGTACCCTTGGAAAGGTTGGGTCCCTGTTAGTCCCAGGTTGGGTCCATGCTTGGGGTGCTGGGCAGCTGCAGAGGTCTTCAATGGGCCCCAGTTCTGATGCTTCTAGCAGAACATAGGATGAGGGCAGCCAAAAGGCATCAAGGCTGTTTATATCCGGAGGAGAGACGCCTCAACATGGATTTAGGGCTGAAAGATTACTGGGGTGGGGGGAGGGTGCAGGAAACCAGCTGTCCCCCATCCCCACAAAGGACAAACAAAGACAGGGACTGAGGCCTCAGCTATAGCAAGAGAAGGAAGGTTAGACATAGAAAAGGAAATGTCCTGGCAGAATTAGAATATTACGGACCTTTAGGGGCAAACCTATTGTTGAGCAGTTGGAGAAACTGAGGCATAGAGGAATAAGTAGGTCCTTGCCCAAGGCCTGATAATTATTGTTATTTCTTTCTTTAGTCAGTACTGGGGATTGAATTCAGGTCCTAAGTGTTGTCCCTGAGCTTCTTTTGCTCAAGGCTAGCTAGCACTTTACCATTTGAGGCACAGCACCAGATCCGGCTTTTTTTTTTTTTTTTAAATTGGAGATAAAAGTCTCATAGACTTTCCTGTCTGGGCTTGGAACCACAACCCTCAGATCTCAGCCTCTTCATTAGCTGGAATTCTAGAGGTAAGCCATTGGCATCTGGTGTACACAATAAATTAAAGCTGTAACTAAACCTCATAGCCATACAACCTCTGGAGACCCTGGGGCGGGGTGTGTGGGGGTTGGGGAGTAGAGAAAGGAGCTCTTACGTCACTCACATAAGGGTCCCTTAGACTGACTCCTGAATCAAAGTCCTGGGATGTGGTCACTCAGCAAGAAATATACATGGGCAGCCATCCAGCAGAGAGGGGCAGAAACACTCTGCTGGACTGAGATGCTCTGGACTGTAGTATAGGATCTTTAATTTGCTGCATCTGTGAGGTCAATCTTTGCCTTAAGTTGTCATCATCTCAATAATTCTTTGCCTCTACCCTCCACTCCCAACCAACTCCCTGGGGAGAGTTCCTTGTGTCTCTCGGTCTCTCTTTTTTGTACCAGTACAAGGTTTTGACTTCAGGGCTATGCCCTGCACTTCTTTTCTGTCAAGACTATCTGACCGCTTGAGCCACAGCTCTACTAATGGCTTGTTTTTAGTAATTTATTGGAGAAAGGTTTCATGGACTTTCCTACCTGGGCTGCTTTGAACCATGATCCTCAGATCTCAGCTTTCTGAGTAGCTAAAATGGCAGGTGTGAGCCACAGGCACCCAGCTCAGTTGTATGACTTAGTCTTGTGCTGGGTTACTTCATATCTCTCTACGTTCCCAGACTGACTTTCTCTGTCTTGGTCTCTGACTCTGTAAAGCTAAGCTGAGCTAGGTCAACCTCCCACCCAAGGGGCCTTCAATGGTTGAGTGACCCGATGTAGACAATGCTTGGGCCCAGTGCCCAGGCTGGGACAGGTGATAGCAGCTGTGGATCTATCTATAGCTCCTTTGCCCTTCAATTGTTCTCAACTTCAAACAACGGTTGGGCCCTGGATTAGAGATATCCCCCACCAGCCCTGCTATAATGGATCTCAGGGGGCCGGAGATGAGCTTTACCAGGGCTCCATGGTGATCTCTCATGGGCAGCTACCTGTCTAGACCCAAATGTTCCTACCTATAACTCAGGGTTTCAAAGCCTCACAGCTCAAAGGCTTTGTGACTGTGGGACTTGTGACTAAGGGACCAGACGGTGCCTGGACTGCAGACTTGTATGTGGACATGCGGATATGAGACACATGGTTAGAAGACATTCAGGGTACTGGACTGTCAGCTCCGTGAGGGCAGAGACATGGTCTTTTCTTATACTCTACTATATGTTAGCTGCGGCCTGGCAAGTGTTTCATATCCATTTCTTAACCTTGGATTAATGGCAGAGTGCTTGCCTAGCATGCACAAAGACCTGGGTTCAATTCCTCAGTACCACATACACAGAAAAAGCTGGCAGTGTTGTTGTGGCTCAAGTGCTAGAGCACTAGTCTTAAGAAAGCTCAAGGATAGTGCCCAGGCCCTGAGTTCAAGCAAAAAAAAAAAAAAAAAAAAAGAGGAGGAGGTAGAGGAGGAGGAAGAGATGGTGTCATAGAAAGAAGTGACTCAAGCTTGAGAGGCAGGCCAGAGTAGTGATGTCAAGAATCAGACTGCCTAGACTGGAATTCTGGCTCTGCCAATTACAAGCCTGAGATTTTTTTTTTCCCAGTCCTGGGCCTGAACTCAGGGCCTGAACACTGTTCTTGGGCTTTCTTAAGGCTAGAGCTCTACCACTTGAGCCACAGCACCATTTCTGGCTTTTTCTCTGTATATGTGGTACTGAGGAATTGAACCCTGGTCTTTGTGCATGCTAGGCAAGCACTCTACCACTAGGCCAAACTCCCCGCCCCCCACTTCTGGCTTTTTTCTGTGTATGTGGTACTGAGGAATCGAACCTGGGTCTTCTTGCATGCTAGGCAAGCACTTTAACCACTAGGCCAAAGTCCCAGCCCAAGCCTGAGAATCTTCAAGAATCATTTAACCTCTTAACAGCAGACATTTCTACATATTGCTAACATTATAGGGCTGTGGTGAGTGTCCTATGAGCTAAAACATCTGGAGTACTTAGTGCTGGTGGAGACTCAATAACATTTTAGCTGGTATTTGCTAAATGAATCAAAGTCATGTTCAATGTAATTCTTGAAAATAGTCTCCCAGTTGTTGCCAGTGGGGAGCAGCATGGGAAAGGGCTGGTCTCCAGAGAATAAGTCCACTGTCCTCAGCCTGATTCTGAGTCCTGGGAGCACGCTCTTTCAGCCCACCCAGTGGTAGAAAGTATGTCCATTCAAAACCATCCCAGAGCAAATGGGAAGCCAAAGGAAGGCCTCCCAAGCAGTAGCAGGGGCTGTGGCACATGCTCCTGTTCCCCTCTATGGCCTCAGACCTCCAATCTTCAGCCCAAGTTATTCTTAGAATCCAGACAATGCTAGCAGTTGTGCTGCTTATATCAGTTTCCAGAGTACAAGGCTAAGTTCAATCTCCAATACCAGCACACACACACACGCGCGCGTGCGCACACACAGCAGAATTACATTGGAAATACTTTATTTTACAAGCTGGGTAATAGATATGTATGTTCATGGTATTGGTCTTCATGTCTTTCTCAATGGTTCTATAGTAAATAACATTTTCAAGTATTTCCTTAGTCTAGATCTATATCTACCTGGGCTACTTGGGTGATATGGTAAAATCAGGTTCCTGCCTAAAAATAAGTGAGGAAGTAGTAAGTGGAGGACTCCAGCTAAGTCAGTTCTCTTTTCTGAGTTTCTCTTCACTCATGAATAAAATGAGAACTAGATTAGAAGCTTGTGAGCCACAGGCCTCAGAGGATCCCAGAGCCTAGAAATCCTCTTTGTCAGTCCACATCTCTCCCAGGAGTTCAGCATGCATGGTGACAGTGCAGGCCTTAGAACCAGTCCTGGTGCTAACAGCCACTATGGGCCTATAAGTCTAAATTCCTTGAATTTTTTTTTTTTGTAAAATAAAGATAACATGTCCCTCACAGGATTACTGCAGGAACGTAAAGGAGATGGCATTTATGAAGTGTCTAGGAAAGGCCTGGCACACAGTAAATTCCACATGTGGGCGAATCCTCTCTTGATTCCACAGGCATTTCCTGAGCAATGAGACTGAGCTAGGCCCCTGCTAGGGGCTGGAAGGCAGAGAATTACTCTATGAATGGCCAGAACAGTGGCCCCCAGCCAAGTGGAGAGATAGTCTCACAAACAAAGCCAGGAGGAGTGATGTCATTTCTAAAAAGAGACACTACCTCAATGCACAGATGTACACCATATGGGGAGTGGGAGGCTGTAGATCGAACCCAGGTCTCATACAGGCTAAGCAAGTGATCTACCACTAAGCCAGCTCAGTGTTCATCCTGTTTCTTGATCTAGGACTTCTGAGTGGGCCTGAAAAGGTCTGTGCATCCCTCTACATGGTATATAAAAGTTTGTGTCTAATGCCTCCTCTCAAAAGTAAGTCTTAAATGCAGCTTAAGAAGTAAGTAACAAATCACTAAATGGAGATAACAGTGTCTACCTTGAAAGGCTGTCAGGGGATTCAAAAAAGCAATTTTGGAGAAACACCTGACATGTTATATAAGTTCTCACTAAATGCCAATTTCACTTGCCTTTCCCAGCCCCCCCACTCCTCCAGTCCATTTTTATCATTCAACAAATACAATTAAGTATCTCCTACCTGGCAGGCACCATTCCAGGTTCTGGGGTAGAGTGATGAACAAGACAGATATTGGGCCTATTATTTTTTCCCCTCTGGTACCATGGTACTGTTGCCTGCCCTCCCTCAGTCTTTTCTCTCACTGCCGGAGCCTTACCAGTTGAGCCACTTCTGTTTTTCTGCTGGCTAAATGGAGGTAAATCTTACAGATTTTCTGCACTGGCTGGTTTCTGCCCTCCTCAGACTTCAGCCTCCTGAGTAGCTAAGTGTGAGCCTCAGTACTTGACTGTGTCTTTGCTGCTTACCCCTCTGCTCATGGGAACACTTTGCCTTTCACCTCCACCCCTGCCTCCATCACTGTCTGTCCATTCTTTTATTCATCCTTCACTGAATCTGTCAAAAAACAATTTGTTGACTACCTTTTAAAACCAGATTGAAAGCAGGGGCTATGTTTGTTTTTTTTTTTTTTTTTTGCCAGTCCTGGGCTTGAAATCAGGGCCTGAGCACTGTCCTTAAGACTTTCTCAAGGCTAGAGCTCTACCACTTGAGCCTCAGCACCACTTCCAGCTTTTTTCTATGTATGTGGTACCAAGGAATTGAACCCGGGTATTCGTGCATACTAGGCAAGCACTTTAACCACTAGGCCAAACTCCCGGTCACAGGGGCTATGTTTTATTAATGGATACTTTCCTAAGTCTGGAATGATAAACTTCATAAATTAAAAAAAAAATTGTGGGTCGTGGGGCTTGAACTCTGGGCCTGAACACTGTCGCTGAGCTCTTCAGCTCAAGGCTAGATTTCTACCCCTTGAGATCTTAACAAGTGTGTGGGGGGAGTTATGGTATTAGGGGGCTGCCAGGCGGGTAAAATGGGGTAGGATAATGGACTTGCCTATTTTACAAACTTCCCCAGATTCCCACGCAGATGGTATTGAAGCTGGAAAACACTGGGCGCCCCCTAAGCTGTCGAGACTTGAAAATTCATAGACATACGAGACGCTTTCCTTTTTGCCTCCCAGGCTTTCTTTGAGGCGGCCCTAGGTGAGAAAAATCACGCGGGTTTTTTTGGGGGGAGAATGTAGGGAAGGAATGGGGTGCGGGGAAGAGGATTTGATGGGCCTGGAGAACAACCCGGGTTCACTACCGGCTCTGCTTCGAAGGTGCTGTCCGCCCCGCCCCTCGCCCAGTGCCAAGTCCCCGAGGTGGGTAGTGGCCGCTCTCACACTGGACGTCGCCAGCTCCGACCACGCCGATGTGGTCTCACCTCCCCTTTCGAAGAACCATCCGCCTGCGTGCACTCCTAAAGCCCAGGTGACTCACTCCCTCACTCACTCACTGCCCCTTCCCGGCCGCCGTCCAGCGTCCCAGCCACGGGCTCCCGCCCTCCGCCCAAGCTCCGCCCCGTGCCTTGGCCGGAGGACGGGTGGGCGGGGCCTCTGCACGACCCACTGCGCCTGTGCGGGCCCCGCCCACCACGCCTGGGTAACGGCGTCCGGAGTCCGAGTGTGGCGCGCGGCCGAAGGAGGAAAGAGTAGGTTGGGGCTCGGCGACGGCGGCTGGCGAGGGTCACTCTTCCTCTCCCTCCTTCCCCCCCCTCCCCCCCCGCCCCCTGGGGGCAGCGCCGAGGAGCGGGAGGGAGTGTCTGTGAGGAGCAGAGCGCGGGAGGCCCGAGGACGGCGCGGCCCCAGCCTCGCCGGGCACCCGGGAGCTTGCGTCCAGCGAGGGGGTGGGGTTAGGTTAGCACGGCGCGTGTGGATCCCGGATTTTTCCAGAGCTGGCCGGTGTCAGCTCGCGAGAGCAGAGCCAGCGTTTAATGGGGAAACACAGAAAGAAGAGCGGGGACCAGCCTGTGCCCGGGGTGGGAGGCGCCGCGCGGCCGCCCCGGCCGGGCGGGCCCGGCCTGGCCTCGGGGATGAAGTCCGCCGGGCGTGCGGGCGGTGTGAGGCTTCGGCTGACTCAGTCACTCATTTATTTGAGGATCCTGAAGTGCCGTGCTGGGCAGAGGTGGCCGAGGCCGAGGCCACTCCCGACGCACAGGGGGAGCGGGGTGGTGCAGCCCGGGCCGAGCCGTCGGGAGCCGTGGGGAGAGAGTCAGAGGAAGAAGTGACAGCATAGTTCACGTGACTTCTGGAGTGGGGGGGAGGGCCGGAGCGCAGCGAGGTCGGTGCCGCTGGCCTCGAGAATCCAAAGCTGTGTTTGGTAAGGCGGCAGAATCCAGAGGACTGGGCAGCAGACAAGAAGCAGATTCTCCTGTTCTTCGTCGGGGTGAGGGTGGGAGTAAGGAGGGGACAACTTCTATTGGAAGCAGCTGGACATTCCAGTTTGAAGCTCAGGAGAGTACTGCTTTGAGAAACACAGAGTTGTGTGGCCTTCAGCAAAACAGAACCAAGTCACCAGAAGGACTGAGACAACAAAATGAGGGAAACAATGCCGGCATGGTGACAGGCCTGCCAGTTATGCTTTGAGGATTGTGGTTTGAGGCCACTGAAGGCACATGTACGAGTCCATCTCAACCAGTGGCAGAGTGCTGGGGTGTGTACTTATCATTCCAGCAAAAGGGCTAGTGGAGTGTTCCAAGTGGTACAACACGAGGAAGGAGGAAGCTTTGAGTTCAAACTGCAGTACTGCCCAAAAGAGTGAGCGGGGATAGCATTTTTCATACTGAATATTATTATAATTTTTTTTTTTTTTTGCCAATCCTTGAGCTTGAATTCAGGGCCTGAGAACTGTCCATGGGCTTTCCTCAAGGATAGTGCTCTACCACTTGAGCCACAGCACCACTTCTGGCTTTTTCTATGTATGTGGTACCAAGGAATCAAACCGGTCTTTGTGTATGCTAGACACACACTCTTACCACTAGGCCAAACTCCTGGCATGCTATTACTATTTTGACACAGAATCTCACTATTGTATCCACACTGGCCTAGAACTTGCAATCCATCTGTCTTTGTTTTCCCAGTGCTGGGATTAACAGATGTGCTGTTAACTATACCTGGCCATAGTGATTATTTTTATGTCTTACTGTTCTGTGTCCCTAGAACCGAGCCAAGGACCTGACATTAGGAATGTTTGCTAAATAAGCTAAAGTCATGCAGTAGAAATACTAGAATTCCAAAGTTCTGGAGAGCTGAGGGCTAGTAGAAGGATCTGTTACTCCTAATTTTTTTTTTTTTTTTTTTTTTTTGCTTCTGGTACCAGAGGCTTGAACTCAGGGCCTAGCACTCTTGATTGACTTTTTGCTCAGAGCTGGTATTCTACCACTTGAGCTACACCTCCAGTCCAGAGTCATGGAGTTTTGTCTTAGTTCTGCCCCTAGCTATGTGTGATCTCCAACAAGTCTTATTACCTGTTAAGTAGGTATAGTCAAAGCGAAACTAAAACCCTGTGTTATTTTCTGTATGGTTTGGGCCTGGCTTGAATGTCTCTCAAGGGTTCATGTGTTCGAGTCTTGGGGTCCAAGTATTGACATGGTGGGGCATGAAAAGGTGATGCCTACTGAAATGTCTTTAGGTAGTTGGAGTAATTGCCACTGGAAGAGATTAAGATTGTTCTTGTGGGATCATGAATTCTGGGAGTGAGTTGGCATAAGCCTAAGTCATCTTTTTTTATTTGTTCTCACAATTGCTATTGTAATATTTAGCGTATAGCCAGTGCTATGCCCCGGACCTCTAAAACTATACCCTTAATAAGCTTCTTCATAAAAGTTTCAGCTTTGGTCCAGTGTGGTGGCTCACCTCTATAATCAGAGCTACTCAGGAGGCTGAGATCTGTAGATCACAAAGCCAGCCTGGGCACTAAAAAGTTCATAAGACTCTTATCTCTAATCAGTCACCAGAAAACTGGTGGCATGTGGCTCAAGGAGTAGCATGGTAGCCTTGAGCTGAAGAGCTCAGGGACATCGCCCAGGCTCATAGTTCAAGTCCCATGACCAACCCCCCCAAAAAAAGAAGTTTCAGCTTTGGACATTTCCTTATAGTACAGAAAATAGACTAATAAAAGTTCCAAATAGGGCCGGGAGTTTGGCCTAGTGGTAGAGTGCTTCCCTAGCATACACAAAGACTAGGGTTCGATTCCTAGGTACCATATACATAGAAAAAAGCCAGAAGTGGTGAGGTGGCTCAAATGGTAGAGCTCTAGCCTTGAGAAAGGCCAAGGACAGTGCTCAAGTCCTGAGTTCAAGGCTCAGGACTGGCAAATAAAAAAATTACAAATACTGCTGAGAAACTTTACACAGATTTTTTCCATTTAATCCATACTCTGACCTTATTTTATGTGAGAAAATAGTATTATGAACTCAAACCTAGGTCTACCTGACTCCAGAACCTTGTTCTATATGAGTATAAATGACTTGTCATTTATCTCTCACCCAACAGAGATGTTAATCAGAACCATCTTGAGATCATAGGCCCATTCTTTTAAAACATTGTACTGAGGCTGGTAGACTTGCATAATTGGCTTAACACCAGTTCTGTCATGAGGCAAGGGAGACAGGGCTGAATGGGCAAGAAATACCTATCAATTTCTAATGTTCTTGGCCCCAGCCCCAGCCATATCATCTTAACATTAAATGACAAGATAGAACAAAATTCATGACTGGGTGTTTTCAGATTTTTACCCAAATCCCCTCCTCACCAAATTGCAAAAAGAAAAAAGAATGAGGTATTTTCTGGGTTGGGGGTTTGACTCAAGGGGTAGAGCACTTGCCTAATAAGCACAAAACAGAATTTGCACCCTAGTACTGCCTTTTTTTTCCTGTGATGATAGATGCCCACATAAAATACAATTGTTTACTGCCAATAAGTTTCCTATTGGTTATAAAGAGTTCACTTTATTGCTGGGTGCTGGTGGCTCATGCCTGTTTATGCCTATAATCATAGCTACTCAAGAGGCTGAAATCTGAGGATTGCTTTTTTTTTTTGCCAGTCCTGGGGCTTAAATTCAGGGCCTGAGCACTGTCCTTGGGCTTTTTCCTCAAGGCTAGCACTCTACCACTTGAGCCACAGCACCATTTTGGACTTTTCTATATATGTGGTGCCAAGGAATCGAACCTGGGTCTTTGTGCATGCTAGGCAAGCACTTTACCACGAGGCCAAACTCCCAGCCCCTGAGGATTGCCTTTTAAGCCAGAGATGTGGAGCCATAGCTCAGGTGGTAGAGCACGCACACATGCACACACACACACACAGAGTTCACCTTAATTTCATGTTACTCCACAGGGGTTCTTGCCTCATATGCAATTTGTTGGGTTTATTACTTAAGTTGCTGGAGTTGAGAAGGGAAATTACGAGTGTATGATGATTCTTAACCCAGGAAAACTTAAAAACAAAAATCTCCTTTCAGGCCTTTTGAACCACAGTCTCTTGGAGGTGCCGGGTGGGGGGAGGCAGCAAGCTATATTTTTCCTAAGCATCTCAGAAACTTCAGTCTGTTTTGCCTGATCTCTCTGATCTCTCCCAGCCACTTTGCCTCACAGGTAGGAAATCTGCAGTTCTGAGATGGGAAGGAATTTTTCCCAACCATGTATGACATTACTACATTCTCTAAAGAGTGCTGGGCTGGGAATTCAGAAATCTGGGTTCAAGTCCAGACTTTACAAGTCTGAGAGCCATATACTTGTGAGCCATATACTTCCTTAGTGTGAGAGTAACGCCATTGCTGTACTGGGAATTTGTGGCCGTGAAATGCTGTGTTAAGCCATCTATTTTGTGTGCATCGAATTTAAGCGCTGGAGGCAAGCAGCCAGTGTTCATTCCCTGTACACTCTGTCTTTTCAGGAGACCTGGTCAGAGTCCTGCCGTGTTTGGGAGGTGGACCCTGCCCTCTGTCACCAGACTGTTACAGGTTGGGATGGCCACCAGCTGGGGGAGCCTCTTCCAAGATGAGCAGCAGCTGGAGGAGCTGGCCAGGCAGGCCGCTGACCGGGCCCTGGCTGAGGGAGTGTTGCTGAGGACCAAGCAGGAGCCCAGCTCCTCTGATGTAAGCACCAGCCCCACCTTCACGCTGACCATGCCTCTCTGATCCCACTGCCTGGGTCCTACCAGCCGGGGTCAGACAGAGAACTCCCCTCTCTAAAGCTTTCATTTATTTTATTCAGTAAATAAAACTAATCCCTGAAAATAGGTCAAGTAAAAAGCAGGAGTAGTCAAACTTAAATCTGTGCTTTGAAGTGTGATTTGGGCAAGTTATTTAACTTTGCTTAGCTGAGCTTTCTACAGCTACATGAATGAAATAGTTATAAGGCCTGTAGAAATGGTTAGAGAGGGGAATTAAAAGAAAAAAATTCACATAAAGCATTTTGTCCAGGGAGCTATTTATTAACCTCCCCATCAGAATGACTTGTGTGTAATCTGTTTATAAGCATAGACATGTATCTAAAAAACAACTGGAATCATATTTGAGGATGTGTTTTTGTTGTTGTTATTTAACCATATATCTGAGAACTGTTTCTAGTGTTTTCCATCAGGGTGGGCTTTTTTCTGACGTATGTATGGCTGGATGAAATTAACTTTCCTCTTCTGATAGCCAAACAGATGACTGCTAATGTTTTATAACTACAAATAGAAGACAGCAGAAATCCATGTGCTTACCTGTTTTGTTTTTCCTGGATAAATATATGAATGCAGAACCTCTGAGTCTATTATATTTAATAATCTCCTTCTTGAGTTGGGAATTAAGGCTTATGTCTATACTCAGAATTTGGGAGGCAGAAAGATTGCTTAGATCAATCTTCTTACCAGTAATCTCCAGAGTAGCTAAGGTCACAGTTGCTCATTTCCAGGCATAATTTGTATTGTTGTGATGAGGTCTCACTAACTTTATGCCTGGACTGGCCTCAAACTATGATCCAAGCAGTTAACATTACAGATCTAAGCCATAACATCCAGTTAGTCTCTGTGCAGCAGTACTTACTACAAACTTGGTGGACAGCCCAGATTTAATATTTGCCAAGTACCAAGTAAATGAACCACCTCTAAAGGTGGCTTTGGAAATAAAATTTATTGGGCTGTGATTTTCTGAATTCAAGATGAAATATATCCCCCTGCAAGCTTCTATTTCCTGTTACTCCCTGTTGAAAACAGGTATTGTATGAAGGTCTAATTTGTCTTTCTGAGAGTTAGTGGCCAAGAAAAGGCATAATCCTCAATGAGAATATAATCCAGAGACGTGTGCGTGCGTGCGTGCGTGCGTGCGTGCGTGCATGCAGTATGTGATTTCATTCCAAATCTTTTTGTTTGTTTGTTTTGGCCAGGCCTGGGGCTTGAACTTAGGGCCTGGACATTGTCCTTGGGCTTTTCTCAAGGCTAGCATTCTACTACTTGAGCCACAGCCCCACTTCCAGTTTTTTCTGTGTATGTGGTACTAAGAAATCAAACCCAAGGCTTTGTGCATGCTAGGCCATGCTTCTACCATTCCACATCTTTATCAGGCACCTTTTCTAGGCCAAGACCTTTTTGATACTGAGGATAGAGAAGTCAGCTCAAAGTCCAGCCTCTGGAGCTTAGGCTGTAGCCAGAGAACACAAACAAAATTGAATCACTCAGGAAACACAATCTGTGCTACACTAGCACTAGCCGAGTATTTCCTCTGGGTGGGGGAAGGGGGTGTTCAGGCACTATTCTACACCATTTAGACTTGCTGACTCATTTGCTCTTCAACATGAATTGCTGGGTGCTGGTGGCTCTCTTGTATAATTCTAGCTACTCAGGAAGCTGAGGTCTGAAGGTAGTAGTTTAAAGCCCACTTGATCAGGAAAGTCCATGAGACTCTTTTCATCAATTAACTACCACAAAGCAAGAAGTGGAGGTGTGGCTCAAGTGGTAGTGTGCCAGCCTTGAGTAGAAAAGCTGTCATGGCTAAGGGATAGCACACAAACCCGAAGCTCAAGCCTCAGGACCAGTGTATATATACAAACATACACACAGAAGTAAAAAGGAACATTGGATCTAGGAATTTAAGTCATTTACCTGAGGTCATTTAAGTGGTGGAATAATTGACTGACGTAGAACTGAAGCCCAGGCGATTTGGTTCCTGTAGCTGAGAGTTGCAGACTAGCCACAGCATGCAGTACTGAGGGAGTTAATTCCTCTCTCTGATTAGGTAACCGTGAACAGGGCGCCTCCTTCAAGAGGAGGCATGTAGTGTAAGTCTCCTTTCCCCACTGATCTTTCCTCTACAGAGGCAATTATTGCTAATAGGCTCTGGGTTTTTTATTTTGTTTTGAAACCAGAGTGCTTTTTGAAAGTTAACCAGTATTTAAAAAAAAAATGATAGTAAACAAAAAGTCAGAGGCCAGGAGTTTGGCTTAGTGGTAGAGTGCTTGCCTGGCATGCACGAAGATCCGGGTTTGATTCCTCAGTACCGCATATACAAAAAAAGCCAGAAGTGGTGTTATGGTTCAAGTGGTAGAGTTCTAGCCTTGAGAAATCCTGAGCACAGTGCCCTGGCCCTGAGTTCAAGCCACAGTACTGGGGGAAAAAAAAGTCAGCACTGGTAGATCACACCTGCATTTCTAGCTACTCAGAAGATTGTGGTTTGAAGCCAGCCTGGGTAGAAAAGTCTGGGAAACTCTTATCTCTAACCACCAAAAAGCCAGAGTGGATCTGTGACCCAAGTGATAGAGTACCAGCATTGAACACAAAAGCTCAGGAACAGCAGGCCCTGAGTTCAAACCTCAGTACCAGTGTGTATGTGTATGCGTGTCACACACAGCTAAGTTCCGTCCTTCCTTCTTTCCCTTTCTCCCTCCCTTCTTTCCTTCCTTTCTTCACTTTTTTCTTTTGTTATATAACCTAGGCTAACATGAACTCATGATCCTCTTGTCTCATCCTGCCAAGTTCTGGTATTGTAGGTGTGTACCGATGCTAAATTCTAGCACTATACACTCAGATTCATTTCCCTGATGACAAACCAATATTAACTCAAAAATTCAACTCAGGACGGTTTGAGCCTTCCAAGGTCTTATTATCTCTTAACTAGGTTCTAGTTCATTTTTTGTTGGGAATCTCAGAATGCATTTTCCTTCCATTCCAGAAACTCAAATGTTTCTAAGTCCAAAGAACTCAGAATGTAGTTAAACTCCAAGCCTTTTAACCTGAGTTAGCATTTCAAGCACTAAATAGGAGCCACTCTAGTCTTCTCTGTGGGGGCAGAGTTCACTTCTGCAACCCTCCCAGCAGGACTCTCCTTTACCTAAATCAGAAGGACCAGGATCTGGAGTGAGAGATTCTGACACAGGGCCATGGCCTGGGCTTGAATATCGACCAAATAAGAGCTCATGAGGGATGTGTGGGTGTGGGGGGTATTGATAGGATTTAGTCACCATACTGGTTGAAATCCCAGCACCCCATATTAGCTAAATATACTTTTAGGGGCCGGGAGTTTGGCCTAGTGGTTAAAGTGCTTGCCTAGCATGCATGAAGACCCGGTTCGATTCCTCGGCACCACATGCATAGAAAAAAGCCAGAAGTGATGCTGAGGCTCAAGTGGTAGAGCTCTAGCCTTGAGAAAAAAGTCCAAGGACAGTGCTCAGGCCCTGAGCTCAAGCCCAGGACTGGAAAAATATATATATATACTTTTAGACCTATTACTCAGCCTCTGTTTTGGGTCCTCTACCTCCCTGCCCCATCTCTGGTCAGTGATGAGGCTTGAACTCTGGTCTTGAGTGTTAAGGATAGCTCTCTAGCACTTTGAGTCACAGTGCTACTTGTGGTTTTCTGGTGGTTAATTGGAAATTAGAGTCTCATAGACTTTCCTGCCCAGGCTGGCTTCATGATCTTCAAATCTCAGCCTCCTGAATAGCTAGGATTATAGGTGCAAGCCACTGGTGCCCTGTTTTTATCTCTTGTTATACAGGATTTTTTTTTTTTTTGCTAGTCCTGGGGCTTTAAGTCAGGCCCCACCCACTGTCCTTGGACTTTTCTCGAGGCTAGAGCTCTACCACTTCAGCCACAGCACCATTTCTGGCTTTTTCTATGTATGTGATATCAAGGAATCAAGCCCAGGTCTTCGTGCATGCTAGGCAAGCACTCTAGCTCCCAGCCCTTTATACAGGAATTTGATTGTGAGATAGAGAAGCCACATTTTGAGAGGTTGAATCGGGAATCTTTTTTATATCCCCAAGAACTTGCTGCCTTAAATACACTTAATACTGTTAGAAAACTGAGCTACAAGGGTAGTAAAGAGCAGATAAACAATCTCAGCAAAGCAGATCAACTACTAGAGAGTTGAGGAGGGACCCCATGGTGACCTGAGGTCTCAGGAGACACAAGGCATGGTGCAGTGGTGGCCAGGGTAGAGGTGCCTAAATAGGGTCATGGTCCGGGCAAGGTCAGTCTCTAGAGTTTCTAGGGTCACAAATGTGAGCCACCAGCACCTGCTTGTGAATTTTTTTTTCTTTTTTTTTTTGTATTCATTGAGATCACTTGTCACAGAAAGTGACTGCTGCCTTTATACTCCTTCCTCACCTTTTCTCTGTCCTTCCGTGCTGGTTGATAATACTGTTCCAAAATTGGTTTATCCTTGAATGGGGGTTAGATTTTGCATTGGATTACCTTCTCAGGAAGATACCCTATTCACTCCTACCCCACTGTCTCTCATTGATCAGGTGGTGAGCTATGCCCCTTTCACGCTCTTCCCCTCTCTGGTCCCTCGTGCCCTGCTGGAGCAGGCCTATGCTGTGCAGATGGACTTCAACCTGCTAGTGGATGCTGTCAGCCAGAATGCTGCCTTCCTGGAACAGACTCTTTCCAGGTACTGGATTAAACTTGAGGGACCTACGAACTGTTGGAAGCAAAGGACAGGAAGATTTGGGGATCCATGAGGTGCTTCTATATCAGCTGACTTGGTGGGCTAAAGGGCAGTTACCCCAGGAAAAACACAAAGTAGTAAGCAAGTCAGGAATGTTGGCTTCAATTCCTGCTTCTGTCCTATGATTATATGGCCTCATAGAAGACCTTTTCCTTCTCTGGCCCTCAGTTTCTTTTTCTGTTTTCCCTGTCAGTTTCTTTAGGTGAAAAATGAAGAAATTGGCTTAAATCTTCCCTTCCAGTGCTGACATTCAGTGATCTATACTCACCTGCTTTCAAAGACTGAAGTTTCCCTTGGAAATTAGAGGAAGTCAACTTAATTTAGAGGAGAGAAAAGAGCAGGGAAAGTTATTTATTTATTTATTTTTGCCAGTCCCAGTGCTTGAACTCAGGGCCTAAGCACTGTCCTTGGGCTTTCTCAAGGCTAGAGTTCTACCACTTTGAGCCACAGCACCACTTTTGACTTTTTCTGTGTATATGGTACCAAGGGAATCGAACCCTGGTCTTCATGCATGCTAGGCAAGCTCTCTGTCACTAGGCCAAACTCCGGGCCCAGACTTCCTACTTCTTGCCTCAATCTCTTAGCTTTGGTGGGACAGAATGCAGATTGGGGCATACCCAAGACACAAGGGCCCTACCACACTTTCCTTGGGCTTTTTCAAGGCTAGAACTCTACTACTTGAGCCACAGCACCACTTCTGGCTTTTTCTTTTTTTCTTTTTTTTTCTTTTTTTTTTTTTTTTTTTTTTTTGCCAGTCCTGGGCTTGAGCTCAGGGCCTGAGCACTGTCCTGGGACTTTCTCAAGGCTAGAGCTCTACCACTTGAGCCTCAGCACCACTTCCGGCTTTTTTGTATGTATGTGGTACCAAGGAATTGAACCCGGGTCTTCATGCATGCTAGGCAAGCACTTTAACCACTAGGCCAAACTCCCGGCCCACTTCTGGCTTTTTCTTTGTGTGTGGTACCAAGGAATCAAACCCAGGGCTTAATGCATGCTAGGCAAGCATTCTACCAGTAGGCTAAACTCGGTGCTCCAGGATACCACTTCTGAAATGGCTCCCAGCCATTCCTTTCTTTCTCTTCTTTCTAGGTCTTTTTATTTTTTTTTCCCTTCTTTACATCCTGACACAAGTGAAAATTTCTGATTTATTTTAGAATTACTTAGAATTAAATGTGAGTGTTATACATTTGCTAGATGTATATATAGATAATTGTATATCTTTGGTTATCTAGAAAATGATTCTGTTGGAGACCAAATATTTTTCTTCAAATGTGCCCCTTTGGTGTGAGGGTGAATTTAAGAAGAAATCATAGTGGTATGAAGCTGAGAAGCCTTGCCCCACCTTGTCTCAGGACGGGCCTGGTGTTCATACCTGCCATTCTAGATTCTAGCTAGGGAGTAGCCTAACATATCACCTTTATACTAGCAATGCAGTTATGGGAGAACTTCACTACAGCCCCATTCTTCAGCTCCCCCTTCTTTCATAACACCCTCCCCCGCAACACACACACAGTTCCTATTCCTCTGGGAGAAGAGAAGCCTAGAACCTGACATTGAGGTCATTACAAAAGAGAATATGTGCTAGAGGTTAAATCCCTATTGAGAACTTTCCTCCTTACCAGGGGCTGGAATGCCCTCTGAAAAAAAAATCACCTCTGGGAGTGGATAGACTGTGAGGAACCCTGGAGCAAAGGAACTTCAGGGCAGGCTGAAGCTACTTGGCTGTCTATACTGTTCTGCCACAAGGACCCTGTAACTGAGCCTCCAGGCACAGGTTCTCTGAACCTGTAGAGTTAAGTCCCTGTGGAGTCCTCACTGTGCCTTTACCTGAGGTTCCAGAAAATCCTATTGGATGGTCACCTGGTACGTATCACAGCTGCACACTGGATTACAAGGATGAGCCTATCCAGGTTGGCTCCATACTTACGCAGTTTATAGCCAAACAGGAGGGATGGTGCTAATCATCACACAATCAGAGTATAGTCAGTGCTATGAAAGAGCAGACCATGAGGCCATTACAGCCCTGAGCAGGTGGAGCTTACCAGAGGACAAAAGCTTCTCTGAGGAAACCATGCATATGACTGTCACATGAAGACCAACTGAAAGAAAAACCAGGATATTTAGCTTGTCTGGAAAATCCTATGTAAGCCCAGGGTGTATGGGGGATGGGGACTGTCTTGCCAGAGGAAGACTTGTCTTAAGGTACCGAAATACAGGGGAGCTATGGAGAACTAACCTAAAAGCTTACCAGCCATCAATCAGATCTACTCAAATATAGAACAGTTGTATCACCTGCCTGGGACCAGAAGAACACATTCCTTTTTTTAAAGATAATGTTTGATGCCTGGCAATGGTGGCTCATGTCTACAATCCTAGCCACTCAGGAGGCTGAGATCTAAGAGTTGTGACTCAAAGGAAAGTCTGTGAGACCTCTTATCTCCAATTAACTATTAGAAAGCTAGAAATTGCACTGTGGTTCAGAGTGGTAGAACACTAGCCTTGAGCACAAAAGCTCAGGGATAGACTCTTGAGTACAAGACCCAGAACTGACACCAAAAGAAAAGAGATAAAGTCTTATGTAATGTTCATCACAGCCTTATCTTCATCTTACAGTTGAGCAAATTGTACTACAGAGAAATGAACTGATTCTGTAAGGTTGTCTAATAATGGGTAGTAGAGCTAGACTCCCCCTCCTCCTCCTCCTCCACCTCCTCCTCCTCCTCCTTAATCACTGTCCTTAATCACTTTTGCTCAAGGCTAGTACTCTACCTCTTGGCCACAACACCACTTCTGGCTTTTCATGCATATGTGATACTGAGGAATTAAACCCAAGCTTTGTGCATGCTAGGCAAGCAATCACTAGGCCACACTCCCAGCCTTCTTTCCCTTTTTTTTTTTTTTTTTTAATATAGGGTCTCTCTGTAGTTCTCAAAATCCAGATCCTCTTGCCTTAGCCTTCTGAGTGCTGAGATTACATTGTAGTCCAGGTAGGGCTGGGTTTTGTGTGTGTGTGTGTGTGTGTGTGTGTGTGCACGCACCAGTACTTGTACTTAAACTCAGATCCTGGGTTCTGTCCTTTTTGTTTCTGCTGAAGGATGGCACTGTACCATGTCACAACTCCACTTATGACATTTTGCTGGGTTAATTGGAAATCAGAGTCTCATAGACTTTCTTGTCCAGGCTGCTTCAAATTTCCATCCTCACATCTCTGACTCCTGAATACTTAGGGTGATAGGTATGATCCTTAACCATAATTCTCTACTACATTGGAATGGGTTTCCCAGTTTGGGCCAGTAAATTCAAAAAGGATTCAGGAGCCAAAGGTTAAGGGTAGGATCTTTTTTTTTTTTTTTTTTTTTTGCCAGTCCTGGGCTTGGGCTCAGGGCTTGAGCACTGTCCTTGGACTTTCTCAAGGTTAGAGCTCTACCACTTGAGCCTCAGCACCACTTCCAGCTTTTTGCTATGTATGTGGGGTACCGAGGAATTGAACCCGGGTCTTCGTGCATGCTAGGCAAACACTCTACCACTAGGCCAAACTCCCGGCCCCAAGGGTAGGATCTTTTAAGAACCATTTAGTCTAGATGTTCTGTTTCTTCTTCCAGCACCATCAAAAGAGATACCTTTACTGCTCAGCTCTTCGACATCTACAAGCAAGTCCTAAAAGAGGGCATTGCACAGGTACCATTCCTAGCTCCTTTGCTGTCTGGAACCTGCCCTTCTTCTCTGGTATTTTGAATTGATCTTAACCTTAATGTCCTGGTAATCTCCCTCTGTGGTTGGCAGTGTTAGCTATTGCTTCTCTTCTCTGCATGGAGTTTGTTCACTTCTCTGCAGTGTGGCTAGACCTTCAGAGTCAGCCCAGGGCAGATGTCCTCAGCCTTCAGTTTCGCCCACAGACTGTGTTCCTGGGCCTGAACCGCTCAGACTACATGTTCCAGTGCAGCGCAGATGGCTCTCCAGCCCTGAAACAGATTGAAATCAACACTATTTCTGCCAGCTTTGGGGGCCTGGCTTCTCGAACTCCAGATGTGCACCGGTGGGTTTCTTGGGCAGCTGTTCACACAGCCTTATGAACCTACAATCACTGAGATCTCCCAGTCATGACCGTGCCCATTTGGGCCCAGGTCATGTGTCTGCCCCTCTCCACTTCATCTTTATATCCCCCAATTGACTCCTTGCAATAATTACCACTTGTAATTTGATCTTTAATATGTCAGAGAGAGACTGGACCTCATGGCTTATTTAGTGCTACTTCTTCATTGCTCAAGTTAGTGTTCCAGGTTGAGGAACAATATGTTCCCGTATGTTCCAGGGGCCTGTAGTGAGAAAGAGCTTGACATATCTGAGAGCCTGGAAGGGATTCCAGATGCAAAGCAAAAGGGAATATAGATGCTTGCATGTAAGGGCTGCGTTGTCAAAGTAGCTGTCGTTAGGTGACGGGGTGCTTCAGGTTGTTATGATTCTACAAGGTCTACAGCAGGATTTCAGACAGCACCAGGGGCCTGAGTAAGGGGATCCAGCTCACATGGAGGCTAGGGCAGGAGTCATGTGACATAAGGTGTCTGGCTTCTCAGGGCATATACATCGGGGAATCATCGAGTTCAGTCCAGACTATTCCAACTAAAGTAAATCCTGCAGGAGTGTGATGGAAAGATACTCCAAAGTTTGTGACTGAGTCACACAGTCATATTCCTATGTGTCTGTGAAGTCTTACATAGAGGGGTCTTCTAGTCCATCCAATTATTGAACAGTCATCTCTGTTCCAACAGACATGTTCTCAATGTCCTGAATAAGACCACGGAAGCTGCCAAGATCCTCTCCAATAATCCCAGCAAGGGACTGGCCCTGGGGATCGCCAAAGCCTGGGAGCTCTATGGCTCAGCCAAGTAAGCATGGGGGAAAGGAAATGGCAAGCAATAGCCTGCTTTCAATTCAGCATTCATGGAGACAGCAGCTTCTTCTTTGTTAGGCATCATTGAGCAATACAGGGATTTTTTTCTGGGAACAGAAATGTAAATTCTCAAGTGACATTATTTTAATGGCATTTTGGGCTTCCTTAAATAAGAGATGCTGAGTATAATTTAACCTTTGCTTATTGGCTGGAAGTCATCATTGTGACACTCAGTAATTGTGTCTAATAGAGAGATGCCACCTCAGATCAGAGAGGCATGTGAGGCTGTTTACACCTGTGTCTTTAGTGCTGAGCTAGATGAATTTTCATCTAACTTTTGATTATTAGCGCTTACTATTTATTGCCATCAGTGGGTTTGAATGTGCAGTCTTCCCCTCCCCTTCTAATACTTCCTTTCTAATTGGCTATTTTTTTAGAAACAATAAACAGTGCTTCAATTTTTACCTCAAAGAGTGGGAGGGCCCCTTTGATGATGAAATGCATAAGATTTGACTTAGGAATTTCATGGTGTCTATTTTGACTGCTTAGGGCATTTTTTGCTTTCTTCCTATTTCTCAACCACGTTCCAGATGTGTGAAGATGCTAGGTAAGTGACTTTCAGATAACTGAGGGGTTGCAATATTGATTACTGTGGTGCTAATATGGCACTAATAGTTGTCCCAGAATGAGCACTTACTAGTACCACCCCTTGTACTAACGATCTCATTGAACTCTCATAACAAATGCTATAAGGTAGGGGCTAATCATCTGCCCTGTTTCACAGATGAGGAAACTGAAGTTCATAGTCTTCCTCAGTTCAGACTATTCAGGGGGAAGTAGAATGTTTTATGGATCTGGCTCCCATCATTTGGCATATGGCAGGCTGCCTTAATAGGACAGAGTATGCAATTGTACTTTACCCTCCTGCTTTCCTCCTCTGCCTGGGCTAGATGCTACTATCTCCTTCCCATGAACAGAGCAATTCAGGCTGTAAAATTAAGAGCAAGATGTTGACCTGTGGAACTCTTATTAGGGCTATGAGAGCACCATTTCTAGTTTGTCTCTCAGATAATAAGAAAATGCTCAAAGCCAGTGTCATGTCTGACCTCTGCCTAGTGGCATATATGACCTTAGGAGGTTTCAGGCAGGCTTTGAGAGGGGACATAATATGACCAGTATTCTGTCCACGTGGAAAGAAATCAGGTAAACAGTATTTAGTCCAAAAGGTTCAGCTAAGGTAAAGAGAAACAGAGACAAACAGATACAAAGCCAGGTACAAGAGGTCAGGAATACACATAGCATTCTAAGCCAGAGTCTGGGGGCTTCCACAGATCCGTTGTTGTTGGTGGTGATGGTGGTGGTGGTGGTAGTGGTTGTGGGACTTGAACTTTGGGCCTGGGCACCGTCCTTGAGCTCTTCAGCTCAAGGCTACTGCTCTATTCCTTGAGCCATAGCACCACTTCCAGTATTCTGGTGGTTAATTGGAGATAAGAGTCTCATAGACTTTAGGGCCTGGACTGGCTTTGAACCCCGATCCACAGATTTCAGTCTCCTGAGTAGCTAGGATTATAGGCATGAGCCACCATGCCCAGTTCTTCTACAGATCTTTGCAAGAGACCACAAGCACATAGCTGTGGCAAAAATAGTTTGCTTCTCGGGGCCGGGAGTTTGGCCTAGTGGTTAAAGTGCTTGCCCAGCATGCATGAAGACCCGGGTTCGATTCCTCAGTACCACATACATAGAAAAAAGCCGGAAATGGTGCTGAGGCTCAAGTGGTAGAGCTCTAGCCTTGAGAAAATTCCAAGGACAGTGCTCAGGCCCTGAGCTCAAGCCCAGGACTGGCAAAAAAAAAAAAATAGTTTGCTTCTCTTAAATATTGGCCTTATTGAGTTTTAAGGACTATATCTTTTCCACCTCCCCCACCCCATCCCACCCCCTATTCCCAGTCTTGGGGCTTGAACTCTAGGCCGGTATGTTGTCCCTGAGCTTCTTTTGCTCAAGTCTAGCACTCTACCACTGAATCCACAGTGTGGCTTTCTCTGTTTATGTGGTACTGAGGAATCAAACCCAGGGCTGCTTGCATGTTAGATAAGCACTCTACCACTAAGCCACATTCCCAGTCCTAGGTCTACCTTTGACCCTGAAAATGGCTTAGCTGGTAGATAAAGAGAAAATTCTTTTTCCTGTGTTCTCAAGCACCATTGTTTTTTTTGTTTGTTTGTTTGAGTGATTATTTTTTTACTAGAATTGTGGTTTGAACTAGGGTTCTCATGCTTGCAAGCACTCTACCACTAGGCGACACTCGGGGCCCCCTCAATATGTTAAATTTTGTTGTTGTTGTTGTAGGGCTTGAATTCTGGGCCTGTGTCTTGTCCCTGAGCTCTTCAGCTCAAGGCTATGGCCTACCCTTTGAGCCACAGCACCACTTCCCAGTATGTTAAATTCTCTTTCTCTCTCTCTCTTTTTTTTTTGCCAGTCCTGGGATTGTGCTCAGGGCCTGAGCACTGCTCTTGGACTTTCTCAAGCCTAGAGCTCTACCACTGGAGCCTTAGCACCACTTCTGGCTTTTTTCTATGTATGTGGTACTGAGGAATTGAACCCGGGTCTTTGTGCATGCTAGGTAAGCAATCTACAACTAGGCCAAACTCCCAGCCCTCTTTTTTATTTCCCCAGTCCTGGGCCTTGAATTTGGGGCCTGAGCACTGTCCTTGAGTTTTCTCAAGGCTAGAGCTCTACCACTTGAGCCTCAGCACTACTTCCGGCATTTTTTTTCTATATATGTAGTACCAAGGAATCGAACCAGGCTTTTTGTGCATGCTAGGCAAGCACTCTACCACTAGGCCAAACTCCAGGCCCATCCACTATGCTAATTTCTAAGAAAATAATCCTCTTAAGTTTTTGTGATGGTTTTAAATATAAATTGTAATTTGTACAAAAAAGTCACCTCATTGCTGGAGAAAGTGACAGAAACATGTTTTCTTTCTCTCTCCCAAGTTTCCAAGCAATATGTTAAAACCTGAGACAATACTGGGCACCTGTAATCCTAGCTATTCAGGAGGCTGAGATCTGGGGACTAAGGTTCAAAGCCAGCCTTATCTCTAATGAGATGAGGAAGACACATTAGAGATGAGGAAGTCTCATCTCTAATTAATTATCAAAAAAGCTGGAAGTAGAGCTATGGTTCAAGTGGTAGAATGCTAGCCTTGAGCAAAAAGAGGCTTAAGGACGGCACCTAGGTCCTGAGTTCATACCCCAGGCCTAGCAAAACAACAACAGCCACAAAAACCTGATGCAATCCCAAGTTGACACATGGACATCTACTTTAACAAAAAAAATTTTAAAGGAAATCTCTGTTCTCATTCCCTAAAGGGGATGAATCAGAGCAAGGACGGGCTCTTTAGCAGTTTTGGACCACCTATGCTCTTTCCCCAGTGCCCTGGTACTACTAATTGCTCAAGAGAAGGAAAGGAACATATTTGACCAGCGTGCTATAGAGAATGAGCTGCTAGCCAGGTAAGAGACGTCCAGATGTGGCTCCAGGAGAGGGCCACTGAGAACATAGCATGGATTGCTTCTGATTCTTATCCATCCATCTTTGCCAGGAATATCCACGTAATCCGGAGACGATTTGAAGATGTCTCAGAAAAGGGGTCCTTGGATCAGGACCGGAGACTGTTTATGTGAGCATCCCAGGTTCCCCAAAGATGGCTGGTGTGTGAAACTCTCATGCCTTCCTTTTCACCAAATGATCTTTCCTTCTAGATGATATGATCTCTCTCTCTCTCTCTCTCTCTCTCTCTCTCTCTCTCTCTCTCTCTCTCTCTCTCTCTCTCTCTCTCTCTCTCTCTCTCCCCCTCCCTCCTTCCCTCCCTCCCTCCCTCCCTCCCTCTCTCTACTTCTGAAATAGCTCATCTCACAGGAAATTCTGGAGAAGGGCAGCGCTTTTCATATGTCCCAAGTCTCAAAAGTGTCTTTTCCTCCAGTGGCTGGTCAGGTTGGCCCTGAGCAAACAGGGACCCAGCAGGATGTGGCCATCTGATTTGTCTTCTGGGAGGGACCCTGTGCTGTCTCTCCAAAGGCCACCACAAGGTGGCTTTATTGCTCCATCTTTGGATAGCATTGTAGCATTCATAATTAGACCTGGAATTGAACTGTTAAAAGTTGCAAACCGCTGGGAGTTTGGCCTAGTGGTTAAAGTGCTTGCCTAGCATGCATGGAGACCCAGGTTCGATTCCTTGTACCACATATATAGAAAAAAGCCAGAAGTGGCACTGAGACTTAAGTGGTAGAGCTCTAACCTTGAGAAGGTCCAAGGACAGTGCTCAGGCCCTAAGCTCAAGCCCAGGACTGGCAAAAAAAAAAAGAAGTTACAAACCTTCATGAAATTTCATAATATCACTGAGCACCCACCATATTTCAAAATACACTTTTATCATAACAAAATTAAGTACTTTACTTTCCTGATAATCTAGATAGTATCAAATAGGTCAAAGAAAAGGGAAAGAAGCTTAAAAAGATTATCTTATAACTGAATTCACATTTTTTTTCCAGAATTTAGTTCATTGCATTTTGGTTACCTTTTTATTTCTCTGTAGTCTTTTTTAGAATGATCTGGAATTTTTGGAAAGCTGTCCATACTATATACTTTAATATTTTTAGTGTAGTGCTAGCAATGTGTCTATTTGGTATGCCTGGGTCTAGTGAACACCCCTGTGAGTCACTTATTGCCACCTCAAGTGTCTCACCTGAAGAACAGGGCGATAGTGGCTCCTCTCTGTAGGGTTCTTGTGCAGGTTCAATGAGTCAGAATAGAAATCACTCTGCACCCCCACACTAACTGTTCAATAAATGTATAGCCTCTCTTTGTGGACTGAGTTTCAGAGAAGCCAAATACATTTGAATGTACCCTGAAATGGATTGAAACACTGAACTTATCTGATAAGTTTAACAAAGAAGCTTTTTTTTTTTTAATATCTGTGTTATAGGGATAGCCAGGAAGTTGCTGTGGTTTATTTCCGAGATGGTTATATGCCAAGTCAATACAGTCAGCAGGTAAGTATTTTCTGTTGGGCCGTTCATTGTCTCTGGGAATCCATTAGCTCCACAGAGACCCAAAGTAGTTACTACAACAACCAGGGTTTTCTCCCAGCCCTAGCTTTAGCTCTTCTTCAGAGAAACTCATGCTAGAAACTCCTCTTCTCCTGCAAGCTTTTGCTACTTCTTCCTCTATCAGCACACTATCTTCTAGAATCTGAATCCTTAGAATCCACCAGGTTTTAACCAGTTACACGTTTCCCCAAGAGAGGCTAACAAATACATTACAGTCGTATTTCAGAGGAGGCTGGGAGTCTCAGTTTATAATATTTGCTGATTTCCATAGTATAATTTTGTGCTACCCAACTTATCTCTGAACATGAGTCATGAAGAAATGGTACAGTAAAGCAGCCCTCACTAGCCAGTGTAAACAGTTCCAGCACACACACGCACACACATGCACACACACACACACACATTTCTTTCCTCTTTACCTCTCCTTTAATAGAAATTAGAAATTTAGAATTACAAAGTTTTCTTTTTCTTTTATCAGTGGTGGCACTTGAACTCTGGGCATGGGTACTGACCTTGAGCTCTTCAGCTTAAGGCTACTGCTCTACCCCTTGAGCCACAGCACCACTAGAATTACAAAGTTGTTTTTGTTGTTTGTTTGTTTGTTTGTTTTTTGCCAGTCGTGGGCTTGAGCTCAGGGCCTGAGCACTGTCCTTGGACTTTCTCAAGGCTAGAGCTCTAACACTTGAGCAACTTCCGGCTTTTTTCTATGTATGTGGTACTGAGGAATCGAACCAGGGTCTTCCTGCATGCTCGGCAAGCACTCTACCACTAGGCAAAACTCCTGGCCCACAAAGTTTTTTTTTAATCATGTGTTCATTTATGTTCATGGCAATATGGTGATATTACTTCACCTTGCTATCTGATCCTTCAGTTTCAAAATTACCTTCCACAATCACTGATTGTTTCCTTTAACCTTTATAACTACCCTCTAAGGTATACAATTAATCCCATTATAAGATGGAGAAACTAAGGTTTAGAGAGAGGCCAAAGCTTACCTGAGATCTCAAAGGAATTTCCCAGCTTTCTGACTCTTAGGTCAGAAATGGTATTCCAGGTAAACCATTCTTCTCCCATGCCCCTAACAAGTGTACTACAGGGAGGCCAAGAAGCCCTGCTTTTGGGTGTATATGTATGTGTGCTAGTCCTAGGGCTTGACTTGAACTCGGCATGAGCACTGTCTCTGAGTTTTTTTACTCAAGGCTAGCACTATTAGCACTCTACTACCTGAGCTACAGCTTCTCTCACCCTTTTTGTTTTTGTTATTAATTGGACTTTTTCTACCCAGACTGGTTTTGAACTGTGATTCTCCGATCTCAGCCTCCTGAGTAGCTAGGGTTACAGCATCTGGCTAAGAAGCCCTGAATTGAACTGGGAAAAGATAAAGGAAGGAATAAGTCGAGAAATACAAAGAATAGTAGGCTAGGAGTTTTAAGCAGCTTTGCCTTTGTGTGACTATACATAGGCAAGTTTCTCGCCTTTTTTTGTCTGTTTCTCAAGAGTGGGATGTGCACTGGAAAATTAAACTTCTTCCAGAACTATGGTTTATCTGGGCTTGCTGTCAGGATTGAGCACTGTAAAAGGGCAGCTTTATGGAGAGAGCATCTTTTTTTTTTCTTTTGGCCAGTCCTGGGGCTTGAACTCAGGGCCTGAGCACTGTCCTTGAGCTTTCAAGGACACTCTACCACTTGAGCCACAGCACCACTTCCAGCTTTTTCTGTGTATATGGTACTGGAGAATCGAACCGGGGATTCATGCATGCTAGGCAAGCACTCTATCACTAGGCTATACTCATGGCCCACAGAGGGGGCTTCTTTGAGGAAGGCCCTTCCTCTGAAGAGTGCCTGACAGTACTAGGAACTTGCTGACTAGAGAAAAGAGACATTGTCTATTAGGAAAATGAATCCAAGTTTCAGAATGGGAGAAAGGGAAGGACCCAAAGAAACTTAGAGAAGTGAGGAGCTAACAAGGATGGAGAGTGCTATGTGTAAGGAGATGGACATTTTTAGGGAACTAAGACATTTAAAAAATGGGGGTAGAACTTGGAGGTAGATCTTCAAGGCTTACCGATTTGGTAGGTGCTCCTCAGGCCTCACTCAGTCTTGATGCTGCAGTGGGAAGTGTACTGTGGTCTAGAACCAAAGAGAGGCTAGAGCCGGAAGCTGTGGTTCTCTGCCATTTCCCTGCTTCTTATATTTTAATCTCCTGGGACAACAAACCACTCATTAGATACCATCAGATCCTTGTTTGTATTCTTTTGTGGGCCTGAATATTCTTCTCTACTGAGTCTCATGTGTCACTCTTGACAGTCATAAGTACACTACTCAAATTTCGTTTCACTCAGCAGCAGTATAAGGACTTCTTGAATACCCTTGAAGTACCAGAAACTGCATTTTGTGGAGATATACAGCAGAAAATAAAGCAAAGGAGTAGGGATTGGTTCTGGTGCTCAGCCTGGTCAGGAGATGAACATCAGAAAATAAACAGAAATAAGAAAGAGTGGTTAGGGTTTTGTGTTTTGAGACAAGGTCACTCTGTAATCTAGGTTGGCCTTAAACTTAGGATCCTCCTAGTTAAACCTGCCAAATGGTAGGATTACAGGCATGCATTACCATACCTAGCTAAAAAAATGTTTTCTCTCTGTTGAATGAACGGAGTATGACAAGATAGAGAATTATGGAGAGATCCCCATTAAACAGGGTGGTCACAGAGGGCCTTTTCTTTTCTTTCTTTCTTTTTTTTTTGGCCAGTTCTGGGGCTTGAGCTCAGGGTCTGGGCACTGTACTTGAACTTTCTCAAGGGTAGTGTTCTACCTCTTGAGTCATAGCACCACTTCCAGCTTTTTTGGTATGGAGGAATCAAACTCAGGGCTTCGTGTATGCTAGGCAAGCACTCTTCCTCTAGGCCACACTACTGGTCCAGAAGGCTTTTCTGTAAAAGTAACTAAATTAATATTTAAGATGAGAATTAACTGGGCATGGTGGCACATGCTTGTAATCCTAGCAATTGGAAGTCTGAGAGGAGGATTGAGAATTTAGGACTAGCCTGGTCTGCATAGTTAGATGTCTAAATCAGAAGGGATAGCAGAGGGAAAAATTAAAAAGAACAGGAGCTAGATCTTTCAGGGAGGGTCTTTTAGGCCATGGTAAGATGTTTGGATTTTATTTGATAAAAAGCAAAAGGTTAGCCGGGAGTTTGGCCTAGTGGTAGAGTGATTGCCTAGCATGCAAGAAGACCTGGGTTTGATTCCTTGGTACCACATACATAGAAAAAAGCCGGAAGTGGTGCTGAGGCTCAAGTGGTAGAGTTCTAGCCTTGAGAAAGTCCAAGGACAGTGCTCAGACCCTACGCTCAAGCACAGGCCAAAAGAAAAGAAAAGAAAAGAAAAGCAAAAGGTTATATAATTTGAGTATTGGAATTTATTTATTTGGAATGCAGTGGGAAGTATAGCTCATAAACAAGTGCACCCTGCTCTTTAAAACTTCACATCATATGCCTATAATTCTATCACACAAGAGGATTGAAAGTTTAGGTTTCAAATTCAAGACCTTGTCTCCAAAAAATAACAAACACACAAAAACAAAATTCATCAATTTTCCTATACTTTTTTTGTAAAGACTTTTTTCTTTTCTTCTTCTTCCCCTTAATTATGGTCACATATCAGTATGCTAGACTATAAGCTCCCTAAAGCAAAAAATCCTGCAGAAAGGGAGAGTTCACACCTACCTGGTAAGGAAGTTGCAGCCAATCAACTTGATGATAAAAAGCATAATACCTGGCTCTTGAGGGATATTCAGTGAAAGTTAGCCGAAGTGAAATAAAGTAGATTTCCTTTTGTCTTCTTCCCTCTACAGAACTGGGAAGCACGCCTTCTTCTGGAAAGGTCACGTGCTATTAAGTGCCCAGACATTGCTACTCAGCTGGCTGGGACTAAGAAGGTACAGCAGGAGCTGAGCAGGGTGGGCATGCTGGAGGTGCTGCTCCCTGGCCAGCCTGAGGCCATAGCCCGCCTCCGGGCCACCTTTGCTGGCCTCTATTCACTGGACTTGGTACGTACGCAGCCTGTTTTCTCTTTACAGCTCTCCTAGGTGGCAGATGCCTGAAATCTATTGTGTTGGGGGCAGGTGAGGCTGGCATTATAATTGGTGTTGTAGTTTAGGTAACAGGCCATCTCAAGGGCTAGATTCATTGTCAGCCCTGGACAAAGGTAGAGATGAGAATGGCAGGCAGGGAAGGGACTCTAAGGCAAGTAGCAAGGACTGGGGAATATCTGAACCCACTTTCTAGGTCACTGCTGCAGAGTCTTGTGTTGCTAGAGAAAGGCCTGTTCTTGGTTTTATTGTGGGTGGGGGGGTCACATCCAGATAGAAGCATCCAGCCTGAAGGAGCTTATAGCTGTTCCCTTCTGTTCTTCCCTGATGTGGCTCAGAATGACCAGTAGGACCCCAGCTGCCTCTTTTGCCTTAAGACTGCTGGTGATGACTTTCTGCCTCCTACCAGGGTGAAGAAGGGGACCAGGCCATTGCTGAGGCTCTCAGTGCCCCTAGCCGGTTTGTGCTAAAGCCCCAAAGAGAGGGTGGAGGTATGTGGGGCCCCGGATCTGTATGGCTGCTAAGTGAAGGGATTGGCAGTTTTGACTGGCACCTGCTGTGAACATAGCCCCAAGTTGGGTGGATACAAGGGGAAGGGATCCATCCTCAATAATATCCACTAAGACCTTGACCTTGTGGCCAGGTGCTTTGGAACACAGAGGAATCTGATGGAGCTATGGAAATGGGCCAAGTCTTCCTGGGGAGGGGAAATGGTATATGGAGAACAAGAGTGAAAACCCAACTCTTGGAGAACCTCTCAACATTTAAGAAGAGGAGGAGCTAGTAATGGAGACTGGGGAGAAACATGCATAGACATGAGACAGCCAGGCAGGGCAGTGTGGTGGCAGTCGTGTTTGGTTGGGTAAGGGCTATCCTGTCAAGTGACCTCTTCTCAGAAGCCGCATGTGCTCTGGACTCATTGGGCTAGTGGCTGGGAGTGAGGTTGGTGGCTTATTCACATGGATCCTGAAGTGAGGGCATAGAGTGCGCAAGATATGCAGAGGGCAGACTGATTGGCTGGCTATTCCATTGCAGGTAACAACTTGTATGGGGAGGAAATGGTACAAGCCCTGGAGCGGCTAAAGGACAGCGAGGAGAGGGCTTCCTACATCCTTATGGAGAAGATTGAACCTGAGCCTTTTAGGAATTGCCTGCTACGGCCTGGCAGCCCTGCCCGAGTGGTCCAGTGTATCTCAGAGCTAGGGATCTTTGGAGTCTATGTCAGGTGAGTCAGGAGGAAGCTCCTTTCTCTATCTCCCTGTGTGAGTGGCAGCCAGGTAAGCTGAGAAGGAACTTTAAACAGAGTCAGGAATAGTAACCCTCAGTCCCAGCCTTACCAGTCCCTAGCTTTGTTACCTGTTTTCTGGTCTAGTAAGTAAAGCTAAGGACCCAAGACCTGCCCAGCTGACAGGAATAACAAGTGACGCTCAGAGAAGAGTTGCTCTGTAACTAAAGGAAATTCTGTGTAGTAACAAAAGGAATGAGAAAAGATGGTGTGATAGGAGACTAGGAAGAGTTTAGGTCCAGCTCCAAGGCCACTGGGAGTTCTGGGGAAAGGTAAGATTCTAGGGAAAGATAAGATTTGTCAGCTACAGGATATTGAGTGGCTTTAGTAACTGTAACTTCCAGGCACCATGGCTCATGCCTATAATCCTAGCTACTGAAGAGGTAAAGATCTGAGGATCACAGTTCAAAGCCAGCCTGGGCACTAGACATCTCCAATTAACCATTAGAAAACCAGAAGTAGCACTGAGGCTCAAGGGAAGGGTGGTAGCCTAGAGCTGAAGAGCTCAGGGACAGTGCCCAGACCCAGAGTCCAAGTCCCACAACTGACAAAAAAAAAGAAAAAAAAAGAAAACTGAGTAACTCATTGGTTTGAGAATTTAAGCACTAAAAATCAGGAAGAGGACACCTGTGGCTCATGCCTGTAATCCTAGCTAGTCAGGAGGCTGAGATCTGTGAATTATGGTTCAAAGCCAGCCCTGGCACGAAAGTCCACAAGACTCTTATCTCCACTTAACCACCAGAAAGCCAGAAATGGAGCTGTGGCTCAGGTGGTTGAGCATTGGCCTTGAGCAAAAAAGCTTAAGGGACAGTTCCCAGACCCTGAGTTCAAGCCCTAGGACCAGTATCTCCCTCCAAAAAGAAAATCAGGAAGATAACTGGACTTGAGATATGAGGAATGAGGCCCCTTATACCATGTGCTATAACATGACTCCCAAGATGAGAGCAAGACAGGGAACCACATGCCCCCTGCTTCCCACAGAGCCTCCCATCTCTATAGTCTTCTCTAAACACCTGCAACATCTCTGCCTGACATTCATCCTGCCCCACTCCTACTGTCTCCCTTCAGCCATCATGAGAGGTAGAGAAGGAAATCCATGGTTTGGGATAGGAAATGTGAGTCTTAATATGAGTGCTTTTCCTGGGTTATTTAATCCTCATGATTATTTGGACACCAGTGGCTCTTGCCTATAATCCTATCTACTCAGGAGACAGATTTGAGGATTACAATTGAAGCCAGGCCAGGCAGGAAAGTCTGTGGGACTCTCATCTCTACCAGAAGTACCAGAAAAAGTTGGAAATGGAAGTTAGGCTCAAGTGGTAGGATGTTGGAGCTAAAAAAGCTTAGGGATAGCACCCAGGCCCTGAGTTCAAGCCCTAGAACAGCACCCCCCCCCAAAAAAAGAAAAAAGTAAGAGATCCTCTAATTTTAAATGAAGGAAAATGATATTTAGAAATAACTTCTCAGTCATGGAACTAGTAATTTTCAAGCAGCTACAAATACAAATTTGACTCTAAAGTCTGAGCAATTCTTGAGAGTAGTCATTCTCATGTACTGCTCTTTGGGGACCAGGGAAGGTCTTAGGTTTGTGTGTCTCCTGACCCTATTTCTACAGGCAGGGAAAAACACTTGTGATGAACACACATGCGGGCCACCTGCTTCGAACCAAAGCCATTGAACATGCAGACGGTGGTGTGGCAGCAGGAGTGGCAGTCCTGGACAACCCATACCCCGTATGAGGGCATAGCCTGGATTTTACTGAAGATGTCTTCTAAGCTCGTGCACTTGTCATTCCTCCCCCAGACTTCAGGGGAGGGTAAATGCTGGTTGCCTTCTCTCGGCCCTCCATCAAGGACCAGAGAAGCTGCATTTCCCTTTAGTTGGGCTCTAAAGGCCCCTAGAGTATGAGAAAAGAAGGTCTATAGACCTGAGGTAAAGATCTATAGACCTTGACATCTTCCTGTGCCCCTCTTCAGCCTTTCTAGTAGGTTCCAGTGCCTGACTTGGGACAGGACTGAATGGTAGGAAGAGGCGGACTTTTCCTAGCTCTGCCTTAAATAAAACGACCTTGCTGATTCAATGATTCATTGCTGTGCGCCCAGCAGGAAGTGGGGGGCTGTAATTTAGATCTTCCCATTCAAGGTTGATTGGTAAGTAGGCCGTATTCAGGGTCTCTGTAGACCTAGCCCCAATGGAATCCTGAAGTTCCAATCCTTAAGTTAGCATAGGGTTACAGGGAAGAGAAAGGATCCTGGCAGGAACACACTGAGGAAGATAAGCCTGGTAGGACATCACAGTTAAGAATGGCATTCAGAGCCTCGCGGTGGCTTCGCCTGTAATCCTAGCTACTCTGGAGACTGAGAGCTGAGGATCACAGTTCAAAGCCAGCCCAGCACTAAAGAATGTGAGACTTTTATCTCCAATTAATCACTAGAAAACAGGAAGTAGGGTTATGGCTCAAAGGGTAGGGTGGTAGCCTTGAGCTGAAGAGCTCAAGGACAGCACCCAGGCCCAGAGTTCAAGCCCCATGACCCACAAAAAAAAAAAAAGAGAAGAAGAAAAAGAATGGCATCTAGTCACTCCTGCTGCTCAGGAGCTGGTCAAGGTCATGTGAGCAAAGCCTTGACTAGCTCTGCCAAAACCAACAGTTCTAGAAGGAAGAGTACTGGGATAGTCCTGGGAAATACCCTCCCCTTTTCATCTGCCACAAATCAATCAGAGCCACTCACCACCTTTTTAAGGTCACAGACTTTATTCTTACAGTCACAGGGCTTGAGCATGACTGGAGAAAGAAAAGAGAATTTAATCTGAGAATGTCTCTCATGGAGGCTGGGGACAGGACAAGGAAGACAGAAACTCCTTTGGTCCTGGGAACAAAACACATCTACTCCTTCAAAGAAGTAGATAATCTGAAAGTCCTCTGGAGACTGAATCCACATATATCGCCCCTGGAGTAAAATGGGCAGATAGTCCTGCCATCTGGGAATTCAGACTCAGAATGAAAACAGCAGAGTATTTAAAAAATAATTATTCCTAGACTCACACATAGTCAGTTTTTAAGGTAATTGCCTGCACCAGGTCAGAAGTGGTGCTTCCTGAGAGAGTTGATACAGGATGAGTTGCTACCCTCCTTCAAGGCCTTCCCTTGCCCTTTGAACACATAACCCATGTTTCAGCCATGGGACCTGGCCCTGAGGTTCCTTTAATGGGCTTACAGAGCTCTTCGAAGCCGAGGTACACATCAATCTGAGACTGGCCTGGGTCCTTCCCCTACTGCCTGATAGTTACAAGAAACTGTCTTCACTCAGGGACAAAGTGTGGCCCTCATTATGCCTGGATGCAGGAGGGGGAGGGGGAGGAGGATGGATAGGAGAGATTGGCAGAACTTGGGAGAGCCGAGCAAGGGGAGTCCTACGCAAAGGCCAGTCTTGTTCACTGAATGGTCAGGCAGCGATGGCTGAAGAGGTGACTGATGACAGATGGGTCAGCCACTGTAGATGTGTCCCCCAGGTCATGGTCATTCTGAGCAATTTTCCGGAGCACTCGTCTCATAATTTTCCCTAGGGGAATATAGGCCTCTGGTTAATTGATGATAGCATTAAGCCATCTTAGCTCCCCAAGGATTTTTTTTTTTTTGGCCAGTCCTAGGCTTCAGCTCAGGGCCTGAGCACTGTCCTTGGGCTTTCTCAAGGCTAGAGCTCTACCACTTGAGCCTCAGCACCACTTCTGACTTTTTTTTTTTGAGCCTCAGCACCACTTCCAGCTTTTGTTTTCTATGTATGTAGTACCAAGGAATGGAACTCAGGTTTTCATACATGCTAGGCAAGCACTCTACCACTAGGCCAAACTCCCAGCCCTTTCCAAGGATTTTACTCCATAAACGTTACCAACCACTGGACTCTCAACCCATCCCAGTTGCTAGAGATCTCTGAACATACCTGAGCGGGTTTTAGGTAAGCCAGGTGCATTCTGGATGTAGTCTGGTGTAGCAATGGGGCCAATCTTTTCTCTAACTATAACCAACAAATCAAGCATTTCTTTAGTATCATCAGCTAGACTTCCAAAAGCCTGCATACTCAATGTCATGCTCACGGACCCCTCCCCATTAACAATGTCTCTTTAGCCTCTTGGTTGTATCTTAATCCAATTATAGAATCAACCGTTGGGATTTAAATCCTAACACTTTCTAGCAGTGTAGCCTTGGGCAAGAGATTTATTTCTCTAAGTCTGAAGTTTCTTTATAACTAGAATAACAATGGGATCTGTTTCACTGAGGTGATTATAAGAATTAAATAGGATAATGCATTCAAAGTACTGAGCCCAATGACATCAGAGAAAAACTATTCTGTACTTATCTGTTATTGTCATTATCTTAGTGGTGATTATTGGTAGGAAATGAGCCAGCTCATGGGATCCCTGAGTTCTCTTCATAGTTTGGGGATCAGCTTGATGTAGCCCCCTCCATAATATTATATAGACCCTGTAGTTCCTGCCCAGGGAGGCTCCTTACTCTGCTTCTTGAGTTCCTCAGTGAGGGTGGGGCTGAAAGTGTGACCATCACATAGGGTGACAAAGCAGTAGAGACATTCGCCCTTCACAGGATGAGGATGGCCCACCACAGCTGCTTCTGCCACGGCCTCATGTTCAACAAGTGCCGATTCTATCTCTGCTGTGCTCAGCAGATGTCCTTATGGAGAGAAAGAAAAGGCTGTAAGAAAGATCCCAGCCTCTGTCTGTCCCAGCCCTTGTGTCATCTGTATCCATAGGGAAGACCTGATCTGGTCAGGAGAGAAAGGTCCTTCCTTCCTCGGGTAGCTTTCTTTCCATTACTTCACTACCATCAATCTCTTCTTCTGGGTACATTCCAGTATTCATCACTCTTCCTCTAAAACATGGGCCCAGAATTGAATACCATGTTCCATACATGTTCCAGCCTAAGGACAGCCCTAGTACTCCCAGAAAGCTTTCTAGGAGCTACCAGGGAAACAGAGCTAATGAGATGGGAAGGGGGAATCCGGGACCCTCACCAGATACATTGAGCATGTCGTCAATCCTGCCAGTGATCCAGTAATAACCATCCTGGTCCCGCCGACAGCCTGGGGGTGTGGGTTGGGGGGAAGAGAACAAACAGGATCTCCATTACCACGCTGTTACAACCAGTACAGGGCCTTCTAACACATCTTCCTGCTTCTACTCCTACTGAATGTGGCTGTCAGTCTCTAAGATCACCCCAGCGTAGTTATACCCCTGCACAGTTCTCTTTGTCATTAAATAGGAATAGTCCATGTGATCAGTAGAATCTGGCAGACATGCTGGGATGTGACTTCCAAGATCAAGTTACAGAAAACACTTTGGTTTCCATCTTGCTTGTATTTTCTCATGTCATTGCTAGCTAGCTCAGAGCAGCCCTTTAGAGAGGTCCAGGTGGTGAAGGAACTGAGGAGTCTTGCCAAAAGCCATAGGAATAAGCATGGAACTAGATACTCTAGGCTCAGTCAGATCTTTAGATGACTATGGCCCCTACCAACAGCCTGACTATAACTCACAAGGAACTATGACTGAGAAACACTAAGGTGTTCTTGCAATCTAATCCTCAGAAACTGAGATGATATATTATGTGGTATTCTAATCTTCCAGTAGATAATAAACACATCTACTTTCTGTAACTCAGGGAAAGATACTTTCTAAATAGGAAATTAGTTCTTATCACTACTCTGCTTAAAACCCATAATGACCTGCTACTGTGCTTGAAATAAAATCCAGACTGTTCATTGTGGCCTACAACACTCTGTGTTTTCTGTCTCTTCAGCTTCATGTACTATTTCTCCTAAGTGCTTAGCACACCGGCCACACCGGCTTCCGTCCAAGTTTTGTGTATTTCAAGTTTGTTTCCTCCCCCAGGCAATACTCTTACTTCAGACTAACCAGTCCCTAGTTCAATCTCATCCCTAGTGTCTCTACTTAAATGTCACTTCATGGAACCCTTCTCTGATTATTTTTTGTACAGTGGCTATCGCTGAAGATTCTTTTTAATGGAAAGTGAAGGTGCATGTCTTTGCAAGAAATATGGGGACAGGATAGCTGAGTCTTACCATCTCCTGTCACGTAGTACCCAGGGAACTTCTTAAAGTAGGTGGTTTCAAAGCGTGTGTGGTTCCCATAAACTGTGCGCATAATCCCTGGCCAAGGCTGCTTGAAGACCTGGGATGTGAGGAAGCATAGTGATCTCATCTTCTAGGCTGTCTCACAGCTTTGCTAAATTTAAGGAAAAACACTAAATGCCATTACTGAGAAGTAGGACAGGTTTTGGAAATGGGTGATCCCTGGCTTGGAAATCTATCTGCCTTTTTACCTAGGCAAGCACCTACTCTGAGCCTCAGGACTCTCACCAATCTGAGAAAATAACTTCTTTCTTCCAAAGTTATTGTGAGTATTAAATTAATAGTATGTGGAAACTTCCTGATGGTGTTGTTTGTGGTAAGCAGTTAGTAAATTTGAACCTCTCTTTTCTCCTTCAGAGAAACAGATCCAATTTATTGCATATGAAAATAGTCATGTAAAAGAAGTAGGTCCTGGGCTGGGAGTTTGGCCTAGTGGTTAAAGTGCTTGCCTAGCACGCATGAAGACCCAGGTTCAATTCCTCGGTACCACATACATAGACATACATAGAAAAAAGCCGGAAGTGGTGCTGAGGCTCAAGTGATAAGAGTGCTAGCCTTGAGAAAGTCCAAGGGCAGTGCTCAGGCCCTGAGTTCAAGCCCCAGGTCTGGGGGGGATAAAAAAGTAGGCCCTACACCTGAGTGAATAAGTACTTCCTAACATATATAACATTCTGTGGGCAGCAGATTGATGAGAGGCACAAAATTCTAGCCTGAACCCAGAAGTCCTAGATTCAAGTCCTGCCCTTGTTTTTAACTTGACCTTGGAAAAGTGAATTAAGGTCTGATCCTATCACAGAATTACAGCAACTAAAGGGTAATTCTGATCAAGATGCATTGTAGTTATAAACTGACTTATTGAGTGGTAACCCCTTTGTACAACTATTTTAAGATAATAAAAATAAAAATTTAAAATTACAGCAGCTAACATTTATGGGGTGCTGCTAGGTTCACTTTACATGGGTTATCTAATCGAGTAACTAAGAAACAATGATTACACACACACATATATATATATGTATATACTATATATAGTACACTATTGATTTCTCTGTGTTCACAGAAGAATCAGAGTTAGGATTTGAACACAGTCAGGCTGACTCCAGAACTTACATTATTGTCCTACCACATTATAAAGTCTCTTTTCTCTAGGATGTTTATCAAAGGAAGAATTGGGGCAGGTCTTCCTGGCCTAAAAGAGTGGCATCAGAAATCTCTGTACAGACACTAAAAATGTCCTTAAGAACTTCTGTACCAACAGACAGAAACGCAGGCTAAGTATCTAGAAAGACTGGCCCTGATGTCCTTTTCCTTCTCAAAGACTCCCAAGGGCTAGCGGCTCACCAGGTAACCTTCAGCTTCACCTTCCAGTTCTTCCCCAGACTCATTCAGAATTGCAGGAGCGACACCAAAGAATGGGAAGGCCTAGATACAAATAAGAAAGAGAAGCTAAGAAAAGGAATGCAACTCTGACTCAATTCCAAGGTGCCCTAAAGGCTCACAATTCTCATACCTATCAGTCCACCCTGTAGAAGGTGAATGCATCAAAACCCTATCCCTGCCAGGCCCAGGACCACAGGGGAGCCTCACTCACCGCAGAGCCAGGTTTCATGGGTGTAGCACCAGGGAGGGGGGTCAGCATGTGGCCACCCTGAGAAAGTCAGAGATCAGAGATCAGAGTCAGTCTTCCCACATTGTCCCCAAGCCCCTGCTTTCTGAAACCCTCACTCACTGTCTCTGTTTGCCAGAAGGTGTCCACAATGGGGCAGCGCTGGGCCCCTACTACTCTGTGGTACCACAGCCAAGCCTCAGGATTGATGGGTTCACCCACTGTGCCTAGCACCTGCAAGGATGCCCGGCTGTGCCTTGAGCAGGGAAATGGGAGAGAAAGTCTTGAGTACCACTAAGAGCCAGAAAACACATGCCCCAGCCCTGCTCTGGCCCCTTCCCCTAGTCCAGCTCAGAGAGTTGGGGGAATGGAAAAGAAAGAAATGATACAAAGGGCCACACACAGATCTGAAGGATACCCAAGAGACAACAACGGGGGAGCAGAGACTCACTTGGTGACAGGTTCATCTCCAAACTTCATGAGCAGACGGATGGCTGTGGGTGCTGTGTAGAACTTGGTCACCTTGTATTTGTCCACAGTGCTCCACAGGCGGCCCACATCTGGGTATGTGGGAATCCCTTCAAACTGACCCCAGGAAAAGCTAGTTATTCCTGGGCCTTCCCGAAAGGCCTCTCTTCTATTCTGCTAGTAGGGCTTCAAGTTTCTTCTTTTTTTCTTTCTGACTAACCATTCTTCACACTGACCAAACAAGCCAAGGCACCTATCTATGAAGAAGCCTAACCCCATCAACATTCCTCTTTATCCGTGAAATACATCATTGGTCTAAGTGCTTCTGCCTTTAGACAAAGTAGCCTTAAGGGACAGTCACCCAGAATAATCTCCATGCTCTAGCGCCCTTCTCACCAAAACACTGGTGGCACCATTGGCCAGTGGCCCATATGTGACGTAGGAATGGCCAGTGATCCAGCCAATGTCTGCTGTGCACCAGAACACATCCTCTGAGTGGAAGTCAAACACATACTTGAAGGTCGTAGCCACATAGAGCATGTAGCCTCCAACTGTGTGAACTACACCCTGTGGAAAGAATGGGGTCTCGGTGAATAGGTCCAGCCCAAACCATCTTCACTGCATCTTTCACTCTTCCATCTTCTTTATCATATTCCTGATAGCACACATACTTATCTGCCCATCATTTCTTACACATACCCTCAGATCATATTACTGAGCCATCCATATCAATCATAAATGCCTATCACATCCTTAGCTTATTGAAATCTCTTAGTCTGTATTGTGAGCTGTGCTCTAGTAGAGCACTAGATATTAGAGATGGGACATGAAGAGGGAACGGACTGAGAGCTGTGGTGTAAAAAGACCATCAAGGTTCTCTGCGTTCCCCTTGGTCTTGAGTCAACAGGACTGGTCTCCTTCACTCTGGGAACAGGGTACCCGTTTCACCCACATGTTCATCCGTTCTCCTTTTTTTTTGCACTCTGGAAGCCCCCACCCAACTTGTCTCATCTTGGGCCTCACCATCTAGTGACTGAGGATTTTTATCTGAATCCAATTTAAAATGGCATTTTGTAAATTCAGGGTTGAGCCCACCAGGTAACCAAAAATGGGGAAAAGGAGCCTAAACGTTTAGATATTTCTTCAGTAACTCACTTAAAAAAGATCAGTTGTGAGACTTAAACTCTGGGCCTGGATAATGTCCCTGAGCTCTTCAGCTCAAGGCTGCTACCCTACCCCTTGCGTCACAGAGCCACTTCTAGTTTTCCAGTGATTAATTGGAGATAAGTCTTACAGGCTTTGTAGTGCCTGGGCTGGCTTTGAACGAGATCCTAAGATCTCAGCTTCCTAAGTAGCTAGGATAAGATTACAGGTGTGAGCAACTGTGCCCAGCAGTAACTCACTTTTCATCCCTATACAATAAACACACACACACACACACACACACACACTTGCCTTGGGTTTGCCTGTGGAGCCACTGGTGTACAAAATGAAGAGTGGGTCCTCAGCATCACACCACTCAGGCTCAAATTCATCCCCAGCTTCTTGCATGAGTTCATGCCACCAAAAATCAACCCCTTGGTTCCAGGAGATCTGAAGAGAGAGGAAGATAGGAATGGACAAGAAAGAACTGTGAATAATTCAAGACAGGGCATTAGATATCCCTACCTGGCATCTGGAGAAGTGGTGTAGGACTGGTAGGTAGAGGTGCAGGAAGGAGAGGTGGCCCTACAAGGATGTGATGGGACAGAGAGAACAAGAACAGAATAGCAGACTTCCTGGGTACTCACACCAACTTGCCATCCTTTCTCTGCCTCTACCTGGCCCTAGGCCGAGTAGGGACCCTTCCTTCTCATCCTTCAAGTCTCAGCTGAAATATAACCTTAGAGAGCTTTTACCTGAACAGTGGGTGATAAGATTCCCTTCTCATCCCTGCTATTACTATTAATCACAGCACCACATGTCTTTTCTACACAGAACATACTTTTCAGCTATTTTATTAAATCATTTCCTTGATTATTGATTCTCCCAATTAGATAGTATTTCTAGAAGAGTAATGGCATGTCCTTCTCCTCCCCAACATCTAGCAAAATTCCTGACACTCAGAAGACATTCAGTAAATTTTTGTTAGATGGATAACTGCACACACAGCCTGCATACACACACATATGTACTATGAGACTAATAGATTATCAGTGGGAATGTGGACACCATACAAGAAAAGCAAAATCACTCAGAGACTGCAGGCGACGTGGGTACTTGACCTTGGCAGTTAGTTGTGAAAGAAATAAACATCTTGGTTCAAGCACTTTTCCCTATATGTCCATTTCCCATCCAGTCCTGAAGTTTCTCTCCTACCTTTGCAGCATGGATAATCTCCCATAGCAATTTCTGCTCATGGAAACAGTTTTCATTTAGCAGGAAGACTTTTTCTCCATCAGCCTGATTGAAGTTGCTTCAGGCTGATGGAGAAAAACTCAGGGGGATTCCTCCCAGGAATAACTTCTTATGCCTGATTGTCTTTAATAATAGAGATTCCCTTCTTGAATACTTGTTTGTTAAACACGTCATTTGAAATATGATGTAAAAATCAATGTTGTTAAATTTTTTAATAAAAAACACACACAAATAATGACTTCGGTGTTATCCTTAACTTTCTCTACTTCCTTTGAAACTACTTTTTTTTCTTATTTGAATGCCATTTTTTTTTTTTGCAGAATCCTCTTTGTTGGGTACAATTGGATTCCTTGAATTTGTCCTAAAACTACACTGGATTTCAATCTTAATTTTGTCACTTCCAAGCTCTATGACTTTGGTTAAAGTACTCTATTTCAAGTCCATCTTTTTTTTTTTTTTTTTTTTAAACCAGTCCTGCAGTTTAAGCTCAGGGCCTAGGTACTGCTCTTGAATTTTCTCAAGGCCCTCTCCACAGCACCACTTCTGGCTTTTTCAGTGTATGTGTTACTGAGGAAGTGAACCCAGGGCTTCATGCATGCTAGGCAAGCACTCTACCACTAGGCTGCACTCCCAATCCCATCAAGTCCATCTTTTTAAAAAGGAAGATAATCATTCCTACTTTTATCATCTCACAGGATTTTTTGAAACATCAAAAAAGATACTATCTAATAAACAGTAAGCCTTGGATTATCTTGGGTGGTAGAGATTGGGGTGAGGTGGAGAAGACTGACAGATGTCAGAAGGGATAATGTAAGTTCAGTGACCACTGGGAGATAAATGTAAGCATCCGATGATATCTGGAGCTCACTTTCACTGCCTGAAATCACTTTCATAGACATTCGAGATCCTTTTTTTTTTTTTTGGTCAGTCGTGGGGCTTGAACTCTGGGCCTGGGAGCTATCCCTGAGCTCTTCACCTCGAGGCTACTACCCTACCCCTTGAGCCACAGTATCACCTCCAGTTTTCTAGTGGTTAATTGGAGATAAAGAGTCTCATGTTCTTTAGTGCTCAAGCTGGCTTTGAATCACAGTCTTCAGATCTCAGCCTCTTGAGTAGCTAGGATTACAGACGTAAGCCACCACACCCGGCTGACATTAAATTTTTGACTATTATTATGACCTTAGCTGCTAGAAAGACATGGTAATATGACAGAAATACCCTTCCCCCATTGCATGGACCCATACTAATTTATTATGTGCATATCTGGTTTCAAAAATTCCCAGTGTTGGGCAGGCAGTTTGGCCTAGTGGTAGAGTGCTTGCTTAGCATGCACAAAGACCCAGGTTCGATTGCTTGGTACCACATGCATAGAAAAAAACAAAATTGGTGCTGTGGCTCAAGTGGTAGAGCTCTAGCCTTGAGAAAGCCTAAGCACAGTGCTCAGACCCTGAGTTCAAGCCCAGGGACTGGCCAAAAAAAAAAATTCTCAGTGTTAGGCTGGGAATGTGACTTAGTGGTAGAATGCTTGTCTATAATGCATGAAGCCATGGGTTTGATTTCTCAGTACCACATAAACAGAAAAACCTCCAAAGTAGCACTGTGACTCAACTGGTAGAGTGCTAGCCTTGAGCAAAAGAAACTCAGTGCCCAGACCCTAAGATATGCCCCGGGACTGGCAAAAAACAAAACAAAACAACAAAAAAAAAACCCAGTGTTAGATACATAACCTTGTTAAATTATAAAATGACTAACTATGGGTCTCTTAGACTAAAGAATTTTAAAGTTTTTGTTGGTTGAGCCTCATAAGACTGACAATCCCAGTTCAAGTAAGGTGCTACTAAAAAAAAGGCCTGGGACCAGGTAGAGTGCTTGCCTAGCATGCACCAAGACCCAGGTTTGATTCCTCGGTACTACATTCATAGAAAAAGCCAGAAGTGGTGCTGTGGCTCTAGCCTTGAGAAAGTCCAGGCCCTGAGTTCAAGCCCCAGGACTGGCAAAAAAAAGGCCTGGCTCTAGTGGTTCATGCTTGTAATCCTAGCAACTCAGAAAGCTGAGATCTGAGGATTAGGAGGATGATGAGGACCAGACAGAAAAGTTCATAAGTAGCCTGTCTCTAGTTAATCAGCAAAAAGATAGAAGTGGAGCTGTGGACAGAGAGAGAGGGGGGGGAGAGAGGGGGAGAGAGGGGGAGAGAGAGGGGGAGAGAGAGGGAGAGAGAGGGAGAGAGAGAGGGAGAGAGAGGGGGAGAGAGAGAGAGAGAGAGAGAGTACTGCCTAGCAAAAATCATAACAAATTCTATTTTTTAGTGGAAGATCTCTATGAGTTTGTGTTTAAATTGTCACATGAATTCTTACATTTCCTGCCAAGTGGTTGCTTGAGCTGAGGGCAGTTATGTATGTAAATAGAACCACATCAATACTGCTTTATATAAAAGGTGAAGGTATAAAGCTAGGCGCTGGCAGCTCACACCTGTAATCCTACCTACTTAGGATGATCACAGTTCAAAGCCAGCAAGGGCACAAAAGTCTGTGAGACTCTTATCTCCAATCAACCACCAGAAAACTGGAAGTGGCATTGTGACTCAAGTGGTAGAGTGCTAGCCTTCAGCTGAAGTGCTCAAAGACAGCGCCCAAGCCTAGAGTTCAAGCCCCACAACCGACAAAAAAATAAAAAATAAATAAAGGTGCAGGTCTAAAGCACTGTGAATTATCATAATGTAAGACATAGTTATACTTGGCTCTGCAATGAGGGGATTCTTGTAATCTGACAAAAACTATTTCCTTTGGGAGATTGTATGTGTGTTTAGGGAGGAGTAGAAGAGTTATGGCACACCAGGTGTAGAGCGGGTAGTGAGTACCAGGAAGCAGAATCACTTCCTGATATAAACTGGGCCCAGAGCTTTGAACCAAGGAAAAGTTTCTAAAATAAAAATTGAGGAGTTAGCCCTTGTACTTAGTCTAGGGCAGCTGTTTTTAGAAGAATATCAAGGAGCCCAGAGGTTATATAGTTGAAGATTGCACCTGCAAACAATACCAAGCCCTCCCTTGAGGGTTTCAGAGGATAAAAGTGTTTGGAGTTCTGCCAAGACTTCTGCAGACTTTAATGTTGTTTTTAGATCAACAAACCTGGACTTTGTAAGTCTATTGTTATGTTCTTTGGGTTTTGGTAAATGATTTTCTTTTCCTCTAAGAAATAAAGGCCCAGGAGCCTGAGTCTGAGGCAGAATTAAGTTTCTTAGTTGTTTTCTCTCATTTTTAGAAATGCCAGTCTGTGTGCTATGTTAAGGAGAAAGGGGAAGCAATAACATCTAACATTGATTGAGTAGTTACTATATGCCAAGCATCTCATATAGATTGAAAAAAGCCTGTAGAATAGGTACAGTTATCTTAAAAAACATGTCCATGCTAATTTGATGATATTATTTAGGCTCTGCCTTCGGGTGACAGAGCCACTCAGGGAGTCTGAAGCTGGGAGGAGTTTGTGATGATCTTTACTACAGGTAGCTGAATTCAATAGTGGGCTATTCCTGTGATCCCAGCATGCATCTAGCTTAGAAGCCAACTCCTATCTCAAAAATAACCAGTGAAAGTCAACGCTAGAGGTGTCACTCAAGTGATAAAGTGTCAGGCTAGGAAGTGCAAAGCCCTGAGTTCAAACCCTAATACTGCAATCAAATAAATAAAAGATAAACAAGTTTGTGTTTGAATTTTAAAAGGAAGACATGTTCTCAAGAAATCAGATCTGTCTCTACCATACTAATGAGAACAGACAAAAGGGGCTTATCTGTACACATATACCACTAGCATAAGGGATTAATTAGAGGAGACTTGGAGTAAGGTAACCTGTGGTGATGATAAAGTTCACAGGAACAAGGGGCTTTATATTTTGTTTTAGGAAGGAAACTCACTTTCTTTTAAGCATGTATTATCATTTCTATTTCTGATTAGTAAAATGAAGCCTAGAGAGGAGAGCTGACTTATTCAAGGTCTTATAGATAAAATTGGCATCTGGATTCCAAGCCCGCTCCTTTGTATTGATCTGATTGGACCCACTTCTGGATTTCCCTTCCTACAGTGTGACTTTCGTTCTTCTATTTTGTATGAAACTTTTGTTTTCATTTATAATACATATCTAGCTCTCTAAACGATGACAAACTCCTAGGGTCAGGGACTGTACCTCTTCTACCTGACTTTCCTGTGTCTCTTCTAGCTGTACCTCATCTAAGTGCACAGAAAGCAATCGCACACTGACAGTTATCCTGGTCCCCTTTCCCATAAAAGACCTGGGCAGTAGTCGTGAAATCAGATATTTGTTGCTACATCCCTGGAATTCTTGTTTCATGCTAATTGACAAAGGTAGAAACAAACATTTGATTTTACAATCCTCCATAGTGGAATAGATGTCAAGGGATTAGATCTGACAACGCACCTCACTGGCGCAAGCAGACAGAAAACAGATGGATTCACAGACACACACACACAGGGAAGCAGTGCCCAAGGCAGAGCAGAAATGTACCTGGGGCTGGATGCTCTTGGATTTCTCTTTCAGTTTACCCTGTTAAGAGCCCATGGAATGGAAAGGCTGATGAGCAGAGTCCAAGAATAGAGCAGGGAAAGGTAGATATGCCCTAACTCCTGGATCCCCTTTAACCCACACTCTCCTCTCACTTGTCTTTCCGGCCTGTTTTCCTCATCCTGAATCCAGCAGACTCTCTAATACCGATTATACCTTCCATTTGCACTAAACTACAGCCTCTCTAGTCCCAAGGCAAGTCAGATCCTTTTAAGTCAAATGATCTATGTAAACCTCTCTCCTTTTGGTCCCCTAACTTCCGTATCTATACCCCTCAGACCTGGAAGCCACTATTGGGCTTTTTTTCTGCTCTCGCCAGAAGCACTGGATCCAAAGCTAACAAGGGCCATCTTGAAGTCAGGTCCGGTGACTCATACTGTAATCCTAGCTACTCAGGAGGCTGTGATCTGAAGATCATGGTTCATAGCCAGCCCGGGCACTAAAGTCCATGAGACTTTTTTTTTTTTTAATACAATATAGACCTTTATTTTATCTTATTTTATTTTTTGCCAGTGCTGGGCTTGAGCTCAGGGCCTGAGCACTGTCCTTGGACTTTCTCAAGGCTTAGCTCTACCACCTGAGCCTCAGCACCACTTCCTGCTTTTTTTTCTATGTATGTGGTACCAAGGAATTGAACCCGGGTCTTCGTGCATGCTAGGCAAGCACTCTACCACTAGGCCAAACTCCCAGCCCCGTCCATGAGACTCTTATCTCCAATTAACCACTAGAAAACCAGAAGTGGCGCTATAGCTCAAGGTATAGGGCAGTAGCCTTGAGCTGAAGAGCTCAGGGACAACACCCAGGCCTGGAGTTCAAGTCCTATGACTGACAAAAAAAGAAAAAGAGCTATCTTGAAAGTCGGACTCTAGTTTCTCCATAGTAAGCATCCTCTAGGCTATACACATATCAATCCCAAGTCATAGTCTAGCTATGATAACTCCAGGTGATGCACAAGTGACACATTTCCAACCCAAGTCCAACCCCTGAGAGTCCTGTGTGCCTGTTAATATCCTAACCAACACAGGAGTCTCCTTCACAACTTCCCATGCTTAGTTCTTGAGATCCAGGTCCTCTCTACTCACATTCAAGGTCAAAGTGCTCCCAGGTATCCCTGCCAGAGGAAGAGTTCCTAGAACTGATCCCAGATCCTCAGCATTATGAGAAGAGGAAGACATTGGGAACTTCTTAGGAAGGAGAAGTAGGAAAGGTGAACCCAGCAGAGAGAATAGTTGTGCCAAACTCACCTGCACATCTGGACATGGCCTCTTAATCGGGGGAGACTGGCTGAGAGAGTCCCCCATGCCCAGCTCCGCTCGCCCCATGTGCTTGACGACAATGCAGCACCTCACTGGGAAACCCCTGGAGGAGAGAAAAGCCTGAAGTAGTAGTCTAGTTACCTCTAAAGAGAAGTTGGCAAGATCCTCACCCCATATCCATCCACAGGAGCAAAGGAAGCTGGCCCTGGAGAAAGGCCCAGTCCACCCAGGGCAGTAGCTAAGAGATAAAGATACTCACTTCTCCCGACACTTCTCCAGAGACTCATCCGCCAGCTCCTTCAGGTTCACAAGCTTTTCCCCTCTGTAGAAGGCATCTTTGGGGAGCAACAGACATTCTAGGCCTTAGAAGACATCCTAACCCCATTAGACTCCATGACCATAGGGCCCTCCCCTAGTGGGTCTCTTGACCCTGGCTGGTCCAGATGATTTAGGTTGCTGAGGGTTAGCTGAGGTGGGACCAAGAGATCAAGGGCAGGCAGTCCCTGGAGCCTTCTTCCTAATTAGACCCAAGTCCAAAAGCTAAATGGAGACCAAGGATCAAGGTGTGGAGGAATTGTGGAGAAGTGGAGAAAGAATTAGTCACCTGTAGTGATGAGAAGACTGCAACTGGAATCCAGAATTCGTTCACATAGAGACTCTGCAGAGAAGCCTGCAAACTAGAGAAGGAAAGAAACAGTGAAGGAGAAAGGAAAGACCTAGCGATTAAATAAAGAAGGAAGAAAAAGAATCGCTATGAGTCTCTCCAAGCCAGGGTCCTAGATGAAACCGAGTAACTGATTTTGATCTATGACATAAACACTCTAAAATCTTTCATCATCCAGATCCAATCCACCCCCAAATCACATCACTATTCCCACCCCTTTGCCCCAGCCCAAATTCCTACCACAATGGAATGCAAAGCCCCAAGGCGGGCACATGCCAACATGGCCACCACAAGCTCCAAGATCATGGGCATGTAGATGGCTACTCGGTGACCCTTCTGAATGCCTGTGGGTAAAAGACACAGAACAGGACCGTTGATCCTTCCTGCTGCCACTGTACCCCTATCCATCTGTCCCCCTTCCCAGCTAGCTAACCTTTTTATTCCTGCTACCAGATTCCTTCTGTCTCTCCCAACAAATCTTCAGATACCCCCAAACCAGATCGTCCATTTCCTTTCCCACACCCCCATACTCACCCTGTTTACGGAGAACATTGCTGAACTGACACACTTGGACCAGAAGCTCACGATATGTGATCTGGGAAGCCTCCCCGGGCTCATTTCCTTCCCTGAGATATGCCAGAAAGAACCAGTGATTTGGGAGATAATTTCATCTTCAAAACAGAAGCAGTCATAAAATGCATCTGTTAACACTAAAGCCTGGCATTGTCCTAGAGTGGTGAACCATTCACCACTACACCTTGAGCTGACTAAACAGATACTTTGGCCCCTCAAGATACTTCCCACAGGGACTGGGAATGTGGAAGGGTTCGATTCCTCATTACCACATATACAGAAAAAGCCGTAGGTAGCACTGCGGCTCAAGTGGTAGAGTGCTAGCCTTGAGCAAAATATAAGCTCAGGGACAGTGCCAAAGCCTTGAGTTCAAGCCGCAGGACTGGCGAGAGAGACAGAGACAGAGACAGAGACAGAGAGAGACACAGAGAGAGAGACAGAGAGACAGAGAGAGAGAGAGAGAGAGAGAGAGAGAGAGAGAGAGAGAGAGAGAGAGAGGGAGGGAGGGAGAGAGAGAGAGAGAGAGAGAGAGAGTTCATACACATGTTTCTGGGTACTGGTGGCTCATGCTTAGCTATTCAGGAGACTGAAATCTGAGGACCCTAGTTCAAAGCCAGCCCAGGCAGAAAAGTCCATGAGATCCTTATCTCCAATAAATTACTTAGAAAAAGCCAGAAGTGCACTGTGGTTCAAGTGATAGAGTGCTAGCCCTGAGCACAAAGAGGCTCAGGAATGGTGCCCAGGCCCTGAGGTCAAGCCCCAAGACTGGCAAAAAGAGAAAAAGAAAAAGTACACATGTGATGTATCATTGGAAAGCTCACTGTCCATCTCTGATACTTATTTATCTGATTATTTTTTATTAGTATGTATTAGTTGTACAAGGGATGTTTCATTGTGACATTGCTACACATGCAACCCATGCATCCCTGTCAATTTTACCCCTTCTTTCATTCTCCCCATCCTACTCCTTTTTCTTAAAACAACCTTTTTCTTTTCTTTTCTTTTTTTTTGCCAGTCCTGGGCTTGAGCTCAGGGCCTGAGCACTGTCCTTGGACTTTCTCAAGGCTAGAGCTCCACCACTTGAACCACAGCACCACATCCATCTTTTTCCTATGTATGTGGTACTGAGGAATCAAACCCAGGTCTAGGTGGATGCTAGGCTAGCACTCTACCATTAGGCCAAACTCCCAGCCACAATGTTAAAAAAAAAAAGATTAAAAATTTATTTTATTTATGTTGTACAGAGGACTTGAACCCAGGACTTCATGCATGGTAGGCAAGCACTCTACCACTAAGCCATATTCCCAGCCCCTTAAAACAATTTTAACAGGCCTAGTTGTTCTATTTTTACATATTCAAATAAATAATCCTAACAATAATCATCCTCATTCACCTTTTTTTTTTTTAGCTAAGATCAGAATTGCTGTTTAAAGCCAGCCCAGACAAAAAAAAAAAAAACCCTCAAAACTCTTACCTCCAATTAATCAACAAAAAACTGGAAGTAGAGTTACAGCTCAAGTGTTATAGTACCAGCCTTGAGCTAAAAAATGTAAGTGAGAGGTCAAGGCCTAGAATTTCAGCCCCAGTATTGGCATACACATTAAAAAAAAAAAAAAAGGACATTGTTTTTTTTGGTCCATTATGGGGCTTGAACTCTGGGCCTGGGTGCTGTCCCTGAGCCCTTCAGCTCAAGCTACTGCCCTACTCCTTGAGCCACAGGGCCACTTCCAGTTTTCTAATGGTTAATTGGAGATAAAAGTCTTGTGTACTTTAGTGCCTGGGCTGGTTTGAACCACAATCCTAAGATCTCGGCCTCCTGAGTAGCTAGGATGAAAGGTATGAGCCACCACGCAGGGCCAAAGGACAGGTATTTTAAGTATTAATAAATATTAGGGAACAACCATTTCAGATAAGTGTCAGAGAATGCTTCTTAGGATGATATTTCAGCGAAACTTGAATGAATAAGTAATTGTACCATTTTTAGGGAAGAATATTCTGCGAAGTGTCTCCCTGTAGGGCAAAGAGGAAGAGAACATAAAGGAAGCCAGTGTGGCTGAAATTCAGTGAGCAAGAGGATGAGTACGAATGAGAACTGAGCAGTGGCCAGGTCATATAGGTCCTGGTAGGCAGTGGTAAGATATTTGAATTCTGATGCTTGAAGTGGGTTCTTCCTCGCTTTCTTTCTGCACAATGCTCACACCCACCTCCACACTTTTGCTTATGCTACTGTTTCTGCTTGAAATGTCCCTCCTTTAGACACAGTACCAGTGTGGCTCTCCCTCTGTGCTACAGGCCTTCCTGACTTCCCAGAGGAAACTAAAACCTAGAGAGAAGCAGTGCTCAGCCAAGGTCATACAAGAATAAGCAACAGCGCCAAGGATAGACCCTCAAGTGTTCTAACTTCAAGTTAGGACTCATTCCCCCATAGTAGGAAGGACAGGGACTGATAGGGAAACCAAGCCTTTTCTTACTGACAGAGGCTACACAGATTATCAGCCTCCTTTCAGATTCTGGTGCAGTGAGTCAGTTACTATCTTCTCCTTGGCTTTACCCCTCATAAGGTTGAGAAGAGCCAAGCATAGCAAGCTTACTAAAGTGAGAAGCAAGAAGGAGAGAGGAAGCTGGCAAGTAGCCCTGGATGCCAGAGTCAGGAAAGCCATTTCCACAACCTGCAAACTGACAAATGCCAGAGGAACTCAGAATGTCTTCAGTGATGGCTAAATGCTGACATCCATGTCTCCATGCAGGTACCCCATATGTGCCACATACCAGCTCATATGTAATATAGAAGCATTTTTAGGCTCAAAGCTAGAGTACACACATTAATATGTGGTCAAAAATAGCATAAACATGTGAGCCCAGAATTCAGACTGGTCCACACACAAGTACGGGAACCATACTTACATATGTGTTCCCAGCTTATCTTTTTTTTTTTTGTCAGTTGTAGGGCTTGAACTTGGGGCCTAGGTGCTGTCTCTGAGCTCTTTTGCTCAAGGCTAATGCTCATTACTTTGAACCACAGTGCCACTTCCAGTTTTCTGGGGTAGTTAGTTGGAGATAAGAGTCATCTCCATGGGGGGCCAGGAGTTTGACCTAATGGTAGAGTGCTTGCCTACTATGTACGTACATATATACATACATACATACATACATACATACATACATACATACATACATAGAAAAAAGCCAGAAGTGGTACTGTGGCTCAAGTGGTAGAGCTCTAGACTTGAGAAAACCCAAGGACAGTGCTCAGACTCTGCCCAAGCCCAGGACTGGCAAAAAAAAAAAAAAAAAGACTCTCCATAGGGACTTTTCTACCCTCACTGGCTTCGAACTGCAGTCCTTAGATTTCAGCTTCCTGAGTAGTTCAGATTACAGGCACCAGTCGTGCCTAGTGCACCTTACCTTTTTAGAAATACATTAGCAAACCATTCTGTTACTTGAAATCATCTCATTTACGTTATTTTTGTTTGGTATTACCCATATCCTTCACTGGTATATAAGCTCCACGACAGTAGAGTCCTTATCTGTCTTGTTTATTGCAAAATCATTAGTACCTAGGATAGGTCTTATTACATAGAAAGTATAGCTTACTTGAGCTCACTCCCAGATGTACACCCTCACACATGCATACACGCACACACACACACACACACACACACACACACACACACACACACACACACACACAGTGTAAGTTCCTCTCCCTAACTGTGGGCTTGAGTTATACATTATTAATATAGGCACCTTACTTAGTCCAGTGTCATCTTTCTCTGACATACAAACCAGGCTGGGGCCCCTGGCTGGTTGGAAGAGGGAGAAGGCACTGGCTTTCTATAAGATTCCAGGCCCTCTAGGATTCTTAACATGCAGCTTGATCTTCAACTCAGAGCTTCAAAAAGCTATTAACTATTATAAGGAAGGCTACAGAAAGCAAGGAAAAGGACTTAAAGTCCAGGCCTCTTTCCTCCATACTGGGAGTTAAGGCTACAAAATTAACAGGGTAAAAGTTCACAATATAGTTTAGTACTAGCGTACTCCCTAGAGTGTGCAAGGCCCTGCGTCCTATCCCCAGCACCACACAACATACACATAAAAAATTAGGGCTGCGAGTGTTGTCTAGTGGTAGAATGCTTGCCTAGCATGCATGAAGCCCTGAGTTCGATTCCCTGCAACCACATACACAGAAAAAGCTGGAAATGGTGCTATGGCTCAAGTGGCAGAGCTCTAGACTTGAGTAAAAGTGCTCAAAGAGAGTACTCAAGCCCTGAGTTCAAGCCCAGAACTGGCAAAAAAAAAAAATTAACAAGGTCAAGACAGGTAAGGTAAATGTATCATATCACAGGAAGTGTATTATAAAGATAAGAATCATCCTCCCCCCTTTTTTACTTTCCTATAAGAAAATAGCAACATGTGTACAATAACATTAGCCTTGCTCTAATGGGAAAACAATACAGGTATCAACTAAAAAACAATATTTGCTCTGGCAGTAGATTTGGTATCTAAGCTTAGCCCCTGTCTACTTTTGCCTACTGGCTTAAAGTTGCCATTTTTTTTTTTTTTTGAGAAAGGTCTAGAATCTATTTTTCAAAACTTCTGAATTTATTTCTTTTTCTTTATTGGAAGTATGGAGGTCCTTGCAGAGAAGATCTAGTGAGACTTTGGTGGTTCTTCACTTTTCTAGGCTTAAGAGTAAAGAGTTAAGAAAGCGACTTTTACTTATTTGTTAAACATGACATTTAATATGCTGTAAAAATCAATGTTAATAAATTCTTTAATTAAAAAACAAAAAAAGAAAGTGACTTTTTCCCCTTTCATACTTCTTTAGGTTGTCATTGCTGTCAATTACAGCAAAGGAATCTTAATCAGCCACGGAGCCAGGCTTATGGCTAACATACACTTTTGTGGGAGCCATGCCTCCCAGGATGGGGCGGGTGGGGGATGGGGTATAGCTTGTCCTGGTGTGTGGAGAAGATGAACTCTTCTCTCAGTGATAGCATTTAACTTTTTCACTTAAGACCTGTGCTCTGCCACTCAAGCCACATCTCTATCTCCCTTTCTTCCTTTCCTTCTCCCTCTTCTTCACCCATTTAGCTATACTTATATTTGGCAAAATAAAACAAAACAAAACAAACACCAAACACATACCTCGTAGCCTTTGGGTCTCTACTTGTAGGACACTTCTTTCATTGAGCCACATGACTTACTCTCTGCCTTTCAATCATTTCCCAAACTCTGACTTCTCACCTGACACTCTGGTCTTAGGACCTTCAAATTAACATCCTGTGGAATCTTTCTGGGTAGATATTCCCCTTCCTACAGCAAGGCTGAAAGTTCTCCTCTCCTCTCAAGGCCCTTTCTCACACTTTTCTAGTGATCCATTGTTTTTCTTTAAAAAAAAAAAAAGGCAAAAAGCCCCATGTTTTACATGTAGAGAGGTCTTACATTTTCCATTACCCTCCGACCTTTAGGAGGACAAGGCTCATGTCTTCCTCTCTGTCTCCTCTGAGTACAGCTGCACATTAGGAACATAGGGATGTCATCATATCATCAAAAGATCAATATCTGATCAGTAACATAGAAGAATGGTGGTCCCCTCTTTTTTTTTTTTTTTGCCAGTCCTGGGCCTTGAACTCAGGGCTTGGGCACTGTCCTTGGGCTTTCTCAAGGGTAGCCCTCTGCCACTTGAGCAACACCACCACTTCTGGCTTTTTCTTTGTATGTGGTACTGAGAAATCGAACCCAGGGCTTTGTGTGTGCTCAGCAAGCACTCCACTGCTAGACCATACTCCTGGCCTCGTTGCCCTCATTATATGAGAGCTGTAGTCAAATGGATTAAATATTTGAATTTGAAATAGGAAGGAAAGGAAAAATGGAATGGCATCTAGCATGCACAAAACTCTAGGCTGGAACTCCAACACTGAAAACTGCTTTCCTCATAGACGCATTGGAGGGAAGGTTCTACTCTGGTAAGTTAGGCCTTCCAGAAAAGAAACAGATAAGAAGTCACATCTGTTATTAGAGGAGCACCAAATTGAAATGATTAGCTTGGGAAAGAGACAATATTGAGGAACAGAATAGTAAGTTACAAATATCAGCATTTCTATTGTCTCTCCCTTACTTTGTCTATTCTCACCTGTTGCCTGAATGACCACCAAGAGCCCCCCGGGTCTCTGACTTCACTTTTGCTCAGTTACAATCCACAAATCATTCAGATTGAGCTATTAAAAACATAAATCAGGGGCCAAGAGTTGGGCCTAGTGGTGGAGTGCTTGTCTAGCATGCACAAGGACCTGGATTTGTTCCTTGGTAACATATACATAGAAAAAGCCCAGAAGTGGTGCTGTGGCTCTAGTGGTAGAGCTCTAGCTTTGAGAAAGCCCAAGGACAGTGCTCAAGCCCTGAATTCAAGCCCCAGGACTGGCTAAATAAATAAATAAAAATAAATCAGACCATATTGCCTCCTGCCTAAAACCTACTTCATCTTGTCTTCTTCTCCCATACACTTTTCTTCTGATAGACAGGACTTGCCATGTTCTTTTACTATCTCCCCACAACTCTTTGAGTTGCTGTCTTATGTTTCACATCTCAGCTTAAATGTCACCTTCCTAGCAAGGCTTTCTCTGATCATCCTAAATAGTACTGACTCTCCCTGTTACTCTTGTGTGTGTGTGTGTGTGTGTGTGTGTGTGATGTATGTCAATGTAATGGGTACTGTTCTTTAGCTTTTTTGCTTGTGGTTGTTTCTCTACCATTTGTACCGCAGATGTACTTACTGGCTTTTTGGTGGTTAACTGGTTATGATTCTCACAGACTTTCCAACTTAGGCTGACTTTGAACTGTGATCCTAAGATTTCAGCCACTTGAGTAGCTAGGATGAAATGTGTGAGAAAGCCTGGCTTCTTACTATTCTTCAATACGATATTGTGTTTTTGGGTTTTTTTTTAATAGCATTTCTGTTTCCTTGATAGCATTTGTATCTGCTTTATAGCATTTTTCTCTATTTGTTTACATTTTTGTTTTTGCCAGTCCTGGGGCTTGAACTCAGGGCCTGGGCACTGTCCTTGGACACTTTTTGCTCAAGGATAACATGCTACCACTTGAGCCATAGTGCCACTTCTGGCTTTTTCTGTGTATGTGGTTCTGGGGAATCGAACTCAGGGCTTTGTGCATGCTAGACGAGCACGCTAGCACTAGGCCACCATCCTGGCCTTTGTTTACATTTTTATTGGCTAGTGATTTCCCATACTACACAGAAAGCAGCTTCTTAAAGTAGAAGAAAAATTGGTCTTGTTCATTGCAGAATCCCCAATGCCTCACATATATATAATATGTGCTCATTAAATTTTCTGAAGGAAATTTTCTGAAATGTTATTAAGGGAAAGAAGCATAACAATATTATATAACTCTAAATAGTGTATATATATTATATATATTATATAACTCTAAATAGGCCACTTGGAAGAGCTCTGTATAAAGAACTTTTAACTGTCAGAGCTGCTCAAAGATGGAAATACTCCATTAGGAGCTCCCTAAACTCTGAAGTCATGTAGGATTTAAGATTTACGGGGAGTGGGGGTCAGGAGTTTGGCCTAGTGGTAGAGTGCTTGCCAGCATGCACGAAGACCCGGGTTTAATTCCTTTGTACCACGTACATAGAAAAAGCCAGAAGCGGTGCTGTGGCTCAAGTGGTAGAGCGCTAGCCTTGAGAAAGCCCAAGGACAGTGCTCAGGCCCTGAGTTCAAGCCCCAGGACTGGCAAAAATACGGAGATTCTCTAAAATAATGTCATTTGCAGGGAAATGGACAAATTACGTTAAGTGAGGTAAGCCAAGACTAGAGAGATAAACGGCTCCTGTTCTTTATGGAAGTTAGATCTAAAACATACTGGGATATGACAAATTAAATTACACAGAATTCCATACACTTTCATACAGTGAGACCAAAAGAGGATAGTCTTAAAAGAAAATTACAATGGTGTAGTACCCAAGCACCTCTTCAGATGTATATAAAATAAACCACATGCTGAAGCGAACTCCAAAGATATGAGAACAAAGGCCTTTTTTCTTAATATGTTTTTTTCATTTGCTGATGACTGTGTATTCTTTACTTTATACAAGGTGTATCCACATGCACATCTGGGGGTAAGTGGGGGGAAGGCACAGAATCGTGGGTGGGGGAAACAGTGGAAAAGTGCAGCAATGGAACACACTGGCTGCAGAGACCATAGAGAAAAGTGAACTATGCAATCTGTAGGGAAGGAATGAGGGAACAGATGATACTATGCAATCAAAAACGTGCTTACTAGCTGATGTATGTAAAGGCAATTCCATTGTATATCACCTTTAAAAAACAATGAAGTAATTCTTTTAAAAAATAAAAGGAAATTTACAGAGATTCTCACAGTGTGGTCAGATGGGATTAGTAATTCAGATTTTGGGGCCAATGAAACATTAGCACCTGCTTGTACTAGATCATTCTCCAGGGCATAAGGCCTCAAAAGTTTCATTCTACAGGCTTCCCATATAATTCATCCTCACTGAAGACTGAGATGACCTTTATGGGCCTTCCAACTTCTGTATTCCTTGGTTCTATAAAATGAAGAGATAATGTGAGAGTTCCATAACCCATGAAGTGCTGCATAAATGTGAGGCACTCTAATGTAAGTGTGCCCTCAGGTCATGTTCCCTTTCTCAGAGGGAGCAGGGAGTGGAAGCAACGTAACTTGACAAATTAGCAGTTTAATGTTCCTTCTGGGTATTTCTGCCTTTGCTGAAGTAGAAAAGGTTGAAAGAGGGGGTTGGAAGAAGGCAAACCCAAGACACTGAATCACAAATCATCCAGAATGCTAAGGAGATGGAGCTTTTGAGAGCCACCATTTTTACTTACAGATGTGAAACCTAAGGCACACAGATACCAAGAACATTACTAGAAGTATTATTTATTCTGTGGTCCAGTATGATAAGCACTAGCCACATGTAGCTATTGAACATTTAAAAGATAATTGAAGAATGGATTGTTACTTAATTTTTTTTGCCAGTCCTGGGGCTTGAACTCAGAGCCTAGGCACTATTCTTTAACAATTTTGTTCAAGGCTAGCACTCTGCTACTTGAGCCACAGTGCCACTTCCAGCTTTTTCTGTGTATGTGGTACCGAGGAATTGAACCCATAACTGCATGCATGCTAGGCAAGCACTCTACCATTAGGCTATGCTCCCATCCCTTAACTTAATTTTAATGGCTTTAAATATAAAAAGCTACCTATTTAGTGGCTACCATTTTGGATAGTAGAGTTTCATAGTCTAAATGTCTCTAGTTCAAGGTATTTTTCTTCTAAACAACATGGATTCCAAAGCCAGAAAAGGAAGCATGAGAAAGCAGTAGGATAAATAGGATAACCCTAGGGATAGATAGATTTCACACAATCTTTACCTAATTGCCTGCCCCAAAGAGTATCTTTTTTTTGTCATAGGGCTAGGACTCTGGGCCTGGGCACTGTCCCTGAGTTCTTCAGCTCAAGGCTACCACCCTACCCCTTGACCCACACTGCCAGTTCCCATTTTTTTTAGAGGTTAATCGGAGGTAAAAGTCTCATAGTCTTTAGTTCCTGGGCTGGCTTTGAACTGCAATCCTTAGATCTTGGCCTCCTGAGTAGCTAGGATTACAGGCAAGAGCCACTGCACCCCACTCCAAAAGTGTCATTTCCCCCCCTTAATCAACGACTCTATACCCTTATTGTTTGTGGTAGTGTTTTGTTGTGGGTTTTTTGTGGGTTTTTTTTTTTTTTGCTCAATGGCTCCAAATACCAGTAACTTTCAGTGCTATGAGTTGGAGCTCCCAAAGTGACTGCAGAGTAACCTCCTCCTCCAATATCCAGCAACTTTGTACTGGCTCCTTTTTGCCCTGGCCACTTCATTTCATGACAACTATAGTCTTGATATATACTCACAACAAAAATGCCCTATTCTAGCAGCCACCTCTGCCCAAGCCTGATCAGCTTGCCTGTTTCTTGACAGACAGCAAGATTCTGCCTGAGAATTTCCACAGGCCCCTCTCAGAAGAAAGTGGTCAGACTGATCTCACATACAGTGAGACCAAAAGAGGATAGTCTTAGGAGAGACTTACAAAGGTGGAATACCCAAGTATTTTTTCAGATGTTTACAAAATAATATATATACTGAAACAATGTCTGGAAGAATTCAGGGTCCTGAGCTCTTGAGGGACAAAATCAGTAAAGTAACAGTAATCAAGAAGTTCCCAGGGCTTTTAAGACTCCACACTAAAACTTCCAGAAGGTTCATACTCCCAGCCAGTGAACACACACACACACACACACACACACCAGAGCATAGAGATAGCCAGGTGATGATGGCTCTAATTACACCTCCAATTACATCTGTTATTCTGACTATTCAGGATTGAGATCTGAGGATTGCAGTTTGAAATCAATCCAGGCAGGAAAGTCCATGAAACTCTTACCTCTTAACAACCAAAAAGCAGGACATACACCTATGGCTCAAATAGTAGTAAAAGAAAAATGTTCAAGCCCCAGAACTGGCACACACACACACACACACACACACACACACACACACACACACACACATGCATGCGCGCATGCATACATGTAGCATAGAAAAGAAAATCAAAATGGAAAAGCTTTGAGAATTGTAAGGTTGAAGACCACAAAAAAATGAACTAGTAGTGTATTTTTCAGAAATCTATCATTGTGTTTGGTTTTTACCCCTCACTTCTGTAGAAAAAGTCCTTTTTGAGGGGCCAGGAGTTTGGCCCAGTGGTAGAGTGTTTGCCTAGCATGCACGAAGACCCAGGTTCAATTCCTCAGTACCACACATATAGAAAAAAGCCAGAAGTTGTCCAAAGATAGAGCTCAGGCCCTGAGCTCAAGCTGAGGACTGGCAAAAAAAAAAAAAAAAAAAAAAAAGTCCTTTTTGAGAATACTCCAGATTGGGCACTGGTGACTGTAATCCTAACTACTCAGGAGAATCATGGTTTGAAACCCGCCTCAGCAATAAAGTCCATGAAACTCATCTCCAATTAACCACCAGAAAACTGGAAGTGGTGCTGTGGCTCAGAGACGTGGAGTGCTAGCTGTTCAGGAAACTGAGATGTGAAGATCACAGTTCAAAAAGCCAGCCCAGTTAAGGAAGTCCAAGAGCCTCTTATCTCCAAGAAAGCACTCAGGAAAATCCAGAAGTGACACTGTGGCTCAAGTGGTAGTGTGCTATCCTTGAGCACAAAGAGGCTCAAAGACAGTGCCTAAGCCCTGAGTTAGAGCCCCAGGACAGCTCCCCCCACCAAAAAAAGTGTTATTGGAATTGCAATACACATGCATTAAAAAATTGCTTCTTTTCCAGAAAAATCATATCCATTCATTGGAAAGATTTAGCACTATCTAGCACTATTTATTCATTGGCTTTTGTCCAATTAGAACTTTTTTCTAGCATTATGACATTATACTTTCCTCATTGGGTTATGAATTCTCTAGTGGCAGACATTTGTTTCTTCCTCAGGGTCTAGCAAAAAAGTTTAATATGCAGTGTATACTTACCACATAATTGTAAAATCAGTGGAAATAACAAATGAACAAACATCTCTGCTCATAGGTCTTTCTGGATCTAGACTGATAAGAGAAAGGAAATATGGGAAAATGTAGGGGAAAAGAAAGGATATAGATTAACAAAAAAATACATGGCAGGCAAGGGAAAGGATAGATACAGAAAAGAACCGAATAGAACTTCTGGAATGGAAGTCAGAGTCATGTCAAGAAGTTTTCTGAGCCCCTGCACAAGTATCAGTCCTGGACATTGTACCATTCAACTGGAAGAAGGCCCTGAGCGGAGGTTCCAGGTGTGGGACTCATGCCCTGTACTCTGTGCTATTATTGTACCCTGTCTCTTTGCCAACTATTTTCAGGCCTGATCCAGAAACCTTGTCCCTGTTATCCTTGACCAAAGTAGCCTGGGTGCCAGTTATATTTTGCACCTCTTGTCTGATGGGAAGGTGGCACTTAGACCACTGCCTACATGCCTGCTTGCAGGAGAGAAAACATACGCACTTACACCTACCATCCTGTGACGCATATTGGCATTCCTATAGCAAGAGAATAAGGACAGATCTCTATTAGCACATCATTTGAAATTCTGCCTAAAAGAGGACTATGCATTGAGCAAGAAAAAGAATGTGCAAAAGCAGCCAGAGGTATTATTTTACATGTACATCAGTCCTTTAAGTATAACAAGTGCCCACATGAGAATATTCATTGCAGTGGTTCTTTATGTGTAGGTAACTAGCATTGCTTAAATCATTGTTCCTTAATCTAGGGTGTTCTATTTCTGGGAGTACTTGAATAGAAAAAGTTTTAGTCTATATCTTAACTTTCATATGTTCCAGACATTTGCTAGGAAATCTGAAAATGATTCCCCTTTCCAACTCCCTTTCACAACTATTCTTCTCCCATGTTATAAAGAATGACATTGTCTTATCCCAGACTTCATAATGGAGGGAACTGAACCCAGGGCTCAAATATGCTAAGCATGCTACCACTGTCTCTCCTCGTAGCCCTTAAATAATTATTTTTCTGTTTTTCAGCATAGTCTGCCAACATCAGTTATTTGAGAAGGTTATAAAAATACAAGACATTGCCAGGGTTACTGGCTCACACCTGTAATCCTAGCTATTCAGGTGGCTGAGATTTGAGGGATGCCATTTAAAGCCAGCTCTGGCCAGAAAGCCTGAGAGATTTTTGTTTTCAATTAATCATACACACACACACACACACCCCACCTCTCTCCCCCCCAATATATACATATATATATATATATATATATATATTCCTCTGGAGATTCTGATTCAGTAGGACAGTATATGATAGTGAACTTCTAAGGAGATCCTTGAGTATGTATACACACTAAGTTGGGAACCCCTGACTGAATATGAAGCCACCAGACCTAAGTTTATTGTTTACCTCTATTTCAGTTCATGAATTTTGCACAAATGAAGTCTTGGTTTCCTTCTCTGTAAAGAATAAGAGATAAGAAGGAAGAATAAGAGAAGGGAGAGGGGAGAATAGAGAAATGGAGCCTCTGAATCAGTTTCAAAGAAGAGAGAGAGAGCCACGGAGGAGAAGAGTGTAGACCTAACTTGTGGAATGAAGTTTGGAGTCTCATCAAGGACAGTTTCTTTACTTCCGCTTATTCTTAGACTCAACCATGGAAAAGACTGGAAACCACTTGAAGTTGAGAAGCTAAAATTGAGGATATGGGAATCATATCCTGGGAATCCAACACTTAATTCACACGTGGAAAAGAAAAACAAACTTGATATAGAGACCAAAGCCATACTTGCCTCACATGATCATTGTGTGAATCAATACAAATCCAGATAATTTCTCAGGTGAGAACATATAAAACTGCTTTAAAGGATATTCCCTACTTGATTCTCACAACTACCTTAACCACAGGTAGAGAAAGCACTATAATCCGTCCCCCCTTGAGGTTTGGGCAGTACTAAATAATACTTTCTCACTCAGCTTTTTTGTTCCCAAGGCTACTACCACTTGAGTCATACCTTCTCTTCTACCTTTTTGCTGATTAACTGGAGGTAAGACTTGTTGTTTTCCAGTCCTCGGACTTGAACTCAGGGTTTGGGCACTGTCCCTAAGCCTCTTTTGCTCAAGGTTAGCATTCTTAACACTTGAGCCAAGGCACCACTTCTCGCTTTTTCTGTGTACGTGGTACCAGGGAATCAAACCTAGGGCTTCATGCATTTAGGCGAGCACTCTACCACTAGGCAATACTCCCTGGCGCCCCACCCACCCCAGGAAACTCATCCAATGTAAACTACTCAGAAAAACTGGAAGTGATGCTGTTGCTCAAGTGGTAGAATGCTAGCCTTGAACACAGAGGCTCAGTGATAGTTCCCAGGTCCTGAGTTCAAGTACCAGGGCTGGCAAAGAATGAGATAGAGAAAAGGGTGTGAGTGGGGGGGGGGCAAGAGGGAAGAAGGAAAGAAAGGAAGGAGGGAAAAAGGAAATGGCAAGTGTAAAGGACTACCCTAGATTGAAAGAGACTAAAAAAAGACATAACTACATGTGGGATTCTTACTGTAAAGGATATTATTACAACAATTTTCACAAAACTGAAAGGAGGTCTGAGGATCAAGTAACAAGTGATATAGGAATATTGATAGTCTTATTTTGATAGTTATTTATTGGAACACACACTGAAGTACTCAGGGACTACATATTACCCACAAGAATAATAGCCAAACTTGGTGGGGGGTTGGCTCACGCCTGTAATCCTAGCTACTCAGGGAGCTGAGGTCTGAGAACTGAGGTTCAAAGTCAGCCCAGGCACGAAAGTCTGTCTGTGAGACTCTAATCTCCAATTAATCACTAGAAAATGGGAGGTGGGACTATGGCTCAAGGGTAGGGCGGTAGCCTTGAGCTGAAGAGCTTCGGGACAATACCCAAGCCCAAAGTTCAAGCCCCATGACCTGCACCCCCCCCACCAAAAAAAAGAATAAAAGCAAAGGTCAACAGTGGAAAGACTAGACTATGACAAGTTCGTATTTGTGACTGGTATAGCTCTTAAATAACCTAAATGGAGCAGCTAATATAAATAACCAGAACATCAATACTCTTTTCTCTCTCCTCATGAACCATTCGGTTAATTATCCAAAATACATTACTGATTCCCAGTGTCTAAGTCAACCAGTCCCAGGGGCCAGGAGTTTGATCTAGTGGTAGAGTGCTTGCTTGCTTAGCATATAGGAAGACTAGGGTTCAATTCCTCAGTGCCACATACATAGAAAAGCTGAAAGTGGTCCTGTGGCTCAAGTGGTAGAGCACGAGCCTTAAGGAAAGCCCAAAGACAGTGCTAAGCCCTGAGTTCAAGCCCCAGGACTGGCAAAAAAAAATAGTAATCACTCATGCTTGGACCTCATTCATTCACTGATGAAGATGACCTTGACTCTGGTTTCACTCTCCACATCCAGTCCATGTCAGCAAATTCTATGTATTCTTGATTCAAAATAGATCTAGATTTCAACCACATCTAGCCACCTTCACAACTACTATGTCCTGTGTCATCATCCTCACTTACATTTCCGTAATAGCCTTATTATTAGTCCCCTGCTTCCAACTTTGCCCTTCCATAGTCTATTGTCAATTCAAAAGACATATCCTAAATGTAAGCTAAATAATTACCATATCTATGCTCAAGATTAGCTATGATTTCTTAATTCACCATGAATAAAAGTCAATCTATATACACTACCTTTCAAGGTTCTATCCAGCACCCTGCTGACCTCACTATTATTCTGCCTTTTTCTATCTTACACTGCTTGCTTGAATTTTATCAACTTGCAAGCTTGTCTTCAAACAGACCAGGAAGCAGCATAAACTTGGCCTTTTATCTTGTGGAACATTTCCTTGTCTAACTCAAATATCTGCAGCAAGCATTTCCTCAACCTCCTTTAAATATCTGCCTAAATGTCACCTTCTCTGAAGGTTCTTCCTTTATCGATCACTACACTGCATTGGCTTTGGCTTTTCCCCTGCTCTGTATTTTTCAATAGCATTTGTTACTATCTGCTGTCATGCTTTTTTTTTAAATTTTGCTTTGTTTACTGTCTCTTCATCTAAAATGGGAAACAGAAGTTTAGTTCAGAATAGTGCCTAGAGCCAGACATGGTAGAACACACCTATAAGACCAATACTACAGAGGCAAAGGATGTCAAGTGTAAGGCCAGCCTATACCATACAATAAGACTCTATTAAAAAAAATAAAATAGGGGCTGGGAGTTTAGCCTAGTGGTAGAGTGCTTGCCTAGCATGCACAAAGACCCGGGTTCGATTCCTCGGTACCACATACATAGCAAAAAGCCAGGAGTGTTGCTGAGGCTCAAGTGGTAGAGCTCTAGCCTTAAGAAAGTCCAAGGACAGTGCTCAGGCCCTGAGCTCAAGCCTCATGACTGGCAAAAATAAATAAATAAATAAATAAATAAATAAATAAATAAATAAAATAAAATAGGGCCAGGATTATGGCCTACTGGTAGAATGCTTGCCTAGCATGCATGAAACTGGGTTCAATTCCCTGGTACCACATGCATAGAAAAAGCTGGAAGTGGCACTGTGGCTCAAGTAGCAGAACACTAGCTTGAACAAAAAGTACCCAAAGGGCTGGGAATTTGGCCTAGTGGTACCGTGCTTGCCTAGCATGCCCGAAGACCAGGGTTTGATTCCTCAGCACCACATACATAGAAAAAAAGCCAGAAATGGTGCTGTGGCTCAAGTGGTAGAGCTCTAGCCTCAAGAAAGCCCAGGACATCGCTCAGGCCCTGAGTTCAAGCCCCAGGACTAAAAAAAAAAAAAAAGTGTCCAAAGACAGTGTCCAGGCCCTGAATTCATGTCCCAGGACTGGCAAAATAAATAAATAAATAACAGAATAGTGCCTGGCACATAGTAAATTCTCATTATTTTGTTGAATCAATAAACTGTTCCTTTCATAACTTTTTTTGGGGGGGGTCAATTATGGGGCTTGAACTCTGGGCGTGGGCACTGTCCCTGAGCTCTTCAGCTCAAGGCTACCCCTTTAGTCACAGCACCACTTCATGTTTTCAAGTAGTTAATTGGAGATAAAAATCTCACAGACTTTAGTGCCCAGGCTAGCTTTGAACCATGATCCTCAGACCTCAGCCTCCTGCGTAGCTAGGGTTTCAGGCATGGGCCATCATACCCAGCCTCCCTTCATAACTTTTTATTCTAAATTGACTTTGTTTTCCTGCTGCCCAAATCATCATAATAACTAATACTTACTATGTCATCCTATTCAATCTCTTTTTTTTTTTGACAGTCCTGGGGCTTGAACTCTGGACTTCAACAGTGTCCTTAGACACTTTTTTCTCAAGACTAGTGCTCTGCCACTTGAGCCACAGCCACCACTTCTGGCTTTTTCTGTGTGCGTGGTACTGAGGAATCGAACCCAGGGATTCATGAATGCAAGGTGAGCACTCTACCACCAGGCTTCGCTCCTAGCTCATCCTATTCAATCTTACCCAGTTGATAACTCCATGTGATACAAAAAAAAACTATTTTATCCACATCTGACATGGGTTTTAGGAGCCCAAGAAGTGAGCACAAATGTCATTTTGGCACTCAAGCATCAGCCTTAGAACAGGAAAGAGAGTATGAATGAACTTAACTACATTTTAGAGGCAAAGTAATCCCTAATTCAGCAATAATACTATGATAACCACTGACAGTTCTACAGTGTTTAATAATGAATAAATAAAATGCTATTGCATCATCTTATTTCATTTTTTTTCTAGTCTTGGGGTTTGAATTCTGGGCCTGGGCACAGTTCTTTAGCTTTCTTAAGGCTAGCACTCTACCCTTGAGTCACAGCACCACTTTTTTTTGAGTATGTGGTACCAAGGAATCAAATCCAGCGTTTCATGCATATCAGGCAAGTACTCTACCACTAGGCCACACTCCCAGCCCCTTATTTGATTCTTATATCTATTTTGCAGAGATGTTGAGCTAGAAAGGTAGGATAGGGTCATGATTAAGAGTTTTAGCTCTGTATACTGTCTGGATTTGAATCTTAACTTTTTTGTTAGCTGCTTGATTTTAAATAAATCACTAAATTCATAATTTGTTATCTAAATGTAAAATGAAGTAAATAGTACTTTTGTAGTTGCTGTGAACAAGTGAGAAAATATTCAATATTTGATAGCACCTAAGCACAGTGCCTATTACATAACGAACTCAATGAAGCAATGGAAATAGTTACAAACACAGTTACCTTCATTTTCCTTGCAAAGCAAGAATGAGAGAGAGAGAGAGAAAAAAACTAGTCTATCCTGTTGTTTTTCATTTACTTCCTGTCTTCCTCTCCAATACAAACAATCTAGAAATCAGGACACAGCTTTAATGTCAATTTTGTCATATACTGGTTATGTCATTTGACATAACTCTGGAAGTATTTTCCTCATTGATACATTAAGTTAATCATGCTTTGTTTACTCCACTGGGTTGTTTTAGACATCACATGGGTTAAGCTGGTTAAACACTTAGCAAGAAATAAGTTGAAGTACATTGTAAAATGTGACAACACTATATAAATTTGGGGCACTACTCTTTTGCTCTGCCTTAGGCTATAGATAAATATTTTACCAGTAAAAAGCAACTTTATCTCCGAGGTTTTTCTCATGGACATTTCGATCCAGCACATTGTAGCAGATATTAGTAGTTGCTCCTTTCATCCACTCAATGAAGATTTTTCCTTTAGTCACATCAAAGTTGTACTGAAGAAATGGGCCAGAGCACGGGGTCTTCCAGTAAAATTCCTTGGCAATGTCTCCCCAGAACTCTGCAAAAACAGAAGTCATCAAGTTTCTCAGCCATATTTATCATCTGATGGCTTACTAGTCTGTATACAAAGCCAGGTTATAATTTCCCCATCTTAAGACTGGATCCCTTCTTTATCAATCTCATTTTATTACCTGCCACACCCCAACAGACAATCAGTTCCTTGATGCTGAATCTTGATTCAAAATCTTCCTTTTGTCCTCAGAATGTCCATCTACTTTTTTGGCATCTATTATACTGTTGTGCCTCGTATGCTTAATAGGCATCAGTAATTGCATAGGCACTAAGCAAAATTTATTTAGTCATTAAATTTTTAGATTAAATAAGTCGTGAAGAAGGTCTTTACCCATAAAGCCTTTCAGGATCAACACTTTCTTAATTTGTACGTTCTCATTTAGTAATTACTTAAAAGACTCTCCTATTACTATTTGCACAAGTGTTATTATGTGCCAGGTGTTTTCTACATTTTCTACATATGTGTGTGTGTGAGAATCTGGACCTTTCCTTTGCACACATTCTAAGTACTGAAAGTTCAGAACAGGAAAAAAAAAAAAGAAGATGAGCTGAGCAAGAGCTGGGATGATTAGGGAATGCATCATGAAAGTGACAGAGTTTGGATTAAAAAATCAGAAGGAAACAGGCAAAGGTAAGGCGGTGGAAGGGACTTTTGTGTATATAGGATATCAAAGAGAATGGCTGGCCTAGAATGAAGGGTGTAGTAGGGAACACAAGGAGATAAGAATTAATAGCTAGGGTGTGATTAGATTATCTAGAGACCTCAAATAAAAGTAGAATTTTAGAAAATAAAAGAAGTGAGGGACTATTTAAAGGTTTTGATGCAGGAAAGCAATGTTTCCAAAATGTAAAGTAGCCCAGCACCAACAGTTCAAGCCTGTAATCCTAACTACTCAGGAGGAAGAGATCTGAGCAGGCCCAGAGTTCAAGCTCCACAACCAGAAAAAAAAAGAAAGAAAGATAAATGAGGTGTTAAATAAACTAGGAGGAGAGATTGCTACTTCCTCCATTTAAAGTGTCTGTGGGAATGGAAGAAAAGGTGAATATGAGGCTTTCTTTCTTGTCAGTCATGGGGCATGAAGTCTGGTCCTGGGAGCTGTCCCTGAGGTATTCAGCTCAAAGCTAGTGCTCTACCACTTTGAGCCAAGCACTTCTGTTTTTTTGGTGGTTAATTGGATAAGAGCCTCATGGACTTTTGCACCCAGGCTGGCTTTGAACCATGATTCTCAGACCTCAGCTTCCTGAGTAGGTTGGATTACAAGTATAAGCTACTGACACCAGACCCTAAGAGGCATTTTGAAGGAGCACTTGACAGAATTTGGTGAAAACAGTATGGGAATGTGTCCTAGTGGTAGAGTACTTGCCTAGCATGCATAAAGCCTTGGATTTGGTTCCTCAGTACCACATAAACGGAAAAAAAGCTGTGGCTCAAGTGGTAGAGTGCTAGCCTTGAGTACAGGGAAGGTCAGGAACAGTACTCAGGCTCTGAATTTAAGCCCCATGACCAGAAAAAAAAAAATGGTGAAAAGCATACTGTGGGGTCAGGGGAGAATAACTGAGTCACTATTAGTATAGGGGGGTTCTGCAGTCAAGATGTGTTGCTTCAAATTCAAATTCCACCACTAACTAATTTAACAATTCTGACTGAGCAAGTTAGTTAATCTGTCTAAGCTTCAGTTTCCTTCTCTGGAAATGTGGATTCTAACAGTCTTTACATAAAATCAAACTGGAATTGTGCTTTTCAAGCAGTAAGTAATATGTAAATAGGTAGGAGATATAGATAGATATATTTAGAGGACAGACTAATGGAAGTGATTTCCAGTCTGAGATAATGCCAGAAATTAGAAAATTAGGAAGAAAAAGCAGGCTTGAGGGGGAAACTTGGATACAAATGGCTTCTATTAAAAAAAATGGCATCTATAGGTGTATGAAATTTGGCACCAGAGTATAAAAGTGAAATGCTGGGGATATAGATAGATATATCATGTAGGAGTTTTGTGTGGTACTAAGAGCTCATTCCTAGGAAACCGATAAACTCCTAATGGGAGAAAATACACAGAGAGAAGTGCTAAGAGGTTTGAACACTCAAACTTCGACACTTCTGCAGCAATCAACATCTTACATTTCATTCCATATTTTCCTTTAGTGACTGCTTTCTGCCATGTTGTTGTTATTAAACAAATCAACATTTATTCAAATGTTTACTGTGCATCAGGCATTCTATAACACACAATTATTACTTTACTCTTCCTATAACCTGCAAAGTATTCTTGTAGATGAAGAAAATAAATTTCAGGTTTAAAAATCTGCATGAAGACCCTCCACAATGAATGATTGACAGAAGCAAGATTTTAAATTTACATATTTTGGGGTTGGAGGTATGGCGGCTAATTTGCTAGATCACCAGCTAATGAGCAAAGTATCAGGTACCATGTTTGAGTCCCAGTCTTGAAAAAAAAAAATCTGAATTTGTGATTTTGTGGCCCATGTCTGTCCCCTACCAAACATCATGATGACTACAAGCTGGAATGCAGTCTGCACCCTTAACCTGTCTGAAGGCAAGGGTAGGGAAGTTTCCTGCCACTTTTTTAAAGATCTGGACCCATGTCAGAATCTGAGTTACTACAATTCCAGACCAAATTAAGCAACAGACAAACAAAAATGGACATTTAAATGGTTCATATTGCGACTGCTGCTGCTGCTGGAGCCGGAACTCCAATTCCAGCTTTTTGGTAGCTAATTGGAGGTAAGTGTTTCGGGAACTTTCTGGCTGGCTTGGAACCTTGGTCGTCAGATCTCAGCCTCCCGAGTAGCCAGGATTATAAACCCGAGCAATTGATGCCAGTGGGAGTCCTGCTAAGGTAAAGAGATCTGGGACCCCAAGACAGGATCCCGACCCCCTTCTGAGTCAAACCCCCCGGTTTTGACTAGCCGTGGGCAAAGCCTGGACTGAACTGAAAGCTCTGTTCATGGCCCGCCTCCCTCAGCGTGTCCCCTGCCCTCACCCAGGCCCCAAGTCCCCTCGCAGAATCCGCTTCTCCTCACGGAAACCACGCGTCCTCACGAAACTGCCAGGTCACCAGCGAGCCCGCAGCTCCTGAGCCCTGCTCCTCCTCGGAACCCCCTCTACCTCTCCCGGAGCCGCGTCTCCGCTTCCCCAGGGGCAGCCGGTCTTCCCTCCCTCTCCTCCTCACCGACCCCTCAGCTTCCCCAGGGGAAGCTGTCTCCGCCGTGGCGCCCCCCAGGCTCGCCCGGGGCCCAGCCTCACCCCGCGGGTCCTCCACCGAACGCCGGTGCAGCTCACGGTAGCGCTGCAGCGAGGGGACGTGCGCCGAGCGGCTGACCGAGGGCGGCGGAGACCAACTCCGAGCCCGGCCTCCGGCTCCAGCTTCCTCCCGGCTCCCACTCCCGGCCCCGCTCCCGCTCCGGCCCCGCTCCTCTGGAAGCCCCATCGCCCCAGGTTCAGAGCACCGGCCGCCTTTGCAGAAGCCGGGGTGCCCAGGCAGGGAAAACAGGCCGACCCTGGAGACCAAGCCTTAGGCGAGGGGCGGGGCCTGCGTTGGGGCGGGGCCTGGACAGCCAGTAGCGGGCGGGGCCTATATGATGTGGGCGGGGCCAGGACTCGCAAAGCTGCGCCCGGAAGGGGTGTGGTCAGTGAATGAAAGCAGAGGGGCGGGGCTAGGAGTGACAGGAGAGGAGGCGGGCCCATGGAGTGATCGGGAGTAACTGGGCTGAATGTAACAGGAGAGGAGGCGAGGCAGTGGAGTGACCACGTTGGGGTCTTGGAAAGAGTTTATGGGTTGGTTTAGGGCGCGGTTTGAGCAGGAAAGTGCTGAGCTAACGAGAGCAGTTGGACCAAGCCCAAACTAGAGTAGCCCGGGGCTCTGATTGCACAATCGTCCCTCCTACAAGTTAAAAGGTAGTTGTGTCCCTTTCAAGTTACCTCCTGCCCCCCCCCAGCAACACTTCTACTCTGTCCTCAAGAAAAATCTTGTGACCTTGAGAATTCAATTCTTGAACCAGCTCCAATTTTCTCATACTTCTGAGGACATTTTCATTGTTTAGCCTCTACAAATCTCCATCCAGATCTAAAAGTACAAATCTTGTTAAGTGAAGGCCCCTCATTGTATACATAGTAAGACCAGGAAAGGGAAGTAACTTGCAAGGTCCAGGAGAAACCCATAGTTAGGTTAGAACCCAGCCAGGGCTCCCTCATTTATGTTTGTTTTGTTGTTTCTGTTGGTTTGTGGGGCTTGAACTCAGAACCGTTTGTATTCAAGACTAGTGAGCCACAGCCCCACCTCTGTTTTTTTTTTTTGGGGGGGGGGGTTGCTGGTTAATTGGAAATAAGAGTTTCACAGACTTTCCTGCCTGGCTTTGAACCTTGATCCTCAGATCTCAGCCTGTTGAGTAACTAGGATTACAGGTGTGAGCCAGATCTGTTTGTTTGTTGTTGTTGTTGTTGTTTACCTCTACAAGGCTTACAAAACAGCAAAGTCTATGAAAATACAAAGGGTCACTGACATTCTGATCTTTGCTTCTCAGAGACACCTTTCATCTACCACAACTTAAGCTCATCTAGGGAGAAAAAGTGATGCAGAACTCTCCATCTTCTTTTTATACTCATCAACAAGAAGGATCCATCCCACCTCAGAATTCAGATTGGTCGTCAATGAAAAAGTTTGGTTCTTTAGTATTTTTTTATACCTAATTCCAGTAGTAAGTCTGAAGTGGAAAGCAATCAGCTCCTGCCTCCTGATGCCTTCCACAGGGTTATGATGCTTATCTACTCCTGCTTCCCTTTAATTTTCTTCCCTGTTCTTTCCCAGGAGAAGAAAAGCCCAGCACATTCTAAGCTGATAGAAACATCCCTATGAAAAGACATATGATCCACTGCCTATATAATCATGAAAGGAGTCTCTCAGGGCCCTATGAAAGTATAAAACATGGAGGACTGGGTACACAAACTTAATAAGGAGAAATCTATACATCTTTCTATACATTTAACTAAAGTTATATGAACTCGGGGCTGGGACTATAGCTTGGTGGTAGAGTGCTTGCAAAGCATGCATGAATCCATGGGTTTGATTCCTGAATGTCACATAAACAGACGAAGCCCAAAGTGGTCCTGTGGCTCAAGTGGTAGAGTCCTAGCCATGAGCAAAAGAAGCTCAGGGACACTGCCCAGGCCCTGAGTTCATGCCCCAGGACTGGCAAAAAAAAAAAAAAAGTCTACATACTCCACTTCTGAAGTGTGTAGCTTGCTAGAGATACTCAGATCTGAGCCCTGCTAATAGGATACAAATGGTATTGAAGGGTATTGACCTATAGAAAGGATGTGGATTTTCTAGATTGTGAAAGAACTCAAACATCACTTACACTGAGTACATAAACATCACTGAAGGAGTAGAAACTTCATTTAGGGAAACATAATAGGCCCATAATACAAATCCCATTAGAAGATAAGGAACTCTTTGTGAGAATTTTAACTATTAATGCAAAGATAATCATTATCCCCTCTCATCTTCACCATAGTCCTGAGAAGCCTTCTGTCTTCTCTCCCAAGCTTTCTGCCTACAACTGTTCTCCACCTATTGCTGCCCTCTCCTGTTTACATATGGCATTGCAACTGTTTTGCCCATAGGTAATGCTGAAGCTATTTGGGTTTTCTCTGAGCCTGGGATTGGGGAAAGAAGACCTCTGTGAATTTGGGATTGGGGAAAAAAATGGAATGCTGTTTAAAGGCTTTATTAACCTTCCCTCTGCCTGTTGGCTGTGTAATTGAAATTTCTACCTGAAACTGAGTAAAGGAAGGAACCTGTCCCATACTCAGAGATGGGGAAGCCATGCAAGCTGTAGTGTGGTTTGAATTCCTGAGAGGATGGATGGGTTTGGAAGAGATGAAAACCCTCAAGATTAAGATGATGATGATGATGATGATGATGACAACGACGACGACAATGACAATGATGTCATTTAATTAGTAGCTGTCAAATCCTGCATGAAACGTTATCTATACCGTATTTCACTTTCCTCTAAGGCGGATCCTGTTATTTTTGCACTTTATGGAGGAGGAAACAGATCTTTAATGTATTTAAGAGTCTTACCCAAGATCATAGTTTCTGAACAGTAGTACTAGGAATGACGCCAAGACACCTAGATTACGGATGCAGTCTCATTTTCCTTGCTCCTGTTAAGGGCAAACCTAGGGCCTCACACATACTAGGTAAAAGTTGCATCTCTAGCTCCCATTCTTACCCGTTTATTCTTCTGCCCTAACACACCATCATTGTTTTTTCTTTTCAGAATCACAACAGCATCTCTTAAAATTATGTAAATATTCATATTCCAGAGACTTCATTCCAGACTACAAAGTCATACTATCTGGAGTGGAATCTGAGAATTTGTTTTCAATAATCCTTAAAATATGCTTAAGTTTAGGGATCATTCTCCTTGCTGGTGGATTGGGGAGTGGCTGGGCTCCAGAAGGGATTGAAGTTGGAAGAGGAGTCTGAGACATACAGGAAAGGATCTGAGGTCAGAAGAGCAGTTTGCTGTTTAAGGAGGGGATCTGTGGGTGAAAAAAATGCAGACCATTGAAGTAGTGGCTGGAGTTTTGTTATTGTTGGGTTTTTTTTTTTTTTTTTTTGTCAGTCCTAGGGCTTGAATTCAGGACCTGAGCACTGTCCCTGCACTTCTTTTGCTCAAGCCACAGGTCACTTCTGGCTTTTTTTTTTTCTGTGTGCGTGGCACTGAGGACTCAAACCAGGGGCTTCATGCATGCTAGGCAAGCCCTCTATCACCAAGCCATGTTCTCAGCCCCAGCGGCTGGAGTTTTAAAAGGGGTCTAGGGGTTGGGTAAAGGTGGTCCCTTAGCTTTTGCACTCAAGGCTGGCACTCTGCCACTTGAGCCATACTTCCACTTCTGGCTTTTTTTTTCCTGGTTAAGTGGAGGTAAAAGGCTTACAGACTTTTTTCTGCCCAGGCTGGCTTCAAACGTGGAACTCAAGTTTCCTGCGTTGCCAGGATTACAGGTGTGAGCCACCGACAACCTTGAAGAGTCTGAAATCGAAAAGAGGACTGGAGTGGGAGGCGGACTCTGAGAGAGAAGGAAGAAGATCTTGGAATCCAAGAGGCCTGGGGTCTGAGAGTTTGGGGTGACGCCGAGGATCTGGAGTCAGCGAGAGGGTCGGTGGTCCCAAGAAGCAGTCTGGATCTGTAGGGAGACGTGACCGGCTTGCGAGCGGAGCCCGGAGCCGGGAGCCGCGCGCCCGCCCCCGCCCGCCCCCTCCCGCGCCCCCCTCCCGGCTCGCATCCTCCCGCACCTGCGCGCCCGCTGCGGGCTGGCGGCGGGGAGCCGGCGGGGTCGCGTCAGACCCGGACACAGCCGAGGATGGGGGCGCCCCCTCCCGGCTGCCCGGGAGCTCAGTCCCCGCCCTCCACCCTCGCACCCCCACCCCCGCCGCCGCTGCCACTTCCGGCAGGCGCTGCGCTGCTGGAGGGGGGGGTGCGGGCGAGGATGGCGGCGGAGAACGAAGCCAGCCAGGAGAGTGCCCTGGGCGCCTACTCGCCGGTGGATTACATGAGCATCACCAGCTTCCCGCGACTGCCGGAGGATGAGCCGGCGCCCGCCGCCCCGCTGCGGGGCCGCAAGGACGAGGACGCCTTCCTGGGAGACCCCGACACCGGTGAGGCCCTCCGGCGCCGTCCCTGCCCCGCCCGGAGGCTCCCCGGTCCTCCGGGCCCCGTGCCGCCCTGCATCCTCCCTCGGCCTCCACCTCCTCCATTCATTCCGCCCCCCCCTCCCTCGCCTGTGAATTACCTGGAGGGGAAGGGGGCGCCTGCCCACCCGGGAGGGTCGGATGCGACACGGGAGGCATGCCAGGCACTGCGGTAGGGGGACCTGGGATTCCTCCTTAGGAAGGAATGCCGTCGGGAGATCCCGAGGGGTCTTCGTGGTCACCCGGGAAAGGCTCTTCCCTAGCCACAGAGGACAGGGTCGGGAGAAAACCCAGTCAGAGACTGCAGCAGGAAGGAGAGCGGGTAGGTCTTAAACAAGAACTTCTTCACAGTCAGGGACGGGGTGCGAAAACAGCCTCTGAGGAGAAGCTGAGAACGCCGGGATGAGGAGAGACAGGATGATTCCCCATCTGCCGGGAGTGCTGGGTGCCGGGGAACAGGGGGATGGACGGTATGACCTCTCAAAGTCCTTGGGGACCAGAGTGCCTCTGCTGTCCTGGGAATTAGTCGGTCCTCCCGGAGCCATGGAACTGGCTGGAATTTTAGTAAGATAACCTGGATCCCAGGAAGCAGTCTCCAATTTTTACTGTGTTCTCTGCCTTCTGTGCAGGCCCTGAAAAGGGGGAGCGCATGGGGGAGAGACAGGTTTGGGAAAGGGCTGGGGCCAAGAGCATTCCTTCCCTAAGTGCTCTTTTCTCTCCATATGGCTCAGCTGTCTGTTCACCTCCATGCTTCATCCTCCATCCCCAAGCTTTCTCTAAACGTCACTTCCTGGCATTAGAGCATCCTTCTGCCTGACTCTTCCTCCCAGTGCTTGCACTGGAGCCCCATCGCTTACCAGCCTGGCAGATGCTGCTTCTCTGGCCCAACTCTCTCTGGCCTGGCTCTTCCATAGTTGCTTCCAGACTGACAGCTCCCAATTTTCCTTCCCATTTACAACTTTCTGGCTCACTGGCCCTGGCTAGTATCCTAAGTCTAAGCTGGCTAGACTTTACCTGGGATGAAGATGAGGGAATGATGAGTATGGAGAATGGATGCTTTGGGGTCACAAATGTCAGGGTGGCAGATCAAAGATTCTTTTCTAGGGGGAGTGGACTTGGAGTCAGGAGGTAGCAGGGAGAGGATGAAGTGTCCTTGTTGGATACCAGCCTGAAGCCAGGACTTTTATTCAAAGGTCAGGAATGATGCTTCTGGTTCTAGCATTTCCTGACTCACTGTGCTACAGTAGGACCTACACTGGGCCTTCATTTTCTCTTCCAGCGTGGAAGATTGCTTTTCTCTCCTAACCTAGAAATTGGGTTCCCTTAATATGTTTTTTTTTCCCCCAGCTCGCCTATAAATGTCACAGCACCTATAAAAACTTGGTTTGATGTATTTACACAGTGATGTGATTAGCCCCAGAAGGGCAGGAACAATGACTATTTTATTATCATTTCTGTAGCCTCCAGCACAGAGTTGGACACTTGGTGAAATCGTTCTTGAGTAATTAAAAAAAAAAAAAAAGAATGGCAGGGAAAGGAGTTCCAAACCCTCAGGAAATACCTTAAGGGATTCACCAGACTCTGCCCTCAAGTGTATAGAAATCCAGCAGAGACCCTGGTCACCTGAGCATCTTGGAACTTAATACAGAACTCCAAGATTCTCAGGGATTTACTTTGTTCCAAGGCAAGCGTTCCAACGACCTTTCCATCCTATTGGTATATGTTTCAGTGCCATGTCACCTACCTCTGCTTCTATGTTCCAAGGCCCTTCTGGTCCAAGCCCCCTTAGTCTAGCCTGATGGCTGAGAGGCCTTCTAGATTCTCAAGCTAACAGTGCCACCTAGTGGTACTGCCCTATATTCTTAGTAAGGACCTTTAGTGCCAGCTGCCTCCCTGCAGCTATTCCTAGGGCCCCACCAATTCAGAATAGTCAAAATTAGACTCATCATTTTTCTGTCAAAAGACTTGTTTCTTCCAGCTGCAAACTAACTTTTTCCCAGTGTATTACTACTACTTCTACTACTACTGGTCCTTGGCTTAAATTCTGGATCTGGGCACTGTCTTTGAGCAGCTTTTGCTCAAGGTTAGTACTCTTGAGCCACAGTACCACTTCCTGCTTTTTCTGTGATTAATTGCAGATAAGAATCTCAATGAGGGTTGGGAGTTTGGCCTAGTGCTAGAGTGCTTGCTTAGCATGCACGAAGACCAGGGTTCAATTCCTCCATACCACGTACATAGAAAAAAGCCTGAAGTGGAGCTTGGCTCAAGTAGTAGAGCACTTACCTTGAGGAAAGCCCAAGGACAGTTGTCAGGCCCTGAGTTCAAGCCCCAGGACTGGCAAAAAATTATAGAGTCTCAAAGGCTTTCCTGCCTGGGCTGGCTTCAAACCAAAATCCTCAAGTCTCAGCTGCCTGAATAGTTAGGATTACAGGTGTGAGCCACTGGCACCTAGCCTGTTGTTATTCTTATATGTCAGTGAAATCAATGGTAGTATTATTATACTGTAAATAATAAGCATTCAGTATTTTTCCCCTGTAAATACTTTTGCTGAATAAATGAATAACTCAATGATGGACTGGTTGTATAGAATCTTTTTTTAAAAAATTATGTGGGATTGAGGAATCAAACCCAGGGCCTCATGGGTGATAGGCAAGCACTCTACCACTATCCAAGATAGCCTTAAATAGAACCAGTTGTGATAGGGTCATATCATCTTCTCCTGAGTCCTTGGATCTAAATGAAGAAGTGCCTAGAAATAACTAAAGTTAACTTGCAAGGTTCATTTTTGAAGATAGAAATAGCTCCTAGTGTCACCCGGAACAAGGAAAAGGGGCTTTCAATTACTTCAACTGACTCTTGAGATTCCCACTTGTCCTTGTTGTACTTCAGACAGGCACATTGCATTTCCCAGGCTCCGTATACTCATCTGTAAAGTAGAAAAGGTGGGGCCTATCATAATGTCATAGGAACCCTTCAGCGAAGGACTATATTCAAAAGGACTTGTTTATGATCAACGCTAATAAATCAAAGTTCACAACTTTTTCTTGAACATCTTTTGGTACTTCTAAGGGCCAAGAAGAGTTCTATTTTCATGGGTATTTAATATATCTTGGTTGACTGAATTCTAATTTCGTTTATAGACTCTGGTAGTAAGGGTTATAGGCAAGCATGGCTAAATGAGGGAGATTCACAGAATATAAGCTTTTTAAACAAGCAAATGCAGGGGCTGGGAGTTTGGCCTAGTGGTAGAGTGCTTGCCTAGCATGCACAAAGACCCGGCTTCAATTTCCTGGGTACCACATACATAGAAAAAGCTGGAAGTGGTGCTATGGTTCAAGTGATAGAGTTCTAGCCTTGAGAAAGTCCAAGGACAGTGCTCAGGCCCTGAATTCAAACCCCAGGACTGGCAAGAAAAAAAATTTTTAAAAAGTGAGCCGGGCATAGTGGTTCACGCCTGTAATCCTAGCTACTCAGGAGGCTGAGATCTGAGGATTGTGGTTCAAAGCCACCCCAGGTACTAAAGAACATGAAACTCTTATCTCCAATTAATCACTAGATTAAGCTGTGGCTTAGGGGTAGGGTGGCAGTCTTGAGCTGAAGAGCTCAGGGACAGCACCCAGGCCCAGAGTTCAAGCCCCATGACCCACCAAAAAAAAAAGAATTCTTCCAATGTCTTCTCTAGACAGCAGTGAGAGAAACACAAAACAGATGGCTTTATGATCTTGCTTAAAGCTGTGGTGGGAGTGATGTCTTGGTAAAAGCCAAGCTTTTCAGAAGGCTCCTAGGGTCCAGGGAATGAAGTCTAGCCTCCATCTTTTTCCTTTCCTGCTATATCAGAGCCACCAATCTTGATTTTATTTCTTTTTTTCTTTCTTTCTTTTTTCTTTTCTTTTTTTTCTTTTTTTTTTTTTTGTGCTGGTCCTGTGGTTGAACTTAGGGCCTAGACACTTTACCTGAGTAATTTTTGTTCGATGCTAATGCTCTACCACTTGGGCCACAGCTCTACTTCTGGAATTTTTTTTTTGGAAGAGTGCTTAATTAGAGATAAGAATTTCATGTACTTTCCTGCATGGCCTGCTTTGAAACATGATCCTCAGATTTCAGCCTCCTGAATAGCTAGGATTATAGGTGTGAGCCACCAGTGCCTAGAGCTGTGTGTGTGTGTGTGTGTGTGTGTGTGTGTGTGTGTGTGTGTGTATGCTGGTCCTGGGGCTTGAACTCAGACCCTGGGCACTGTCCCTGAGCTTCTTTTGCTCAAGGCTAGCACTCTACCACTTGAGCAAAAGCTCAGCTCCACTTCCAAACTTTCTTAGCCATTTATTGCCAATGATCTTACAGACTTATCTGCCCAGGCTGGCTTTGAACTGTGATCCTCAGCTTTCAGTTTCTTGAGTAACTAGGATGACAGGCACAAGCTACCTGGAGCCTGGCTGATTATTTCTTTCTAATGTGCCAAACTTATTCCCACATTAGGGCCTTTCTACTGTTTCCTCCCTCTCCCTGGAACATTTTGCATATACTTTCCACATCTACACTCCTTACTTAATCTGTGGCTAGGTCCTTCGGCTTCAGTTTGCAGCTCAAATGTCACTTCCTCAATGAGGCCTTCCTAATTTCTCCCTGCAAGCAGCCATTCTCTATTCATTTTATCCTCTCTTTGTGTGTGTGTGTGCGCGTATGCATGCTTGCTTGCTTGGCTACTTTACCCAAGGCTAGACTCTGTCACATAAGACTCAGCTTCCCTTCTGGCTTTTTGCTGATTAACTGGAGGTAAGAGTCTTGTAAACTTTTCTAAGCCAGACTTGGCTTAGAACCAGGATCCTCAAGATCTCACCCTCAAGTAGCTAGGACTAGAGATGTGAATCGCCACTGTGTGGCACTATACTACCCTCTTTTCTTTTCTTTCTTTTTTTTTTTTTTGTCTTATCACCTGCCACAACTTGTAATTATATACTCCTTTCTTCATTTGCTTTCATGAACTGCACGAGGGCAGGAACTACCCATCTAGCACAGGTCTAGACACAATAGGCTTTTCTATTTTGTTGGATGAATGGATGAATGGAGCAAGGTTGGAGGCCAGAGTCCTGTTTGGAAGCTGCGTCCTGGCACAGAAAGTTGAGTCTCCACAGGATCTGGTTACCAAGAAGAGCTACACCTCGCTCCGCTTTCCTCAGCCCCGTGGCCTGATCCCAGGAAATGTGGGCTTGGTATCAGCCACAGACTGGAATCCAGCCTTTCGGTTGCTCACTTGGGGGGGCGGGGACGGGGTGTCCCTGTTTCTTTCCAGCCTGGGCCGGTGGGTGGGGTGTGTGCCCAGTGAGCCGGGCTGGCGGGTGGGGCTGGTGTGGCAGGGGCGGGCGGCGGGGCGTGGTCGAGCCGGCGCTCCGCCCCAGGACCAGGTAGGAGGCGCCCACTCCGGCCCCCCCTCCCCCCTGCAGACCCGGACTCCTTCCTGAAGTCGGCGAGGCTGCAGCGGCTGCCGTCCTCCTCGTCGGAAATGGGCAGCCAGGACGGGTCACCGCTGCGAGAGACGCGCAAGGACCCGTTCTCCGCCGCCGCGTCCGAGTGCTCCTGCCGCCAGGACGGGCTCACGGTCATCGTCACGGCCTGCCTCACCTTCGCCACGGGGGTCACCGTGGCGCTGGTCATGCAGATCTACTTCGGGGACCCCCAGGTGCGGGGGGGGGCAGATGGGCAGGAACTGGGGAGGAGTGGATGAAGAAAGGCCTGGGGGCGTCGTGGCCACTGGGCAATGGTTGGGAAGAAATGGGAAGGGGTGATTGGCCTGGGACAGCTAAGTCCTGAAGGGAAGGGCTCTGGGGCAGGTGAGAGACGAGAGGGTCCATCAGGTAGGTAAAGGAGGCCAGCTCCAGGGGGAGAGCCAAGGGGACAAGAGGGAAAGGCTTGCGTCCCGTCCCCTGGAGGTTCTAGGGATAGTGGCGGCAGCTTTAAAGAGGCCAGGGGCCCCCTCCTGTCCCTAAGAGTCCCCTCTCGCCTTTCAGATCTTCCAGCAGGGAGCTGTGGTGACTGATGCCACCCGCTGCACAGCGCTGGGCTTGGAGGTGCTCAGTAAACAGGGTTCTTCTGTGGATGCCGCTGTGGCAGCAGCCTTGTGTTTGGGGATTGTGGCTCCACACAGTTCTGGCCTGGGCGGGTAAGGAGCTGGGTAAGAACCCAGTGGAGGTCGGGTTTCCGCAGGGTCTCCTAGTCTGTAAGGCCTCCTGTGTGAGGATGGAGAGGCCTCCCAGGTAGAGGAGAAACTGTGCCCCCAACCTCTTGAATTTTCTCTATCTCTACCTAATTTTACTTCTTTTCCCCTTGGATGATTTCAGAAAGCAAAGCTACCATGTGGAAAATATGGAGCTGTCTTCACAAACTTTTTCTTCCCCACGCCAAGGAAATGTGTAGACTATGAAGTGAAGTAGACAGTGAAGTATACTGTCGGCATATGGGGCAGTGAGGCTTCAACGTTTAAGTTCGTAGATCTATATAAATCTAATGACAGCTATGGAGACTTTGTCCTCCAAAAATACACTCCAGCCTAAGCACTCTTAAAACTGAGTTTACAAACTGCTTGTTCATGATCCATATCTCCAGCACACAGACTGGTTTGTTTGGCACACCTAAAAAATATTTTTTAATTGTTTGCTATTGTTAAAAGACTGAGGAGTTTTCATAAAATCCCAGATTTCCATCTCTTGAGAAATCAGGAGTTCTGGTAACACAGATCGCACATTCTTTCCTGATTACAATTATGAAGCTTCTTCCCAAAGCTGAGGCAGGTGTTGTCCATTTGTCCATATTTCCCACTACTCTACCATTCAGCGATCAGCCTTTGTCGAGTTTGCTGCTTGGCTGTAGACATTTACATTTGCAACTCTCATCTCAGGACATACGTAAGACTCAGAAAAAGAACAAGTTAAAATCCATATCTTGATTCCTGCAAAACCAGCCCTCCAGGCTCTACCAAAAAAATTCCCATTTTGGCTTTACCCAATCTATCCTTACATAATCCAGTCCTGGGGGAGGGGTAGGAGGCATACCAAGTAGTCAGGTGCAGGAAGCTGGCAAGGATACTGATCTGGTCTGGCATGGGGGTGTGGGGTGGGAAGGCAGAACATCCTGCTCTTCCAGTCCCTGGGCTTTCCCTATTCAGGGATTAAAGTCTCCAGTAACCTGGGTCCTGTACCTTACCTCCTTGATTTCACCCATGGTAGGAAGATGTGGGAGGGGGGTTCCAGCCTCCAACCCTCACTACAGGGGACTGAGAGGAGGCAGCTTAATCATTCAGGGGGTTGGCATGTTATTATCTGTGTCTCTTCCAGTGGAGGTGTGATGCTGGTACATGACATCCGACGAAATGAGAGCCACCTAATTGATTTCCGGGAGACTGCACCAGGGTCCCTCAGAGAAGAGGCCCTGCAGAGATCCTGGGAGACCAAGGTGGGGACCCTGGTGAGAGGAGTGGGCTCAGGGGGGAGCAGAATGGCAAGAGGCACCCTCTTTCTCTGCCTTTTTGTTAATCAAAGTGTGAATTCACTGAATATCTATTATGGGGCTATGGGGAAGAGAGAACAGAATGTTCTGAGGCTATAGGAAGACAGCTCCTCTCTGCTCCAAAGTAAAAACATGAAGAACACCAGCACCTGTGGCTCACACTTACAATCCTAGCTAGTCAGAAAGTTGAGATCTGAGAATTGAAGTTTGAAGCCAGCCCAGGCAGGACTCTTGGTACCTGAAAGCCAGAAGTGGAGCTATGGCTCAAATGTAGAGCACTAGCCTTGAGCAAAAAAGCTAAGGAACAATACCCGAGCCATGAATCCAAGTTCTAGTACTGGCATCATCATAATAATAATGATAAAAAAACCAGACAATGGATAAAAAGATAATACTGTGACATCTTACTTTTCTGATAGTTTTCCCTATGTGGAACAAAGGAAGGAAGTGAAAGCTCACTGAGTCCTCGAGATGCCATATACTTGCTGCAGTCATCTGCGCCTGATGACTCTAACCTTAGCAGCTTATGAGTAGAGAAAACTGCTAGAGGAAAATCCACAATTGGCTGAAAGCCAAAAAGGAACTAAAATAACAGAAAATGAGATAGTTAAGTGCAGGAGCAAGAGCCCACACATTCTGAGTTCTCACAGCTCAGAGTGATGGTGGTGGTATAAAACTGAATTGGTTAAAGGAAGGTCCCTTGTCTGCCATTTCAGAAAGCAAGGCTACCTATTATTCAGTGTGACAGATTTCTTTTTAAACTAGCTCTTGAAAGGATTTGCTTGATTCATTCTGTCTCTCAAGTATGGTAGACAAAGGCCTTTCTCGTTTGTATGGAGGAAGTGAGAGAAATGGGGGGATACCTGCCCAGGAAAACTTGTCCATCCCCTGGGATACTTGGCCTGTGTCTCTCCCCTGTGCCAGCCATCCCTGGCTTGGGGCTCTGCGGAGTTCAGCCCAGCCCCCCCCTTCCAGTGACCTGGTCTCCTCTCTCCCTCGCCTGCCCGCCTCGCCCAGCCTGGGCTCTTGGTGGGGGTACCCGGAGTGGTGAAAGGGCTACATGAAGCTCATCAGCTCTATGGCAGGTAAAGACTTCCCCTTGGGGACCACGGGCCCCTTGCCTGCATCTCTCCTTGGGTGGCCTTCTCCTACCCTCCTCGATATTTCCTTCCCAACTTCCCCTCCTAATATCCCCTTCCCTTGCCAGGACTCTCCTTCCTAGGAACCCCCCTTCCCCCAGGACCCCTCCTCCTCCCCCCAGGACCTTCTCCACCCCCTGCTCTCCGGCCCCCTCAGGCTGCCATGGTCTCAAGTCCTGGCCTTCGCAGCAGCTGTGGCCCAAGAAGGCTTCAACGTGACCCATGATCTAGGTCAGTGGGGTGTGGGCTTGGGGGTGAAGGCCTAAGGTTGATGGAAGGGGGAATCCTTTGAGATTTGGACCCAAGCCAGAAAGGACTTTCCTACCAGATTGCTCCTCAGACTTCTCTTCCCTGTTCCACCTTTACTTGGAGGCAGCCTCAAATGAGGGAGGCATCCCTGCCTCCCCTGTAATAGGCCTCTGGTGGGGGGCAGAACACTTAGGACTGGTCCTTCATCCTTCGTCCATCCCATCTATTGGACATCTTGGTCATCTGGGCTCGTCCCATGTACCATACCACCCAGCTTGCCGTCCCTGCCCCCAGCTCGCGCCTTGGCTGAACAGCTGCCGCCCAATGCATCTGAGCGCTTCTTGGAGACATTTCTACCATTGGGACACCCACCACTGCCTGGCTCCTTGCTGCGGAGGCCTGACCTGGCTGAGGTGCTGAAGGCACTTGGCACTTCTGGCCCCGCTGCTTTCTACAATGGTGGCAACCTCACCCTGGAGATGGTGGTTGAGGTAAGTATGAAGGTGGGGTGTGTGTGTGAGGGTATGCCCCTAAAATCCTGCTGCCAGGATGCCTTCTTCCCCCTTCCTTCCCTGCCTTTCTTTATATAGTTTTCTGATCAGATATGTTTGAAATTGTAGAAAACCTAAAATTAACCTCAGGTGGTAGAAGTGAGACTAGTAAGTGTTACAGACAGTTTCCTAAGGACAGAGGAGGGACAAAAACTTCCTCAGTAATGAACAGTCAGGACTGAAGAGATTGACAGGGAGGTCATTACCCAATCCCCAAGAGACTTAGGCTGAGCTAGTGATGAATTTTGAGAATTCTTGTCAGTAACTTCAAACTCTTAGTGTGTATGTTCAAGAAAAGGGGTGGGGCACAGAAATGGAGGGACAGAGGATGAACAAATGCAGCAAGTGGTACTCACTAGACACTGTGTTGAAAATGGGTGGGGTGGGAGAGAAAAACTGGGAGAGAGCAAAGGAAGGGAGGACATTGTCCAAAAAGAAATGTACTTTTCACCTGACTTCTGTCACTGTAACCTCTCTGTATATCACCTTTATAATAACAATTTAAAAATTAAAAAAAAGAAAAGGCTAGGTACAACTCAGTGGTTCTCTCAATTATGCAGTAGAGGTGTTTATTTAAATAGATGTTTATTTAACCTCGGTGTGTCATTCATCATTCATTCATGGAGAGCCTATTCTGTGCAGATCCCATACTGCATACTGGAAATTAGGATGTTGTGATAGAATCTCATCCCAAATAGGCTTACCCAGAAAGTCCACTCTGCTCGTTTAGGTTCTGCTGGAACCACATCATTAAGTTTCTTTTTCTCTCTCCCCCTCCCTACTTCTACTCCTACTACCCTTCCGATTCACTCTTAGATCCCTGCTGTATCTGCTCTACCAGACTGTTGCAGGCCATTCTTCCAACAAGCTATTCCAAAGAAAGAGCAATGGTCATTGTTAGGATTCTAGCAAAAGCTTTAAGGTTGTGTCTTACTGGGTTGTCAAAGGTCTCATGACTATTAGTAAGCCAGTCATCACAGCACAGAAAGAAAAGTTCTGATTAGCCAGGCCTGGATCATGTGCTGCCACTTGGAATAGGAAAGACCATCAGAATTTTAAAAGGGAAAAAAAAAGTGAGTGGATTAATTTGCCAGAAAAAAAAGGCCATTTACTAGCCAAGAAATTCAATGTGTAGTGGTAGTTGTTTTTCTTGTGTTGGTCTTGGGGCTTGAGCTCAGAGCTTGGGAGCTATCCCTAAGCTTCTTTTGTCCAAAATTAGTACTCTGCCACTTGAGCCACAGTGCCACTTCTGGCAATTTTTTCCAAGTAGTTTATTAGAGATAAGAATTTTCATGAACGGGGCCGGGAGTTTGGCCTAGTGGTTAAAGTGCTTGCCTAGCATGCATGAAGACCCGGGTTCGATTCCTCGGTACCACATACATAGATAAAAGCCAGAAGTGGTGCTGAGGTTCAAGTGGTAGAGCTCTAGCCTTGAGAAAGTCCAAGGACAGTGCTCAGGCCCTGAGCTCAAGCCCAGGACTGGCAAAAAAAAAAAAAAAAAAAAAAAAAGAATTTTCATGAACTTTCTGCCCGAACTGGCTTCAAACTGAAATCCTCATATCTCAGCCTCCTGAGTAGCTAGGATTATAGGCATGAGCTACCAGTGCCCAGCTCAATGTGTAATTCTATAAGGGTAAAGAAGTCAAAGGTCTCAAGTACTAAAAGGTACAGAAAAAACAAAAACAGGACCAGCAAAAACAACTGTTCAGTTATGTCCATTAAGAGTCATTTAAAGTGGTATTTTTTTTTTTTGGCCAGTTCTGATGCTTGAACTCAGGGCCTGGGCACTGCCCCTGAGCTTTTTTGCTGAAGGCTAGTACTCCGCCTCTTGAGCCACAGCTTTACTTCTGGCTTTTGTGGTGGTTAAATGGAGGTAAAAGTCCCATAGTCTGCATATGCTGGCTTTGAGCCATGATCCTCTGATCTCAGACTCCCAAGTAGCTAGGATTACAGGTTGCATGAGCTACCCCACCAGAGCCCTTCTTCCTTCCCTCCCTGTCCCTTCCTCTCTCCCTCCCTCCCTCCCTCCCTCTTTCTTCCTTCCTTTCTTATTTTTGCAGTGCTGTGAATGGAACTCAGAAACTCATAGAACTTAGGCTAGACAAATTTTCTACCATTGAGCAACATCACCATTTTAGTGGCTTTCTTCATTATGATGAGAGGCAGAAGTCAGTTTTGATATTTTCAAGACAAATGCTGTTTTCCCTTTCTTTCTCTTGTGGTACATAAGGTTGGCAGGCTCCCTAAAGGCCAAGACAGTTGGTTGTTGCAGAAGGCACACGTTTCTTTAACAGCTCATATGTCTGTCATCCAGATATGTATCACAGGACAAGCCCGTGCGCTCATAGTAATGGGTGGTCACTTTTTTACTTCTAGGCTCAGCACGCAGGGGGTGTCCTAACTGAAGAGGACTTCAGCAACTACAGTGTTCTTGTGGAGAAGCCTGTGTGTGGCGTGTACAGAGGTGACCTCTCTCCCAGCTCCCAGGGGCCCCACTCAGAAGAAGCTTCCCAGCCCATGGCCACATCTTTTTGACCTGCAGACTCCTCTTGATTTCATAGAAGAGAAACCAAGACAGTGAGCTGCTAAGCAGCCAACTGTTGAAGCAAGATAGATCCAGCCTACTTTGTGAAGTAGCCCTAAATATTTAGAATATAGGTGATGAGCAGGTTGAGCCAAAGGCTCAGACTTTACAAGTAGAGGTCCTTGTCATAGGTTTTATTTTTCTTCTCCTGCTCCCCTCCCATCCCAGGTTTTGTGTGCATTTGTGTGTGTGTGCATGCGCGTGTGCACGCCCACCAGGGATTGAATCTAGAGTCTATATAGCTAATCTAATCCTCATAGGTTTTGACTTGGAGTCTGTGTACCCCAGCTCCCCTCCTTACCATTCTATAATTCCTATAAAGAATTATAAGAGTGGGGCCGGGAGTTTGGCCTAGTGGTAGAGTGCTTGCCTAGCATGCACGAAGACCCGGGTTCGATTCCTCGGTACCACATACATAGAAAAAAAGCCAGAAATGGTGTTGAGGCTCAAGTGGTAGAGCTCTAACCTTGGGAAAGTCCAAGGACAGTGCTCAGGCCCTGAGCTCAAGCCCACGACTAGCCAAAAAAAAAAAAAAAAAAAGAATTATAAGAGCGGCTGGGAGTTTGGCCTAGTGGTAGAGTACTTGCCTAGCAGTAGAGTGCTTGCCTAGCATGCATGAAGACCCGGGTTCGATTCCTCAGTACCATATACATAGAAAAAATCTGGAATGGTGCTGTGGCTGTGGCTCAAGTGGTAGAGCTCTAGCCTTGAGAAAGCCCAAGAACAGTGTTCAGGCCCTGATTTCATGTCCCAGGACTGGCAAAAAAAAAAAAAAAAAAAAAAACAAAAAGAATTGTAAGACCAAACTCCTTGAACAAGTCAATTCTCACTCTAAACCTTGGTTCTCTCCTTAAAATGGGGAGAGAAGTGTCCTCATCTCAGAGCACCCATGGGCCACTGTGGGCACCAAATGTGTACTTGATTTCCCTTTTTTCCTCCCCAGCCTGGCCTCTTCAACAATGCCAGTATTTTGAGTGCTCTGGGCCCCTCTGGTCCCCTATAACTTTGGACCAGTTGTCTCTCTGTGAGAGTTTCTATATGTATAGAAGAAAGTTATAATTGTAGGTGGATTTAATTAGTCAAGGAGTTCATATTGGTGGTATGTGTTAGACATTATTATTCCTTGATGTCCACACATCTAATAACTTCTAAGAAGTGTCACATTGAATGGTACCTTTAGAGGCTCTGGATAGAGGGTCTGAGGAATCTGGGTATTTGGTCTCCTGTCTCTACTCTGCCAGTGGCCTAAAATGTGACTCTCAACAAGCCACAGTCTCCTAATCCTTAGTTTTCTCCTATGACAGAGGAAATTGAAGACCAGATCTCTGAGTCTGAGTCACCTTTGACTTGGCATGTAAACGTGTCCCTTTGCATGACAGTGTTTCCATTTTTCCATCTGATGAGGGGGTTCAGTGCAGTGGTCTCTGTGTGTGATGGTGAGTGGTGCAGATGGGATGAGGGGTGTGAAGACGACTTGACCCCTTCCCTGCCATCTGGTCATTTTCTGTCCTTTCAGGCCACCTGGTTCTCAGTCCCCCACCCCCGCACACAGGCCCTGCTCTCATCAGTGCTCTCAACATCCTTGAGGGCTTCAATCTCACCAGCCTGGTACCCCGAGAGCAGGCGCTTCACTGGGTGGCAGAGGTAAGGCTAACCCCTCACCATCTTCAAGATTTAGGGATATTAGGAATGGGGTACTATCTTAGGGCAGTACTAAAACACCTCTGTGGGTGTGGGTTTGGGTTTTCATTGTTGTTGTTTTCTTTTTTTGCCACACCAAGATCCAAGATCCTCTTAAATGCGGTGGCTAGGATCAGCTTAGCACCCTCTTCCATACCCCTCCTCTATTTACAGACCCTGAAGATCGCATTAGCCCTGGCCAGCAGATTGGGAGATCCTGTCTATGATTCTACAATCACGGAGAGCATGGATGACATGCTCAGGTGGGTCCTGGGAAAGTCTTGGGGAGGTGGAGCTGGGGAGGAAGTATCTTGGATATAATGGGGTATGTATGGTGGGGTGGGGGGAAGAAAGGATCATGTGAAAATCTGGCGAATCCCAGGTCTATTTCAACTGAATCCTAAATCACAATATAAGCCTGAGACCCTCTGCCAACAGGTCACCTTCTTAGCCTACACTATGAGTTGATATGGCTATATCTATTCCTACCTTTTGAGTGGTTAAAAAAATCAAAGAGCAATAAACCTAGTCTCTTCTCTTTCTTTCTTGCTTTCTTTTTTTATTTTTCTTTTCTGTTGGTCATAGGGCTTAAACTCTAGGCCTGGGAGCTGTCCCTGAGCTCTTTAGCTCAAGACTACGCCTTGAGCCATAGTGCCACTTCTGGTAGTTAATTGGAGATAAGAGTCTCATGGACTTTAGTGTTTAGTTCCCTGGGCTGGCTATGAACCCTAATCCTCAGATCTCAGCCTCCTGATAAACTAGGATTACAGGGATGAGCCACCTCACCCAGCTTGAAAGACTCTTATCTCCACCTAACCAGCAAAAAGCTGTAAATGATGGAGTGGTTCAAGTGATAGAGTGCCGGCACTTCCAGTACCATACTTCTATTACACTGTTTTGCTAGATACACTGTTTTGGAGATAGTTTCATAGACTTTTCTATCCTCAGGTCTTGGCCTCCCAAGTAGCTAGGATTACAGGTATGAGACACAGGCATCTGGCCCCCAACTAAACTCTTTTTCATGATCTGGCTTCCTCTCCTGAGCTTGCTTTCTTATTTTTTTTTTCCTGAGCTTTCTTTTGCTCAAGGCTAGCGCTCTGCCACTTGAGCCACAGATCTACTTTCAGCTTTTTGCTGGTTAATTGGCAATAAGAATCTGGTGAACTTTCCTGAATGACTGGCCCTGAACTATGATCCTTAGATATAGCCTTCTGAGTAGCTAGGATTACAAGTGTGAGCTACTAGCACCCACCTCCAAATATTTTTTTTCTTTTTTGTTGGTTGTGGGTCTTGAATTCTGAGCCTGGGTGCTGTCTGAGTTCTTCAGCTCAAGGCTAGTACTCTACGACTTGGGCTACAGCACCACTTCCCGTCTTCTGGTGGTTAATTGGAGATCAGAGTCTCACAGACTTTAGTGCCCAGGTTGGCTTTTTTTTTTTTTTTTTTTTTTTTGGTGGGTCATGGGGCTTGAACTCTGGGCCTTGGCACTGTCTCTGAGTTCTTTAGCTCAGGGCTACCACCCTACCCTTGAGCCAAGCCCCATCTCCCATTTTCTAGAGGTTAATTGGAGATAAGAGACTCAGGTCCTTTTGTGCCTGGGCTGGCTTTGAACCTTGATCCTCAGATCTCAGCCTCCTGAGTAGCTAGGATTACAGGGGTGAGCCATCGCGCCCGGCTCCCAGGTGGCTTTGAACTGCTATCCTCAAATCAGCCTCCTGAGTAGCTAAGATTACAGGCATGAGCCACCAGCACCTGGCCCCAACTAAATTCTTTTTTTTTTTTTTTTTGCCAGTCCTAGGCTTGAGCTCAGGGCCTGAGCACTGTCCTTGGACTTTCTCAAGGCTAGGGCTCTACCACTTGAGCCTCAGCACCACTTCTGGTTTTTTTCTATGTATGTGGTACCGAGGAATCGAACCCAGGTCTTCGTGCATCCTAGGCAAGCACTCTACCACTAGGCCAAACTCCCGGCCCCTCCAACTAAATTCTTAATAAATGTTAGTTTTAGACTGTAAACATTAAGTTAAATGAATCCAGCTCATTTATTCAAAATAAGTTCTCAGAGCATCCGAAGTGCATCAGACACTTTCATAGAAACGATTGAATCAAGCCAAGTAACTAAATGACTCATGATTTAAATGTTAAATTAAAAACTGCTTCTAGATAAAAAACAGAAACCTGAATCACATCTAAATAAATTGACTTAGTTCAACAGTTATTTCCTGGGTGTTTCCTATGTGCTAGCAGTAAGTGAGCTTCTCCCTTCACAGGCCTGCTAGCAGTGGGGGGAAGGCAGATTTCATCAAATAATTACACAGACCAACATTACAGGTAGGAGTGTAATGAGAGTTTGATGTGTTCTCCCCCACCTCGTCTTCGCAGCAAAGTAGAAGCCGCCTACCTCCGGGGCCACATCAATGACTCCCAAGCAGCCCCTGCCCCTCTCCTGCCTGTCTATGAGCTGGATGGGGCGCCCACAGCAGCCCAGGTGCTGATTATGGGTCCTGATGACTTTATTGTGGCCATGGTCAGGTATGTCAGCTCAGGCTTAGAACTTGGAACAAGAGATTCTTGGGACCAGGAGAAAGGTAGAGGGAGGGGGTGAGTGGAGGTGAAGAAAGCCATAGTGCTTACCGGATTCCACTTCCTCCCTCAGCTCCCTGAACAGGCCCTTTGGCAGTGGCCTCATTACCCGCTCTGGGATCTTGCTCAACAGCCAAATGCTGGATTTCTCTTGGCCCAACAGGACTGCTAACCACTCTGCACCCAGCCTGGTAAGATCTTGCTTCCCTTTTCCCTCAGGGAACCCTGAGGCTAAGTTGGAGGTAAGGCTGTATGGCTGCCCTTTCCCCACTGGCTCGAGGAACTTCTGTCATGAGGAAATAAGATGTCTGTTTTACCCCTAGCCCTGACAGATGTGGAACATGCAGCCTGGTGGGTGTGAAAAGCCTTTGTCACATTGTCATTATCTCACTCCCTGACCCAGGGAGAGTCTTGCCCCTCTTTGGACCTCAGTTGCTTCATAGTTTCAATGAGGGAATTGTCCTCACTGATGCTCTGGGTCCTTTCTAGCCCTAGTGGTCTGAGTGCATGATGTTGAACTGATGGGTTGGGCACACAAGAGGGAGCAGGGAGGAGAGACTTCGGGATTTCTTTTTTCTCTGGTCCTAGGGCTTGAACTCTGGACACTGCCCCTTAGCTTTTGTGCTCAAGGCTAATGCTCTATCACTTGAGCCACAGCTCTACTTCTGGCTTTTTAGGTAATTAATTGGAGATAAGAGTCTCATAGACTTTCCTACCCAGGCTAGTATCAAATTACTATCCTTAGATCCTAGCCTTCTGAGTAGCTAGAATTACAAGTGTGAGCAACCAGTAGCCAGCCAGCTATTAGGAATTATTTTGTAGGAGACTAGCACTCTTATACCTTGTATCTGAAGTCCTTGTAAATTAAGAACTCACAGAGACAATCCACTGGGGATTCTACTGTTCTTCCCCCACCATCCCTAGTAGCCTCATAACTCAGTGTGTCCACTCACCACTGTGCCCTCTTATCCACCCTTCCAAGGACCTTCTCCATTTCACATCACCACAGAGTTGCCCAGAAAGTGACTGTCACCACCTCCACCCCCTGAAGTGGTCCTGTAAGGATGATGTAGGGAAGGGTAGTGAGATGGTTCTTTGCCTGTCTCTCCCTACTCCATACCCTCTTTGCTATCTCTGCTCTCTGGCAAAAGGAGAACTCAGTGCAGCCAGGAAAGCGGCCATTGTCTTTCCTGCTTCCCACTGTGGTCCGACCAGCAGAAGGGCTCTGTGGAACCTACCTCGCTTTGGGAGCCAGCGGAGCTGCCCGGGGTCTCAGCGGCCTGACCCAGGTGAGCTTTCTTCCATCATGGGCCTTTTGCAGTCAGGAGCCAAGCTGTGTCCTGTGTTTCAGGAGTCATTCATATCTTACTTGTTTTTGCATCCTTTACATGGAAACATGGGAACACATAAGCTGTGATGCTTTGGGCTATGCCAGTTCTCAGCACAAATGGGCTGGAGCTTCTTAGCCTTTTCCTCCAGGATTCAGAGGAAATTACAAGTAAAACTGAAAAGTATTATAGCATCTGGTTGCCTTTTCTGTCCACATCAAGCCCCATCATTTTTTTTTTTTTTTTTGCCAGTCCTGGAGCTTGAACTCGGGCCTGGGTACTATCCCTGACCTTTTTTTGCTCAAGACTAGCACTCTACCACATGACCTACAGCACACTTATTTTGGCAGGTGATACAGTAATTTTATAATTAAGACTCCCTGGGTTTCAACCCAAGTGCTGCTAATTGCCAACTGTGTGATGCTGGAGAATTTACTAGACTTCTCACAATTTTAGTACTTCATCTGCAAAATAGAAGTCACCATAGCAGCTAATTATATTTATAGCGTTCTCGATATGTGTGGCACAGGAACAGGTGTTATGCATATTAACCCCTTTCCACCTCCAACACAAGGAAGAAGGCTTATTTCTATTTGCTAGATGATGAAACTAAAGTTCTGAGAGGTTAAGAAGTCAAATCACACCTATAATCCTGGCTGATATCTGAGGATTGCGGTTCAAAGCTAGCCAAGGCAGGAAAATCTTATCTCTAATGAACATCCAGAAAACTGGAAATGGTGCTACGGCTCAAAGTGACAGAACAGTAGCCTTGAGCAGAAAAGTATAGGGACAGTCTCCAGGCCAAGGTCAAGCCCCTTGACTACCACCAGCGACAGAATAAGTCAAGTTCTTTAGGTAGTAAGAGCGGACAGGACAGACAGTTGAGCTAAAAGTCCCTAAACCATTGTTCCCTAAACCACCCCTACTTATTAAACTCATTCATTCTGCCCAGAAAAGAGGGCCAGGGGAGTCCTGGGCTAGGATCAAAGAAGACGAGTGCTAGTGATGCCTCTTACCTGACTTCTTCTAAACCGTGGAGTGAGTTAGTTTCCTCCTCTGTGAAATGAAGACAGTCATCGTAGTCCTACTTCTTGTCCAGGACTGTTGAGAGGCTCAGATGACACAGATGATGTGGGGATTTGAAATACAAATCTTTATAGCACAGCTCATGTTTGCTCTCTGCCCAGGAAGGGCTGGCTATCTTGGCTAAAAGGGCTGTACTTGGGCATTGTGCTTGCATCATTACTTGTGCTATCATGAAGACTTTCCCCTTCCTTCCATCCCAGAGACGGAGAGGGATGAGTCCTTCCTATAGGGAATAGCTTCCTTCATAGCTCTTGTCCTCTGTGAACCAAGAGTGGATGCAGAGGAGTCCTGAACCATCACCCTTGATTTTTCTGCCCTATGGTGACACACAGGTTCTGCTGAATATCCTGACCTTGAACCGGAACCTGAGTGACAGCCTGGCTCGAGGCCGCCTACACCCAGACCTACAGTCCAACCTCCTGCAGGTGGACAGTGAGTACAGAGCAGACTCCCATGTGGGAAGGGGGGAGGAGCACAGGGACTGGTGGAGATAAAGAGCTTCTTCCAAGGGTTCCCTCTGTTCTTAATCAGCACAAGATTCCTTCTTGTCAAAGTTTAGGTTTGGGGAGAGAAAATGGGAGATTTAAACAGTACTATGGCTTGGACTCCAGGGCCTTAGGTAGACATTCTTACTATTTGAGCCATATCCTTCAGCCTTTCTGCTTCAGTTATTTTTTCAGAGTCCTGTGCTTTTTGCCTATACCACTCTCAGACCCCAATCCTACCTATGCTTCCTGCACAGATGAGATCACAGGTCTAAGCTCGATTTTTCCTCACAAACTATGAAAGATCTGTAGCAATGAAAGATGTGGAAAATTGGAGCCATCTTGTTATTTCCTAGCTTTGTGGCCTTGAGAAATCCACATCTCAACTCTGAGCCTCAGTTTTCTCATTTGTAAAATAAGATACCGTTGTTCACTCTACAAACCTTTGTCCATTCAAGTTTGTATTGAACATGTACTGTGTGCCAGCCATATCCTAAAAACTGGGAATACTGCATGTACAGGCAGGCAGGAAAATAATCAAAGAAATATGAGCTAGCAAAAGAAATGCTTGTTTGAGCTTTAAAGCGGAATGATGCAATAGAATGGACTATGATTAGGGAAGGCTTCGCTTTGGTAGCTTCTAAGAAGAGATCTGAAGAGTCAGAAAGTACCCACCATGCAGAGAACTGGGGCAGAGCTTTGTAAACTACAGGAACAAGTGCAAAGAACTCACAGGGTGGGGCTTGATGTTTTTGAGGAATAAAGGGAAAGGAGGATGAGATGAGATTAGAAAGACAAACATGGGCCAGATCATGGCCCTTCTGGGAATAGGAGTTTAATTTTGGACATAGCTTCATTTTGTAAATAAGAAAGCATGAATGTACCTGTAAGGAGTTTTTATTACAATTTCTATTTAGTCTGAAGGGGATACAGAATTAATTGAGACAGTCTTTGCTGATCAGTATTACTGCCATTTTGCTTGTAAAGAAATTGTGTGGCTGGGTACCAGTGGCTCACACCTATAATCCTAGCTACTCAGGAATCTGAGATCTGAGGATCACAGTTTGAAGCCAGCCCAGGCAGGAAAGTCCATGAGACTTTTATCCACAATATACTCCTCAAAAAAGAGCCAGAAGTGGCACTGAGGCTTAAGCAGCAGAACACTAGCCTTGAACATAAAAAGGCTCAGGAACAGCACTCATTCCCTGAGTTCAAGCCCCAGGACCGGCAAAAAAGAAAGGAAAAGAAAAATTGAGTCTTCTACTCAGGAGGCTGAGATCTGAGGATCCAAATTCAAAGCCAGCCTTGCCAGGAAAGTCCATGCGACTCTTATCTCCAGTGAACCAGCCAAAAGCCAGAGTGGAGGTGTGGCTCAAATGGTAAAACACCAGCTTTTTGGGGAAAAGCTCAGGGACAGAGACCAGGTTCTGGGTTCAAGCCCTATTACTGGGATACATAAACACATGCATAGACACACACACACACACACGCACACGCACACACACACAAATACATACAAAATAAAATGTCTCATTGAGCTTATAAACTTGTCAAAGGTCAATCAGAAAGTGATAGATTGAGATGAGAATATACTTTTGGTTGACAGCAAAGACTCAATGTTTTCCTGCATGGTGCTTGATGTCCCTTGGATGAACTGAATCTATTAGAAGCACAGACCACAGTCACACCTGACAGCTGTCTAAAATGAAATTATGCTCAACACATATCTGCTGGCATCTGTTGTATATGAGGTACCATGCTGTCACTGAGGTTGCTCTTAGTCCTCTCTTGAAAGGCTCACAGTTAGGTGATATGAAGAATGAGGACCTGATGAAGAGAAAGTTCATCCAGCTGAGTTCTTGAGAAGGTTCATGTTAACAGGCACTAACTGGCTGGGCTTTGAAGTATGAACAGAAATTTGATATGTAGCACTAAATGGCATCCTGGAGAGAAGGAACAGCTTTGGGAAATACCCAGAGAGCAGCCATGAAGTTTGTCTCCCAAACTTCAGCCCTTAGAGAGCATGTTAGTGTCACATTCACATACCATCTACAGTGTCACTTATATAATATATCTCTAGAAATAGGTGTGTGTGTGTGTGTGTGTGTGTGTGTGTGTGTGTGTGTGTGTGTATTAGAACTGGGGCTTGAACTCAAGGCCTGGGCACTATCTCTAAGCTTTTGTTTTTTGTTTTTTGTTTTTTTTTCCAGTTCTGGGCGTGAGCTCAAGGCCTGAGCACTGTCTTTGGCCTTTCTCAAGGCTAAAGCTCTACCACTTGAGCCTCAGTATCACTTCCAGCTTTTTTTTTTTTTATATATGTGGTACCGAGGAATCAAACCTGGGTCTTCATGCATGCTAGGCAAGGACTCTACCACTAGGCCAAACTCCTGGCCCTCTGAGCATTTTTTTTTTTTTTTTTGCGGAAGACTAGCACTCTACCACCTGAGCCACAGCTCTTCTTCTAGCTTTTTGATGCTTACATGTAGAAAAAAGTCTCATGGGGTTTTCCTGCTTTGGCTGGCTTCGTACTTCAATCCTCAGATCTCAGCTTCCTGGGAAGCTAGGATTATAGATGTGAGCTACCAATGCCCAGATGATGGATTCTTTTCTTTTTGTGTGTGTGTGTGGGGGGGGGGGTCATAGGGCTTGAACTCAGCCTGGGCACTGTCCCTGAGCTGTTCAGCTCAAGGCTACTGCTCTACTCGTTTTCTAGAGGAGATGAGTCTCACGTTCTTTTGTGTGCCTGGGCTGGCTTTGAGCCTTGATCCTCAGATCTCAGCCTCATGAGTGGCTAGGATTATAGGCGTGAGCCAGCATGCCTGGCTCATGATGGATTCTTTTTTTTTTTTTTTGCCAGTCCTGGGCTTGAGCTCAGGGCCTGAGCACTGTCCTTGGACTTTCTCAAGGCTAGAGCTCTACCACCTGAGCCTCAGCACCACTTCTGACTTTTTTTCTATGTATGTGGTACCAAGGAATTGAACCGGGTCTTCGTGCATGCTAGGCAAGCACTCTACCACTAGGCCAAACTCCTGGCCCTCTTTTTTTTTTTTTTTTTTTTAAACCTACTTTTGTTGTTTCTGTTGTTGGCCCTGGGGCTTGAACTCCAGGCTTTGTGGGGTTGTTTGCTTTTTTTGTTTTTCCTCTTGATTTGTCTTCTCATAGCTAGTGCTCTCCCACTTGAGCTATGTCTCCACTTTCAGATTTTTGCTGGTTATTTGGAGGTAAGAGTCTCATGGATTTGTCTGCCTGGGCTAGCTCTGAACCTCAATTCTCAGATCTCAGTTTACTGAGAAGCTAGCATTATAGATGTGAGCCACTAGCATCCTTTTACACAAGTAGATGACAAATAGATATATTTTTTTAAATCAGCCATGTTTAGGTTTTTGTTTTGTTTTGTTTTGGGTTTTTTTGCCAGTCCTGGGCTTAAGCTCAGGGCCTGAGCACTGTCCTTGGACTTTCTCAAGGTTAGAGCTCTACCACTTGAGCCTCAGTACCACTTCTGGCTTTTTTTCTATGTATGTGGTACCAAGGAATCGAACCCGGGTCTTCGTGCATGCTAGGTAAGCACTTTAACCACTAGGCCAAACTCCTAGCCCCCATGTTTAGGTTTTAGTTAGCTATTGTTGCCTTCAAAAGGCTCCAAGGCCTGCTTTTTCTTTTCTTTTTTAATTTTCTGAAATCAACCTGTAGATTTTCTTTTCATAAGTTTGAAGAAGAACTCTAGCACAAATTCTTACAGTAGACAAATGTTTCTTACATTCTTGCTTTTGGCTTATCCTATTGTTGTTACTGAAAGGGTAAACATTGAAGGTAAGTGATCACAGTGTCTCTCACGGAATATATATTTAAGAACATAAGCTAGGCACCAGTGGACCTAATTGATGCTCAGGACATCAACAGAGATGATTGTATTTCCTTTTCTAGATGAAACTGATTTTTTTTGCCAGTCCTGGCTTGAATTCAGGGCATGAGCACTGTCTTGGGCTTTCTCAAGGCTAGAGCTCTACACCTTGAGCCACAGCACCACTTCTGGATTTTTCTACATATGTGGTACCCAGGAATTGAACCCGTGTCTTCATCCATGCTAGGTAAGCACTCTACTACTAGGCTAAACTCCCAGCCCGAGGCCTGCTTTTTCTACTAACAGATAATAATCTAAAGGATTGAAAGTGAACCACGAGGGTTGGGAATGTGGCTTAGTGGTACAGTGTTTGCCTAGGATGCATGAAGCCCTGGCTTTGATTCCTCAGTACCACATAAACAGAAAAGGCTGAAGTGACACTGTGGTTCAAGTGGTAGAGTGCAAGCTTTGAGCAAAAGAAGCTCAGTGACAGTGCCCAGGCCCTGAGTTCAAGCCCCAGGACTGGGGAAAAAAAAAAAGAAAGAAAGAAAGAAAAAAGAAAAGTGAACTATGTGAACCATGAAGGGAATCGATTTCTAACTTGATGGTTTAATGTTGTTCAATAATGTGTCTTTATCTCATTGACTGCCTAAAATCATCCTGTTTAGCAATAGAAAGATCAGATCTATGAAAAGCAATGGGCAGCTAAGTTAACAAGGATTTTTATGGAAACCAATGTTAAGAAGCATGAACTTCAACCAGTTGCGCAGGGGAAATGTATGACCTATTTATGCTTTACGTAGAGGATGTAAAATTCAAGTCCAGGAAATGAGAAGCAGCAGGAATCTGGCCCAGGCAAGAGATAATGAAAACCTGAACTTATGCAAGAAACAGGGGTTTGACCATTTAGCAAATATCTGCTTGATTTTTTTTTTTACTGTGAACTGAATTAGGCAATAGGAACAATAGCAAACAAGACCATTCTGCCTTCAAAAAAAAACTTCTACTAGGCTAGGCACTGATGGCTCATGTTTGTACATAGGAAGCTGCGATTTGAGGATCATGGTTCAAAGCCAACCCTAGCAGACAAGTCAATGAGACCCTTATTTCCTATTAACCAACAAAAAGCTAGAAGTGGAGCTGTGGTGCAAGTGGTAGAGTGCTAGCCTTGATCAAAAAATAATCAGGGACCATGCCCACGCCCTTAGTTCAAGCCTAGGTCTGGCACACATCTGCATTTACAAACCCTTATAATACAGGAAGAAAGATACAATCAATAAACAGGTACTAGAAAATAGAGCTGCTGCGTGCTGGTGGCTCATGCCTGTAATCCTAGCAACTCAGGAGACTGAGATTTGAGCATCATAGTTCAATGTCATCCTGGGCTAGACCGTCCATGAGGCTCTTATCTTCAACTAACCACCAGAAAACTGGAAGTGGCACTGTGTCTCAAAGTGGTAGAGTGCTAGCTTTGAGAGAAAAAAGCTCAGGGATAGCACAAAGGTCTTGAGCTCAAGCCTCATGACTGACAAACAACAACAAAACACAAAGCAAAGTAACGATGGCATGGGTTGCTATTCTAGATGCGAGAGGTTACTTGATGAAAGAGTAGAATGAAAGAAGGGAGCTAGCTTTGTGTCTTTCAAGGGGAGCACTGGGATTGGTAGAGTAACTCAAATGGTAGAGTACCTGCTTAGCAAGAGCAAGGGCAGTTCAAACCCCAGAACCACAAAAGAAGAAGAAAGGGGAGGATGCAGAGAAGGAGGAGGAGGAAAGACAGCAAGTGGAAAGGATCTGAAGTAGAAATATGTTTGGCCTACTTGAGGGCTAGCACTGGAACTGAGTTAAACAGAGTGGAGAAGAGAAGAAACTGAGGAGAATTTAGAGGGGGAATTAGGACCCAGATGATGTTGAGAGGCAGGTAAGACTGAATTTTGTTCTAAAACTCATCAAAGCTGCTGGAGAATTTGGAGTGGGAGGAGATGAAATCTGACAAGTGGTTTTAAAGGATTGTCTTGGCAAGACTGGAAGCAGGGAGATCAGTCCATGGGCAATGCAGTAATCCTAGCAAATAATGATGGCAGTTCTCGGTGGGTAGAGATAAAGACCACAAGTACTTCTTTTTTTTTTTTTTTTAAGATTAAGAATGACTATAACCCGGTACCAGTGGTTCATGCCTGTAATTCTAGCTATTCAGGGGGCTAAGATCTGGGGCCTGAAATTCTAAGCCAACCTAAGCTGACAATTGGAAACTTATCTCCCATTAGCTGGCAAAAAGCTATAAGTGGCTCAAGTGGTAGAGCACCAGCTTGAATGAAAAAGCTAAATGAGAGTGTAAGACCGAGTTCAAGCCCCAGTAGCAGTGTGCATACATACATACATACATACATACATACACACACACACAGAATAACTGTGTATTATTTACCTCCATGTGCAAGGCTCCAAACTCAGTACTTTCTGGGTACTACCTCTAATCCTTGTGATAACTTCAAGTATCAGATTTTCTTATAATCCCCATTTTAAACATGAATATCTGAGGCCCCAGAGAAGAAAAGCAGTTTGCCCCAGGTCATACTGCTCTCTTGGTGGAGCAGCCAGGATTAGGACTCAAGTTTAATTATAGGACTCCTGAGCCAGTGCTCTGCACACTGTAAATGTGTGTACGTTGGGGGTTGGTTTTCAGGTGAGTTCACAGAGGAAGAGATTGAGTTCCTGGAAGCCAGAGGTCACCGCGTGGAGAAGGTAGATGTCCTATCTTGGGTCCATGGCAGCCGAAGAACCAACAACTTCATCATTGGTGTGAAGGACCCTCGAAGCCCAGACGCAGCTGGAGCCACCATCCTGTAGAGCAGCAGGGTGGGGTGGGGTCTCTGCTCCCCCCCTTTGCATGTTCCCAGAGTCCCTCTATCTCCTAGGTTTGGTCTCAGGGGGACCCCATGGATGCCCCAGATCAGGGGCTAGAGGGGATGCTTAGCAAACCCCAATCCCAGAGTATCCGGAAAGTTCACCCTCAGGAGGCGATGGTGGAAATGGCGGTGAACGTCAGTGTCCATGACCATGCAGGCAGGACCTTGGGGAGTCAGACTGCCTGCCTGCTTGTCTGTCTGTTCTCTTCTCTTCTCTCAGCCATGCTGGCCCTGAGCTTAGGGATGTGCTTGCAAACCCTCTCAAGGGTCTCATCACCCCCAACACCTCCAGACTGGTCTGACCTGGGCCTTTGTCTTCCAGATCCCTTTTCCTGTCCCCAGCCTCATTTCTTAAGTGACTAGGATTTTTTTTAATGGCCCATCACAGGGAGGTGGTAACCCTCTCTTACCATCAGGTTAAGGCAGGGATCTTGCATCTAAGGGGTCCCAGGGTTGGGGTGGGGGTGGGGCCAGCTCAGGGGCTTCCATTTGCAAAGGGGAATTAAAGAAAGAATGTTGCTTAACCATGGCTCTGGCTTGATTTATATTTCATTGCAGTGGGAGTGGGAGTGGGAGAGGAAACCTTGGCTCAGTCTGTACCCAAAGGCCTTGACTCTAGGGATAGCTAAATTTGTAGGGTTTATATATACAAAACTTGCACTGAGAATAATAGCTATTATTGTAGATAGCATAAAATATGTTAGGCTCTAATTTAAGCACTTACCTGTTTAATCTTTAGTTTTATAAATTATTTAGTGTGTCTGTATGTCTGTGTGTCTGTGTGCATGCACATGTATGTTGATATTCAGGCTTGAACTCAGGGCCTGGGCACTGTCTTTTAGCTTTTTTGCTCAAGTATGGCATGCTATTACTTGAACAATACCTCCACTTCTGGCTTTTTGCTGTTTAATTAGAGATAATAGTCCCCTAGATTGCCTTCCTGGGCTGTCTTTAAACTCTGATCCTCAGATCTCAGCCTCCTGAGTAGCAAGGATTACAGACTTGAGCCACCTTCACTTTACAGACGGGAAAAGGCAAAAAGTAGTTAAGTGATGTGCAAGATTCCTCATCCATTAAGTAGAAGAACTGGGGTTCAGTCTCAGGATGTCCAACTCCATCATCTATTCTCTTAACCAATTCTGCTAATTACACTGCTATAAAGTATATTTTGCATAGCATCACTAGACAGACTTTTTATACCTTTTATTATTCATGTGTGCATGCACTCATCCATTATATTCCAGGCACTGGAATTCAGCCCTGATCATGTTTGCAATCTATGGGGGGGAGCCAAACATTAAGATATTAGGAGACACATGGGTGGGCATGTATCTTAGTGCTAGAGCACTTTGCTAGCAAGCCAGACTTTGGGTTGGATTCCCAGCTAGTAATCCTATTACTCAGGAGGCTAGAATCTGAGGATCCCAGTTTGAAGGCGGCCCAGGAAAAAAAGTCTGTGAGACTCTTATCTCTAATTAACCACCAGAAAACCGGGTATGGCTCAAGTGGTAGAGTACTAGCCTTGAGCAGAAAAGCTCAGGGGCAGCACCCAGGCCCTGAGTTCAAGCCCTGCAACTGATAACAAGCAATCAGGACACAGATAATTAATTAGTTGTCATCACAATAGCTCCATAGTATCCCTCATATAGGGAATAAAGTGAAGATTGCATATGAAACAATTATCCAAATGTCTCATAAGTATATAATGAGCAATCCATGTCTCAAGGTCCCAACACTCCTAAAATTGTGTCAATAGTTGACAAATCCCACTATTTTCTTCTGAATACTGACATATTTTAAAAGTAAAATGAAGCTGGGTACTAGTGACTCATCCCTCTTCCACCCCCCTCTCTTTTTCTGTGGCACTAGGGATGCAGTCCAGGGCCATTCTGTCTCTAAGCTACACCACTTACCTTGTCTATTTTTTGATTTGGATGCTGATCAGACATCTGTGTTCACTTGGTGGAAATTCATCAGATATCAGGGTTTTCGCACCCCCATTTGTGTACTTTTTTTTTTTTTTTGCTAGTCCTGGGCCATGAACTCAGGGCCTGAGCACTGTCCTTGGGCTTTCTCAAAGCTAGGGCTCTACCACTTGAGCCACAGCACCACTTCTGACTTTTTCTATGTATGTGGAACTAGGAATTGAACCCGAGGCTTCATGCATGTTAGGCAAGCACTCTACTACTAGGCCAACTCCCTGCCCTCAGCCCCTTGTGTATTTTTACGTCTTTGGTGTTATATATTATTAAAACATTTTGAAATCTTGAGACATTTTTAGAAAAAAAGTTTAAAGTATTAAAGAGACCACTTCACCTTTTGGTTGTTGTTGTTTTGTCACTTCTCCAAACTGTTTTTTTTTTTTTTTTTCTTTCTTTCTTTCTTTCTTTCTTTCTTTCTTTCTTTCTTTCTTTCTTTCTTTCTTGCCACTCTTAGGGCTTAAATTCAGGGCCTGAGCACTGTCCTTGGGCTTTCTCAAGGCTAGAGCTCTACCACTTGAACCTCAGCACCGCTTCTGGCTTTTTCTATGTATGTGATACCAAGGAATTGAACCCTGGTCTTCCTACATGCCATGTAAGCACTCTACCACTAGGCCAAACTCCCAGCCCCCTTGAATTTTTTTTTAGGGGGGGAGGGTTACTTTTGATTTGTTTTAAACCACGTATCACCTATTTTCATTTTCCAATTTCTTTGTACAGAAAAAGCCATTGTTCATCCAAATTAATCATTAATACAGAGAAGAGGCTCCTTTTTCAATGGAGATCCCTTCCATTTGTTGGAAAATTACTAGGTGACACTGTATTAACAAGGTACTTTACTGCCACCTATTGATAAACTGTCACAGTATCTATAGATTACCAGGTTCACTACATGAGAGGTACCTACTAAGAAGTAGTACAGACTGTAAGGCACAACTCACCCAACTAAATGAGGTGACCTATTGTGAGGAACATCTGGCCCTGTTGTGAGGAATCCTGCAAACATTAAAAGACTGATCTGAGCCAGGCATGTGTGGCTCATGCCTATAATCCAAGCTACTCAGGAGGCTGAGATCTGAGGATTGTGGTTGGAAGCCAGCCCAGGCAGGAAAGGCTGTGAGACTTTTATCCAATAAACTACGAAGGAAAAGGCAGAAGCGACACTGTGGCTCAAGTGGTAGAATGCTGGCATTGAGCAAAAGCAGCTTAGGGACAACATCTAGACCCTGAGTTCAAGCCCCAGGGCTGAAGAAAACAAAACAAAACAAAACTCATCCTATGTAGGTGGCTTTGTTCTTTCTCCCTTCTCTTTCCCTCCACCCCCAATTTGTGGGCGGTTTTTTTGTTTGGTTGGTTTTTTTTGCCAGTCTTGGGGCTTGGACTCAAGGCCTGAGCACTGTCCTTGGGCTTTCTCAAGGGTAGAGCTCTATCACTTAAGCCACAGCACCATTTCAGTCTTTTTCTATGTATGTGGTACCGAGGAATCGAACCCAAGTTTCAAACATGCTAGGCAAGCACTCTACCACTAGACCAAACTCCTGGCCCCTCTGGTTTTTTTGTTGTTGTTGTTGGTCACAGGGCTTGAACTTTGGGCCTGGGTGCTGTCCCTGAACTGCCCCACCCTTGGAGCCACAGCCCCACTTCCTGTTTTCTAGTGATAAATTGGAGACAAGAGTCTCTCATTCTTTAGTGCCAGGGCTGGCTTTGAACCTTGACCCTCAGAACTCAGCCTCCTGAGTAGCTAGGATTACAGGCATGAGCCACGGCGCCCAGCTTCTGTTTGTGTTTTTTTTAAAGACATTATGTAAGCATTCACTATTTTTTCTGGCTTTTTTTTTTTTACCAGTCCTGGCGCTTGAACTCAGGGCCTGAGCACTGTCCTTGGGCTTTCTCAGGTTAGTGTTCTACCACTTGAGTCACAGCACCACTTCTGGCTTTTTCTATGTATATGATACTGAGCAATCAAACCCCAGTGGTTGTACATGCTAGGCAAGCACTCTACCACTAGGCCAAACTCCCAGCCCTCACTATTTTTTTTGCGGGGAGGCCAGTCTCGGGGCTTGAACTCAGGGTCTGAGAGTTTTCTCAAGGCTAGAACTCTACCACTTGAGCCACAGCACCACTTCTGGCTTTTTCTATGTTTGTGGTACAGGGTAGTCGAACCTAGGGCTTCATGCATGCCAGGTAAGCACTCTACCATTAGGCCATGCCCCTGGTCCCTCTTAAGAAAGCCCAAGAACAGTGCTAGAGCTCTGAGTTCAAGCCCCAGGACTGGTAAAAAAAAAAAGCCGGGCATAGTGGTTCACAACTATAATTTGTAATTTTAGCTACTCAGGAGGCTGAGATCTGAGGATCATGGTTCAAAGCCAGTTCATGCACTAAAGTCCATGAGACTTTAATCTCCAATTAACCACAGAAAAATGGAATTGGTGCTATGGCTCAAGGGGTAGAGCAATAGCCTTGAGCTGAAGAGCTCAGTGAGAGCACCCAGGCCCAGAGTTCAAGTCCCATGACTGACCAAAAGAGAGAGAGAGAGAGAGAGAGAGAGAGAGAGAGAGAGAGAGAGAGAGAGAGAGAGAGAGAGAGAGAGGGAGAGGGGAGAGAGAGAGAGAGGGGGAGCACGCTAACTACTTACATAACTCAATTTGACACGAAGTGACAGAATAAAGTCTACGTCTATCATGGAATATGTTCCTTTGGTTTTACTGCTTAAAGAAGATACATTTACAGGTAATTGGTGTTCAATGTCAGTGGCTCATGCCTATAACCCTAGCTACTCAGGGGGCTGAGATCTAAGATCTAAGGATCACAGATGGAAGTCAGCTTAGGCAAGAAAGTCTGTGAGATTCTCATCCCTAATTAACCATCAAAAAGCTGGAAGTGGGCTGGGAATGTGGCTTAGTGGTAGAGTGCTTGCCTAGAATTCAGGAATCCAGTACCACACAAATAGAAAAAGCTGGAAGTGGTGCTGTGGCTCCAGTAGTGCTAGTCTTAAGTAAAAGTTTAGCCCAGGCCCTGAGTTCAAGCTCCAGGACAGGCAAAATAATAATAACAATAATAATGGTAATTACTTCGAGAAGACACGATGATTTCAAATTACCATGTGAGCTGAAACTATATTGTGTTTTTTTTTTTTTTTTTGCCAGTCCTGGAGTTTGAACTCAGGGTCTGGGCATTGTCCTTGGACACTTTTTGCTCAAGGCTAGCACTCTGCCACTTGAGCCACAGCGCCACTTCTGGCATTTTCTGTGGATGTGGTTCCAGGGAATCATACCCTGGGCTTCATGCATGCTAGGCGAGAACTCTACCACTAGGCCACACTCCCAGCCCTATATTGTGCATTTAAATAAAGAAAAAAATGGACTGTAAAATAAAATGTCAAAGTTGGGCGCTTATGGCTCTCACCTGAAATCCTAGCCACACAGGAGGCTGAGATTTGATAATCTCAGCTCAAAGCCAAATTGGGCAGGAAAGTCTGTGGGACTCTTATCCCAAATTATCCATCAGAAAAAATAGGAGTGAAACTATGGCTGAAAGTGATAGAACAGTAGCCCTGAATGAAAAAGCCCAGGGACAGCACCTAGGCCTCAAGATCCAGCTCCATCTGAAAAAAATAATTAGATGAAAATAGTACAAAAAAACCCATGTTTTGTATGATTAATACGAGCTGATTAAAAAATTATTTTAACCTATGTGACACAGGCTAACACGTGTAATCAAAGGTACTGAGGAGGCTGAGATCTAAGAATTGAGGTTCAGAACCAGCCCAAGCACGGAAGTCCATGAAACTCTTACCTCCAATTAAGCATCAAAACAGCTGGAAATGGATCTGTGGCTCAAATCATAAAGCATTAGCCTAGCAAAGACACTCAGAGATAGCACCTAGGCCCTGAGTTCAAGTCTCAGATTGGCAAAAAGAAAAGAAGGACGGAGGGCAGGAGTTTGGCCTAGTGGTAGAGTGCTTTCCTAGCATGCACAAAGCTCTGGCTTTGATTCCTCGGTACCATATACACAGAAAAAGCCAGGCGTGGTGCCCAAATGGTAGAGTGCTAGCCTTGAGAAAGCTCAAAGATGTTTCCCAGGCCCCGAGTTCAAGCCTTAACTGACAAAAAAAAAAAAGAATTTCAAAAGGTATCAGCTAGATACCTAGAACTGAGGCTTGAACTTGGGACCTTGTACTTTCAACATTTTTGCTCAGGGAGATAAGAGCCATAGGAACTTTCCTTCCTTTTCCTGGTTAACACCTCTGCCTGGCTTTTTGGCTTCTCTTCCTTTTTTGAAAGAGCAATGAGGAGCCATCAAATCACTTTTAGTAGAGGAGTGACATGATCAGATTGTAGGTGCAGACATGAGAAAGCTGCATAGCGTATGCTCTGTTTGGGGGAATGAGAGTCCTTGACTCCCTTTCTGACATGGGACTGACAGAACTGCGCTGTTCAGCGAACATTCCATCGGCTCATCTTCTATCTTCCGTGATGCTCACCCTCAACACCCACTTCACAGATTCAGAAAGGAAAAGAAAATGAGGAAGTTGTCCAGGAGAGCGGTCAGAATTCAGGCCTGGCGTCATGGTTCCTCCGCTTCACTGGCTCTCACTCAACAACTACGGTTCTGAGTCCCATAGGGCGCTGGTGATAGGGGGAAAAATCCGAAGATGCATAACGAATACCAAAGGCGACTGCTGTCTTTATCTCCATGGTGACCATCAGATGCAAAACGAAGCACATCACCACACGCTATGTGACAAGCACCCAGCCAAACGCTTTGCATGTCCTCCCTTCAGTCCTCTCCCCAGGACGGGCGTCGTAAGGTCTGGACAAGTCCAGGGACACCCGGCGGGAATTCTAGGGCCGCGACCCCGGCGGGGGGCGAGAAGCAACCTCGGGCAGCCGTCCGCGGAGCAGCACTAAGCACTCAGCACCCAGGGAGCCGGCGCGCACTCCTCGGCCCGCTCACGGGGACGCAGGGTCACGTGGGCAGGGCCCCGCCCCTCGGTCCTGCCCCGCCCCCGCCCGCGCTCCCTCCCTCTCTTTCCCTCCCTCCCCCTCCCTCCCCGGCCCGGTCCGGCCCATCCCCCTCCCCACCGGCTCCCTGAGGCCCTGCCGGGTCGGGCTGCGGGCGGCCGGGCGCCGACGGGCGGACAGCCGGGCGCACGCGAGGACGGGCGGACGGACGCACGGAGGGCGGCGGGGCACGCACGGCCCGGGCCGGCGCTGCGAGGCCCGCCCGGGAGGGCCGGGGCCGCGCTCAGGTGAGGCGACGGCGACGCGGGCCCGTAAGGGGTGGGCCTGCGGGGCGTTCTCGGGCCCGGCCTGGCTGGCTTCGCCGGGAGCCGGCGCCGCCCGGGCCCGGCGCGGGAAAATGGCGCCGGGCGGCCGTGCAGCTCGGCCCGAGTGCGGGCCCAGCCCGAAGCCGCCCCGCCCGGCCGCCCGCCCGCCGTGCTCGTGTCCCCGTCGCCATGTTGGGGAGCGGGCCCCGGGCCTGCGGGCGGGGGCGCGGGAGGGAGCGGCGGCGGGGCCCGGGGCCGGGGAGGGTGCGGGACTCGGGGTTCGGGGCGCGGAGGGAGTGCAGGCCCGGCCGGGGGCTGCGCGGGGTGGCCCTCCAGGCCCGAGGACCTGGCCGCAGCCAGACGCGGGTCGCGGCCCGGGTCGCGGAGGAAAGACGCTGGGTTCGAATGGAACCGGGGTCGGGGTCCGTGGGCTGAGAGGGTAGCCGGCCGCACAGCTGGGTTAGCCCGCGGGCAGTGTTCTGAACCCCGGGGCAGATGGGTCCCGGGGGTGGGGGAGGAGGCCCGGGGACCCAGCGCTGGGTGTCAGGGCTGGGTGCAGCTCATTGCGGGAAGGAGGAGGCTGTTGCTTAGAAATGGGGGTGGGGGGTCCAGAGGCCGAGGTGGGATTAGGATAGTTGTGAGGTTCTGAGGCTGAATTCCAAGTCCTTGGGGCTCCCTGGGAGCTGAAGAGGAGCCAGCCCCCAGAGCCTCCACTCCCTGCTAGGGAGAGCAACGAGAAAAGGGAAGAAAGAGCTCGGTGGGGAGAGAAAGGGGAAGGGGCTGAGGTTTGGCATTAGAAGCTGGCCATCGAACGGGGTACAGAGAATGGAACTGGTTGACAAGAAGAGAGAGAAACTCTTATCGATTTAGGGAGCTCTGTGTGACTTTAAAAGGAGGGACCCGGCTGTTTGGGGGCGGTAACCCGAGGTGTCTTCCTACGAAAGGAACAGCCCACTGCCGGAGAGCAGGGTCACCTGGGGAGGTCATCCGAAAGGCCTCTTTGAAGCAACTAAGACCTATGAATGTGTACAAACTACAAAGGCCTTAGAAATCATGCCAGGTTCCAAGCTGGAGAGTAATTTTAGTGGAGATGTAGAAAGGTAAAATCATACCCTTTGGAAATGGTCTGCTACCTCCTTGTTCAACCTATCTCCTTAAAGGGATTTGCTAGCTGAGAGAACTGTTAAGAAATCAAGCACGACAGCATCTATTAGTTTTTGTGAGAAGTTTGCCAGTACAAAAGCTGAGGAAGATAGAGAGCAGTATAGGTAATTAGCTGTTGGGTATGTTTTGGCTTACCTGAATTGGTGCAAAAAAAAGTTAGCCTTCAAGAACCTCTTCCTTTGAGTTTTAAGAGATGCTCTTCTAAACATTTACTGTTCAGCAGAAGGTTACAAAAATGTAAAAGAAAAGCCAAGTGCTGATGGCTTCTGCCCATCCTGGCTACTCAGGAGGCTGAGATCTGAGGATAGTGGTTCTAAGCCATTCCGGGCAGGAAAGTGGATAAGACTTATCTCCAGTTAACACTAGAACATTGGAAGTGGAGCTGTGACTCAGAGTGGTAGAGCACTAGCCTTAGGTAAACAGAAAAGCCCAGGGACAGCACCCAGGCCCTGAGGTTCAAGCCAGGTGACCAAGGGTGGAAGGGAGGAAGAAGACAGAAGCATGAACAATGATAGAAACTCAAGATCCCTCTCATATTCTGTTTAGTTGAAGTTCCATCCTGATAGAGGAGAGTTCAAAGTTCACATGGGCTATGAGTGAGTTCTGAGGGAAACCATGCAAATCAGTCATTGCTATATTCTTCATATCCATGTTCCATTCTTCATATCCTTGGTTTTACTGCTGAGGGTTCAATCATTTGCCAGATTGAAAACATTCTTTTAAAAGCATTTGTACTGTAAGTGTCACTTTTGTTTTCTTGTTATTATTACCTAAACCAGGCATTATAACAACTACTTACATAATATTTACATCATCTTAGGTATTATAACTAATCTGGCAAGATTTGAAGTGTCTGGGGATACACTAATATTATACCATTTTACATAGGAGACTTGAGCATCTGCAGATTTTGTTATCCTAGGAGTTCTGGAATCAGATTTCTAGGAATAATGACTGTAATATATCCAAACACGATGGAATCAAAAATGACTTCCAGGCTGGGTGAGATGGCTCACACCTGTAATCCTAACTACTCAGGATCATAGCTTGATGTCAGCCCTGGCCAAAAAAAAAAAAAAAGTTCATGAAACCCCATTTTAACATGAAAGCTGGATATGGTGGCATGCACCTGTCATCCCAACTATGCAGGAAATCATGGTCCTGGCTAGCCCAGGCATAAACACCTATTCAAAAAATAACTAGAGGGTCAGGGTTGAGTGCTTGCCTAGCACACATGAAGACCTGGGTTTGAGTCCTTGGTACCATATACATAAAAAAAGCTAGAAGTGATTCTGTGTCTCAAATGGTAGAGCCCTAGCCTTGAGAAAGCCCAAGGACAGTGCTCAGGCCCTGAGTTCAAGCCCCAAAGCTGGCAAAAAAAAAAAAAGAAAGAAAGAAAAAAAGAAAGGGGAAAAAAGTTAAAAAAAAAAAACTACTAGAAGTAAAAAGGGCTGGGGACACATAGCTCAAGTAGGAGAGTTCCTGCATGAGGTAAGCATGAGGCCCTGAGTTCAAAATCCTGGTACATCTAACCCTCAGAAAGGACATTCAGGAATCAGGAATTGGAGGTGTAGCTCAGTGTCTGCTTAACATAAATAAGGCCCTGGATTTGACTTCTAGCACAGAAAAAAAGGGAGGCAGGTGGACATGAAAGTTCCAGGCGATAATGTTCTGGGTCTGTAGTGTGTGTGTGTGCATGCTCCAGTACCTGTGTGCATGTGCACACATTTGCGCATGTGTGTACACAACTGTTGTGTGTACCTGCACATCTGCCAGTATGTAAACTCAGAACCTACATGCAGCCTCTTAGCTTTTTTCACTCCAGGCTAGTGCTCTGCCATTTGAACCACAGCTCCATTGCTGATTTTTTTGTTAATTGGACATAAGAGTCTTATTGACTTTTCTGCCTCAGCCTCCTGAGTAGCTAGGATTACAAAGCATGAGCCTTCAGCAGGGAAGCCTGACCTTATCTATGCTAATGTGCCCTTTAGTATCTATTGAAGGTTGTTATACCCCTCAGAATTTTTGTTGTATAAAATAAAGTACATTGGATTGCAAAAGAATTCAATTATACCAAAATACATTTACAAAACAAGTGTATTTTTATTAAAATTTTAATTTTTGTGGTGCTAGGGATCAAACTAGGACCTTGAACATAATAGCAAGTGTGTTACACTGTACCACTCATATCTGACTGTACCACTCATATACACAGGGCTTGGTTTATAGATAAGCTATAAACCAAGCCCTGTATATATGAGAAGTCAGATTTAGTGATGGTTCTGTCATCATTGTCCACGGTGCCCCCCCCTCCCGCCCCTTTGTGGGGCTTGAACTCTGGGCCTGGGCCGAGCCCCTGAGCTCTTCAGCTCAAGGCTATCGCCCTACCTCTTGAACCACAGGGCCGCTTCCGGTTTCTGGTGGTTAATTGGAGATGAGCCTCATGGACTTTAGTTCCAGTGCTGGCTTTGAACCGAAATCCTCAGATCTCAGCCTCCCTGAGTAGTTAGGATTACAAGTGTGAGCCACCATGCCCAGCAATGGTTCTGTTTTCATAAGGCAATTAGCAGAAATACTTACAAGATTTCTGTAATAACTGTGGTATAATGTAAGGATATTAATGATTTTGTTGTTACAGATGTTGCTACTAGAATGATTTGTTCTATATATTCATATTCCAATAAAATACTACTTTCTAGATAATGTTCATGAAAACAAAAAGGCTTGTTTTTCCTGTTCAGATTCATAGATTTCCTCCTGAAATCCATGTATAGATTTACCTCTGTGAACCCCTTGATTTTCTATTCATGCCACTAGTCATGGATGACAGGCATTTCATATAGACCCAGACTTAACTAAAGTTGACTGTGGGCATGGCTTAAGTGATAGTGTGAGGCCCTGAATTAAAACCTCAGTACCACCAAAAACAAAAACAAAACAAAAAAACAGGCAGTCAGGTGCATATGAAGCATTAACCAAGTTCTCAGGACTCAAAGGTCTAAAGAAGAGTCATTTCAGTTTGTGTATTCAGTCCCAAGAGAGAAATAGACAGGTAAATAGTGGTAGTTCAGGGTGGTAATTGTAAGGACGCAGAGATAGGTGTGTCTTTGTTCTGTTAATCAGGGAAGATGTTGTGAATGAGTGACTTTTGAGTTGGATAGTTTTTTCAGGCAGTGTTGTTGAATGGGCTGGAGTATGGAACGTACAGTTTGTGTGAAAGTGAGACAGATGAAACTGGGAAGCTAGTATGGACTCTGTTTGTAAAGGACCTTGCTAAGGAGTTGAGCGTGAATCCTCAGATGAGTAGGAGGCAAGACTTTTGAGAAGGGATGCATGAGAGGTTTTTTTTGTTTGTTTTTTGTTGTTTTTGCCAGTCCTGGGGACTAAACTCAGGACCTGGGCACTGTCCATGGACCTTTCCTCAAGGTTAGATAGAGCTCTACCACTTGAGCCAGAGCTTTCCAGCTTTTCTACGTATGTGGTACCAAGGAATAGAACCCATGTCTTTGTGCATGCTAGGCAAGCACTCTACCGCTAGGCCAAACTTCCAGTCTGGGATGTATTAGTTTTTAAGAGATGAACAAGCCTCGGGCAGTGGCTCATGCCTGTAATCCTAACTACTCAGGAGGCTGAGAGCTGAGGATCACAGTTCAAAGCCGGCCCAGGCACTAAAGACCAGGAGATTCTTATCTCCAATCAACCACTAGAAAACTGGAAGTGGCACTGTAAGGTGTAGTGTGGTGGCCTTGAGCTGAAGAGTTCAGGGATAGTGCCTAGGTCCAGAGTTCAAATTCCATAATCCGCCAAAAAAAAAGAAAACAGAAAAGCAAGAGATGAACAAGTGTCCTTTTGAAAGGATAGACTGTAGAGTAGGAAAGAAATAATGAGGGCCTGAACTCAGGCAGAGAGATTGTGGGCACTGAATGGAAATCAAATTTCCAGGAGGTAATCATTGAGATTGTGTGTGATAAGCAAGGAGGCATTTAAAAAAAATAATTCTAATTCAGGATTTCCCCCCTGCCTTTTTTTTTTTTTTTTTTTTTTTTTTTTGCCAGTCCTGGGCTTAAGCTCAGGGCCTGAGCACTGTCCTTGGACTTTCTCAAGGTTAGAGCTCTACCAATTGAGCCTCAGCACCACTCCCGGCTTTTTTCTAGTACATGGTACCAAGGAATCGAACCTGGGTCTTCGTGCATGCCAGGCAAGCACTCTACCACTAGGCCAGACTCCCCCCCCCCCCCCCCCCCCCCCCCGCCGCCTTTTTGCCAGACCTGAACTTGAACTTGGAGCCTGGGTGCTGTCCTGAGCTTCTTTTATTCAAGGTTAACAGTCTATGACTTAAGCTACAATTCCACTTCCAGCTTTTTTTTTTTTGCGGGGGGGAGGGGACGTAGTTTATTGCAAATAAGGGTCACACAGACTTTCCTGACTGGTCTGGCATTAAACTGCAATCTTCAGATCTCCACCTCTTGAGCAACTAGGATTATAGGTATGTGCCACAAGCACTCGATGTAGTTCAGTATATTTTTAAAAGGTGAAGGGAACCAGGCACTAGTGGCTCACCCTGTAATCCTAGCAACTTAGGAGGCTGAGATCTGAGGGTTACAGTTTGAAGCCAGCCAAGGTAGGAAGGAAAGTCTTTGAGACTCTTATCTCCACTTAATCACCAGGAAACTGGTAGTGGAGCTGTGACTCCCCAAAATGGTAGAGTGCTAGTCTTGAGCACAAAAGCTTAAGGACAATGCCCAGGCCCTGATTTCAAGCCCCACAATTGACAAAAAAAAAAAAAAAAAAAAAAAAAGATGAAGGGAAAAATTATCACAATAAGAAATTTTGGGGGGAGTAGGCCTTTAGAAACCATTAGAAAGATTTAAATGTATACTTTTTCCTTAGGAAAATAAGAGGTTGCTCATAAAAGGTCAAGAGATATTAAAGGTAATGGAGGATATAGAATGTAGGGAAATTATAGCTACCTTTGTTTATGTTCAGTAGACTGGCTCAATAGGTCAAATCTGGACTGCCATCTGTTTTTGTAAATAAAGTTTCATTGGCACACAGCCAACTCATTTATTTGCATGTTGTGTGGGTGCTTTTATGATATCATTGGTAGAAGTAGAAAGTTGTGGCAGAGTTGTGTTTGCTCACAAAGCTGAAAATACAACACTTTACAGAACAGTTCTAATCCTTCATCTACAAATCTGCATGTTAGACTTTGCCATCCATTTTCTGTACTGTGGCAAATAACCATCTTGGCTTCACTATTGGACTAGGTCCTTCATGTTCTCTGTACCTGCAGCATGGCATAGATCCTGTGATATTTTCTGTTTGTCAATGAGAGCAGAATCTGCTGTTGTGAAGTTTATTGTGTAACAATTGTGATAGTGCCAAGTTTACACTGCTTAGACCAAGCTGGGGCTTGCTTTGTCATTTTTCTGCTGGACTGTATTTTTTTTTTTTTTTCTAGTCCTGGGGCTTGAATTCAGAACCTGGGCACTGTCTCTGAGCTTCTTTTCCTAAGATTAGCACTCTACCATTTGAGCCATAGCACCACTTCTGGCTTTTTTTTTTTTTTTTTTAATGTGGTACTGAGGAATAGAACCCAGGCTTTCATGAGTGCCAGGTAAGCACTCTACTACTAAGCCATAATACTAGCCCATGGACTATATTTTTAAAAATACTTATATATGACAAAAAATATTTCTAGGCCCGGGATTTTGGCCTAGTGGTAGAGTGTTTGCCTACCATGTACAAAGACTCAGGTTCAATTCCTCAGTACTACATACATAGAAAAAAGCCAGAAGTAGTGCTGAGGCTCAAGTGGTAGAGCTTTAGCCTTGAGAAAGTCCAAGGGCAGTGCTCAGGTCCTGAGTTCAAGCCCAGGTCTGGCAAAAAAAATTCTATACATATTTTGTTAATCCTTTATTGTTTATGTCTACAGGTATCATTTCCTAGTTCATTGTATATTTTAAAAGTTGGGGCTAGAAGGATGCAATAGTATGTACCTTTTATCATAGCTATTCAGGAAGCTAAAAATCAGGAAGGTCATAGTTTTAGGTCAGCCTGAACACATCTCAATAGAAAATGTTGGGCATGGTGCTATGCACCTTTCCTTCCAGTTACAGCCAGAAGTGTAAATAGAAGGATCAAGGTCCAGGCTAACTTGGGCAGAAATTTAAAAAGTGAGACCCTGTCTAATAAAAGAGAGAGAGAGAATACACTTAAGAATGTGGCTTAGTGGTATAGATGCCTAGTATGCATGAAGCCCTGGGTTTGATTCGTAAGTATCACAGAAAAAGCCAAAAGTAGTGCTGTGGCGCAAGTAATAGAGAGCTAGACCTGAGTTCAGGCCCAGGACTGGCACACACACACACACACACACACACACACACACACACAGACCCTGTGTCATGGCTCTAACATGTGATACTAGCCACTTGGGAATCAAGTGGGGGATTGCCATCTTATGCAAAAATGTTCATGAGGAGTCAGGAGTTTGGCATAGTGGTATAGTGCTTGCCTAGCATGTACAAAGACCCTGGTTCAATTCCTCCATACCACATACATAGACAAAGCCAGAAGTGGTGCTGTGGCTCAAAAGGGTAGAGCTCTAGGCTTGAGAAAGCTCAAGGACAGCGAGCAGACACCAAATTCAAGCCCCAGGACTGGCCAAAACAAAACAAAAAAGATGTTCATCAGCCTCCATCTTAACATAGCTGGGCACAGTGGTGCTCATTTGTGATTACAGTCCAGGCAGGCCGTGGATATAACATGAGATCCTGTCTTCAAAATAACCCACACACAAAAAAGGGGGCTGAGCCGGTACGGTGGCTCACGCCTGTAATTCTAGCTATTCAAGAGGCTGAGATTGCGGTTCAAAGCCAGCCAGGGGAACTAAAAAGTCTGTGAGATTCTTATCTCCAATTAATCACCAGAAAACTTGGAAGTGGTGCTGTAGCTCAAGGGGTAGGGTGGTAGCATTGAGCTGAAAAGCTCAGGGACAATGCCCAGGCCCAGAGTTCAAGTCCCATGACCTACAAAAAGAAGGGGGGGGTCTGGTGGAATGATGTTAAGTGGTAAAGTGCCTGCTTAACGAACACAAGGCCCTGAGTTCAAATCTAAGTACTGCCAATAAATAAATAAGCCAGAGCAAAATGGGCTGGAAGCATGGCTTCAGCTTAAGGCTACTGCTCTACCCCTTGAGCCACAGCACCACTAGAATTACAAAGTTTTTTGTTTTTTTTTTTTTTGCCAGTCCTGGGCTTGAGCTCAGGGGCTGAGCACTGTCCTTGGACTTTCTCAAGGCTAGAGCTCTACCACTTGAGCCTCAGCACCACTTCTGGCTTTTTTCTATGTATGTGGTACCGAGGAATCGAACCCTGGTCTTCATACATGCTAGGCAAGCACTCTACCACTAGGCCAAACTCTCGGCCCCCTTGAATGTATTTTTTGACAGTCCTGGGGCTTTAACTCTGGGCCTGAGCACTGTCCTTGGGCTTTCTCAAGGCTTGAGCTCTACCACTTGAGCCACATCACCCTATCTGGCATTTTCTATGTATGTAGTACTGAGGAATCGAACCTGGGTCTTCATGCATGCATGAAGTTTATCTAAGGCTCTAATCTCTAATGCTTGTTATATGATGTTGGAACACTTTACTTGGCCTCTTTTTTTTTTTTTTTAAGTTATTGTTTGCCAGTCCTGGGGCTTGAACTCAGGGGCCGAGCTCTGTCCTTGGGCTTTCTTAAGGCTAGTGCTGTACCACTTGAGCCACAGCACCACTTCCTGCTTTTTCTGTGTATATGGTACTGAGGAATCGAGCCCAGGTCTTTGTGCATGTTAGGCAAGCACTCTACCACGAGGCCAAACTCCTGGCCTACTTGGCCTCTCTTTACCTCGCTTTCCTCATCTTTAAAATAAGGGTAATAGGGCCAGGAGTTTGGCCTAGTGGTTAAAGTGCTTGCCTAGCATGCACAAAGACCCGGGTTCGATTCCTTGGTACCACATACATAGAAAAAAGCCGGAAGTGGTGCTGGGGCTCAAGTGGTAGAGCTCTAGCCTTGAGAAAGTCCAAGGACAGTGCTCAAGCCCTGAGCTCAAGCCCAGGACTGGCCCAAAAAAAAAAATAAATAAAATAAAATAAGGGTAATAATGTTAGGGAGTGGCTCAGGCTGCTGGCTTAGTATTGTTCAGGAGGCCCTGAGTTTGCATCCCAACATCACAAATTAGATAAAGCTGCTGACAGGATAAAATTAGTTAATGCATGTACCTGTAGAGCAATTGTAGTATCTACAAAATGCTCAGTAAGTGTGATCTGCTATTTAACACTAATGTTCATTTCTGATTCCCTAGCACCTGATAGGTTAGGGGCCCACAATAGTTAACAAAATTGTCCCAGCTAAATCTGAATGGTTGAAAGCTAGGCAGAGTGTTGTACTAGGTGGTTACAAGGGCTGTCTTAGATTGTCTCCTGGAATGGAACCCCTCCTGCCTCCCTTTGCAGAGAATATCTGCAATGTCAGTTACCATGTATACAACAGTAAGGTGGCTAGAGCTCAGTGGGAAAGATGACTCTAGCCAAGGTTTATGGGACAAGTGTCAGTAACGTGTTGTGGAGCTATAATGCCAGAGTGTAGTACAAGAAAAAAATGACCTATGGGCAAAGCCCCTAAGAATGGTTAGGATCTTAATACTTGGAGGTGAGACAGTATTTTCCAGGAGGTTGAAAGCATGAATATAATGGTGGGTGCTCAGGAGAGAGTAGAGAGTCCCATTTTTTTCCTGGAGAATAAAGTTGGCACAAGGGTGTTGTTGGAGTTAAGGCTGGAAATTGAGATTGAACAATAACAACATTATAGTAGTTAAGTAAAAGTTAATGGCTTGTTTTTGTGTGCTTACCTTACCTAGATAATGTGCTGCACGTTTCAAAAGTGGTATTTTATTTAATCTTCACAGCAACCTATATACTGCTTTTTTTTTTTTTGCTACTTCTGGAGCTTGAACTCAGGGCCTGGGCACTGTTCTTGGGGCTTTCTCAAGGCTAGAGCTCTACCACTTGAGCTACAGCACCATTTCTGGCTTTTTCTATGTATGTGGTATCAAGGGATGGAACCCAGGGCTTCATGCATACTAGGCAAGCACTCTACCATTAGGCTATGCTCCTGGCCTCTGTATACTGTTTTTTTTAATCCCTATTTCCAAACTGAGATGTAGAGCTGAAGATGGATAATTTGTGTCCAACTAGTCTAATTGTAAAGCCTATCTGCCCAGTTTTTGCATATTATGCTACCATATGGTAGAAAGCTTTGAATACTCCTTTCTGTTTCAAGCTGGAAAGTTTGGACTTGGTTGGCTAAATAAAGGGAAGTCATCAAAAAGTGTAAATATAATTGCCAGAATATCCCAGATTGGGGAGCGGGGGAGCATATACCCATCTCAAAAATAACCAGAGAAAACTGGGCCCACATAGTTCATGCCTGTGATCCTAGGTTCTCAAGAGTCTGAGATGTGAGGATCTGTGTTTGAAGACAGCTGGAGCAGGAAAGTCTGTGAAACTCTCATCTCCATTTAACTAATAAAAAGCCAGAATTGGCCGGGAGTTTGGCCTAGTGGTTAAAGTGCTTGCCTAGCATGCATGGAGACCCGGCTTCCATTCCTTGGTACCACATACATAGAAAAAGAGCCAGAAGTGGTGTTGAGGCTCAAGTGGTAGAGCTCTAGCCTTGAGAAAGTCCAAGGACAGTGCTTAGGCCCTGAGCTCAAGCCCAGGACTGGCCAAAAAAAAAAAAAAAAAAAAAGCCAGAATTGAAGCTGTGGCTCAAATGATAGAGTGCTGGTTTTGAGCACAAAAGCTCAAGGATGGGGGCCGGGAGTTTGGCCTAGTGGTTAAAGTGCTTGCCTAGCATGCGTGAAGACCCGGGTTTGATTCCTCGGTACCACATACGTAGAAAAAAGCCAGAAGTGGTGCTGAGGCTCAAGTGGTAGAGCTCTAGCCTTGAGAAAGTCCAAGGACAGTGCTCAGGCCCTGAGCTCAAGCCCAGGACTGGCAAAAAAAAAAAGCAAAAAAATGCTCAAGGATGGTGCCTAGACACTGACTTCAAGCCCCAGGGCTGGCACACACACAAACTAATCAGAGCAATAAGGCTAAAATCATGACTCAAATGGTAGAGCATCTGCCTAGCAAACGTGAATCCAAGAGTTCAAATCCAGGTACTGCCAATTGTTTTCAGTCTTTCTCACCTCATCTTTTTTTCTGAACTTCAAAAGATTGTACAAGGGAGTTACTATTTAACATATCCATCTAAGTGTCCAGTGCTTCTTGGCACTCCATCCTATTCTTAAAAAAGACCACAGTGGCTGCCTAGGAGTTCAGTATACCTTTGCTAAGTTAATAAATGACTAAAGGATATATTATAGATGGACGCAATGACTGTTTGGTGGGAGATGTAATGACAGCCCTACAGTTGTATTTTATATACAAATCATATAAAGCAAAAGACCAGCACCTCTTTTGCTTATGGAGAATTGTATATTCTAGATAACCATAATCTATTAAGTCATTTTTTTGGCCACAACACCACTTCTGACTTTCTGTGTATGTGGTACAGAGGAATCAAACCTAGGGCTTCATGCATGTTAGGCAAGCACTCTACTACCACTAGGCCACACTCTCAGCCCTTATTTTTAATTTTTCGTTTAATTTTTTGCCCAAGGTCAGGTGGTGAACCTCCAACTTATGACTCCCACATAGCTGGGACTGCAGGTGTGTACCACAATATCTAGCTTTTTGGCTGAAATGGGATCTTGGTAACTTCTTTGGTCTAGGCTGGCCTTAAACCTCAGTTCCCTCAAACTCTGTCCCTCCAATATCTGAGATTAGAAGTATGTGTCACCATGTATCATTCCCCCCATTTTTTCTCATGAGGATTAAGATCTCACTTCTTTTCTCCAGTATGACCTTATCCTAACCAAATACATTTGCAGTGATCAAGTTACATTTGGAGGTATTAAAGTTTAGGGTGCAAATATACCTTTTAGAGGGATATAATTTAGTCTATAACAAGCGGCATTTGAGATGTTAGAGAGGCATTAAAGTTTACTAAGTAAATGGTAGAATAAGATTACAAGTGGGGTTAAGGAGAGATGAGCCAAGGGAATAATGGGCAGAGCAAAGAATAAAGAGTATTTAGGTAATAAAATAAGAGTCTGATTTGCTGGTGCAATGAGAAGTTATTAAGAGATGAGTTCAGAGTAGATTGTTGGGGATAAGTGAATGTTCCTGAATGAGTACAGAATTTTGAAGTGTAGCCTTGCACAAAAGAAGCTCAATTTACTGCAGAATTTTGAAGTGGTAGATAACTGAAATTTTGAATAGCTGATTCAAGCTTTAGGAAGGTTTTATGATTAGGTGATCATGGATAAACACTCTGGAGAAAAAAAAAACAACTAAATGGTCCATGATTTAACATCACCATTTACCTATGCAGTAACTTTTCATCATGATAATCAAGAAGAAATTTCTTTTTTTTGTCAGTCTTGAGGCTTGAACTCTGGGCCTAGGCACTGCCACGACCAGAGCTGGTGGCTCACACCTGTAATCCTAGCTACTCAGGAGGTTGAGATCTGTGGATCAAGGTTCAAAGCCAGCCCCAGCACAAAAAGACCTGAGACTCATCTCCAATTAAACTCTAGAAAATGGAAAGTGGGACTTGGCTCAAGGGTAGTGTTAGCCTTGAGCTGAAGAGCTCAGGAACAGAGCCCAGGTGGAGTTCAAGCCCAATAACCCACCAAAAAAGAAAAGAAAAGAAAAAAGAATCTCACAGTCTTTAGTTCTGGGCTGGCTTTGAACCTTGATCCTCAGATCTCAGCCTCCTGAGTAGTAGGATTTCAGGCAGAGCCACTGCGCTTGGCATTCTTCCTTTTTTGTACAGTATCAAGGCTTGAGCTCAAGAGACAAGTTGCTGTCTTTTCCATTAAAGGCTGGAGTCTACCACTTGATCCACAACTCTACATACAGCTTTTTGTTGCTTAATTGGAGATCAGAGTCTCAAAGACCTTCCTGCCCAGGCTGGCTTTGAATTGCAATCTTCAGATCTCAGCCTCCTGAGTAGCTAGGATTACAGGCGTGAGCTACTGCATCGGCTTATTCTCTTGTCTTTTTCCTGAGCTTGGTTCAGCTTTCCATAGTGTGTGTGTGTGTGTGTGTGTGTGTGTGTGTGTGTGTGTGTGTGTGTGTGTGTGTGTGTGTGTGTGTGTGTGTGTGTGTGTGTGTGTGTATACACATACATTCATATACATACATATGTTCATGCTGATCCTGCAGCATGAACTTAGGGCCTGGGTGCTGTCCCTGAGCTTCTTTTGTTCAAGGCTAGTGCCTTACTATTTTATAAGAATTGGGGACTTTCCTTCCTGAGCTTGCTTTGAACAGAAACCTTCATATCAGCCTCCTAGGAGTAGAGGCAGGAGCACCGACACCTAGCCTGCTTTCCATATCTCTTAAAACATCTGATTAATGGAAGGAATTGAGAAAGACTAGTTACTGCTGAGGCTAATGATATGTTCTTTTTTTGTGTCTTTTAGTAGTAGTTATATTGGCTCTGTCCACAATAAGACTGAATGCAAACGGTGAATACTTATTCAGACTGTGGTCAATAATTATCCCTAAGGGCTTTTCCTTATTTGTGTCTAGACAGTTCTTGGTTCTCTATTTGCATTGTGCATACTTTCTTTTCAGTGATAGTACTATTTAAATTCAGGGCCTTGTGTTTGGTAGGCAGGTGCTCTACTTCTGAGCCTCCAGTCCTGTTTTGTGCAGATTACTTTTGAGATAGGTTTTTGCTTCCTGCCTGGACATTTTACTTTCTGCCAGCACCATTTCTGTGTATATGGTACTAAGGAATCAAAACCAGGTCTACGTGCATACTAGGTAAGCACTCTATCACTAGATCAAACTCCTGGCCCCTCTTGCTTGGATTTCTTGCTCAGCTTTATTGCTCACAGCAGAATCACACTTCCAGTCCAACATTATGCTTATTAATTAGAGATGGAGTCTTCTCCCCAGGTTAGCTTCAAACTGCTATACTTCACTCTCAGCTTTCTGAGTAACTAAGATTATAGGCATAAGCCACCAGCTGCTAGCTCATAGTCATTATTTATGCATTTGTACAAGTTTAATTCATATAGTTAGTCTTTTTTTGTAGCGCTGGGAATCTAACCCAGGGCCTCTATATCATCTTAAAATTTTGGGTTAATATATCGGTGCCCTTTCCCATATGACTGTATGTATGTGCATATACTGGGGATTGAGCTTGGCATCTGGGCACTATCCCTGAGCTTTTTTGCTCAAGGCTAATGCTCTATTACTTAAGCCACAGCTCCATTTCTGGCTTTTTTGGTGCTTAATTGGAGATAAGAGTCTCAAGGACTTTCCTGCTGGGGCAGGCTTCAAATTGCAGTCCTCCTGAGTAGCTAGGATTATAGGTATGAGCCACCAGTGCTTGGCTTAATTATGTTTGCTTGCTTACTTGTTTGCTGTCTGTCTTTTTTCATTTATTGCCCATCTTGGGGCTTGAACTCTGGGCCTGAGTTCTGTCTTGGAGCTACACCTCTACTTCAGCTTTTTCTGTGCTTAATTGGGAATAAGAATCTCAAGGACATTCTGCTCAGGTTGGCTTGGAACCACGATCCTCAGATCTTAGCTTCCTGAGTATCTAGGCTTATAGGCGTGAGCCACTGGTGCCTGGTTTATGTCTGTTTTTTGTTTTTTGGAGGTTTTTTTGGTGCTAGTCCTGGGGCTTGAACTTAGGGCCTGAACAGTGTCCTTAAGCTTTCTCAAGGCTAGAGCTCTACCACTTTAGCCACAGCACTACTTCTGGCTTTTTTTATGTATGTGGTACCAAGGAATTGAACCGGGGTCTTCATGCATGTTAGGCAAGCACTCTTATCAGTAGGCCAAACTCCTGGCCCTTATGTCTGTTTTTTGTTTTTGTTTTGCCAGTCCTGGGCTTGAGCTCAGGGCCTGAGCACTGTCCTTGGACTTTCTCAAGGCTAGAGCTCTACCACTTGAACCTCAGCACCACTTCCAGCTTTTTTCTATATATGTGGTACCAAGGAATCGAACCCGGGTCTTCGTGCATGCTAGGCAAGCACTTTAACCATTAGGCCGAACTCCCGGCCCCTTATGTCTGTTTTTTGTTTTTTTTTTTTTTTTTGCCAGTCGTGGGCTTGAGCTCAGGGCCTGAGCACTGTCCTTGGACTTTCTCAAGGCTAGAGGTCTACCACTTGAGCCTCAGCACCACTTCCGGCTTTTTTTTCTATGTATGTGGTACCGAGGAATCGAACCCGGGTCTTCATGTATGCTAGGCAAGCACTTTAACCACTAGGCCAAACTCCCGGCCCCTTATGTCTGTTTTTTAATGAAGACATTTTGAATAGCAAACCTTAAAACTGTAAGCTCTTGAGTCAGAATTTTTCTTTGTCAGGTACAGGCAATTTTTTTTTTTTTTTTGTGTGCCAGTATTTGAGCTTGAACTTAGAGCTTCACATTCTCTTTAACTGAGGATCCCAGTTCAGAGCCAGTCCTCCCAGCCCAGAGAGGTGGTCCTTGAGCTTCATCTGTAATGGACCAGCAAAATGCTTGACAGGAAGGGTGGCTCAAATAGTAGAGCACCAACACTAAAGAGAGGAAGTCAGGTAGAGCATAAGTCCCTGACTTTAAGTCCTGGTAGTAACGCATACACACATGCAAGCATACATGCATGCAAGCATGCACGCGCGCACACACACACACACACATGCATACACACATGTATGCACACAACAAAAGACTTGAATAGTAAAATGTAGAGAAACTATAGCTCAGTATGTATATTTGTATTTGTAAGAACATAGAACCCATTACCTGATAAATGTAACTGTAACCCCTCATTACATCACCTGATAATAAAATACAATAATAAAAAAGCACCAAAAAATGTTTTGAAGAACTATTTATATGATCTTGATAAATATGGTTTATTGTTCCTGACTGTTAACATGATTTTCATAGAATTTCATCACATGTACTTGTCACATTCACAAATCTGTTCTTCTAGAGAAGAATGTTGTTTTCTCAAGTAATGTTATGATAAACTATCTTTGCATACATAGTCCTGTGTGTGAATTTCTTTAGGGTATCCATCCAGGAGTGAATAAGGTCAAATATTTCTCATGTTATCTGAACTTGGGTATAACTCTGTCTGTATCTGTGAGACTCATTTCGGGGGAGATGTTAAAATTTGATGTTATACAGCTTTCTGTTTTTGTCTTACTTGTATAAAGTTTGGCATTTGTCTAATTAATAGTGAAATCATCTTTTCATATTTCTCTAAGGCATTTGGGTTTCCTGGATATTAAAATTCCTAATCACATCCTTAACCTGTTTTTCTTTTGCCAGTTTGTAGAAATTTCTCATTAATTCTTTGCGTGTGGCTGACTCAAATATCCTGTGTCAGTTTATAACCTATCTGGCAATGATGTATCTTTTGTTAAAGCGCTTCTTTGATTTTGATGTCAGAATTAATCTATGTTCACCTTTATAATTTATACTTTTTGGATCTAGTTTGTTTTGTTTTGTTTTGCTTTGCTTTTTGCCAGTCCTGGGGCTTGAACTCAGGGCAGGAGTTTGGCCTAATGGTAGAGTGCTCACCTAACATACACAAAGCCCTGAGTTCAATTCCCTGGTACTGCTTACACAGTAAGGCTGGAAGTGGTGCTGTGGCTCAAGGGGTAGAGCTCTAGCCTTGAGAAAGTCCAAGGACAGTGCCCAGGCCCTGAGTTTTTTAGCCCTAGTACTGGCAAAAAAATAAATAAATAAAAAGACAAAAAGAAAGGAATGTTCTGCCAGGTACTGGTCACTCATGCTTGTAATCTTAGGTACTTAGGAGGCTGAGACCCAAAGGTTCAAAGCCAGCCAGGACAGAAAAGCCTCTGAGATTTTATTCCAATTTTCTAGCAAAATGTCAAACTGAAGTGATAGATGGAGCAAGAAAGTGATTGAGCAACAAAGCTAAGCGTGCAAGTTCTTGAGCTCAAGCTCTTGTACTGTGACAGATACAAAAATAGTGTGAACATCCACTTCTAGTCTGTCAAATGCAAAGAAATTATCACCATGGAACTGCCGCATGTTTTAATTTAAATTATAAAACAGTCCTCATGGTAGGATAGATATAGAAGTTATAGACAGCTGGGCACTGGTGGCTCACACCCGTAATCATAGCTACTCAGGAGGCTGAGATCTGAGGATCAGGGTTCAAAGCCTCCCCAGGCACTAAAGACCTAGAGACTCTTATCTTTAATTAACCACTAGAAAATGGGAAGTGGGGTGGTAGCTCAAGAGGTAGGGGGTAGCCTTGAGCTGAAGAGCTTAGGGACAATGCCCAGGCAAAGGGATTGGGGGGGAGGGGCGTGGGAATTCACTTGAGTTGAAGAGCTCAGGGACAGCACCCAGACCCAGAGTTCAAGCCCCATGACCCACCAAAAAAAATAAATAGGGTAAACATACTTGTGAAGGTAACCATTACAGAGGTATTTTGAAAATCCTCTGAACTTCTTTGATAATCATAATGAGGCTCACACCTTCAATCTGAGCTAGTCAGAGGCTGAGATCTGAGGATCGCAGTTCAAAGCCAGCCCTGGCACTAAAAAGTCGGTGAGACTCTTATCTCCAATTAATCACCAGAAAACTGGAAGTGGCACTGTGGCTCAAGGGGTAGAGCAATAGCCTTTGAGCTGAAGGGCTCAGGGAGAGTACCCAGGCCCAAAGTTATCAAGCTCCATGGTGGACAAAAACAAACAAACAAAAACAACAAAACTGCACTGTATTATAAATGATTTCTAATCCTTTACAATTCTTTCTAGAATTGATAAAAGAAATGATAAAAGTGATCTAGTCAGTCTCAAAAATTCACATTGAATGGATCTACTTGGTTTATAATTACTTATCTCTGATGTCTTTGTTCTTCTTCTTTGCCTTTTTCTTTTTGTCTAGGTCCTGGGAGGAATGGAGAGGGGTTCTACTGACTATCTTTTCTGAGAATGGTCAGAGGTCTTAAACAGGTCTGTTGATTTTATAGAATACAAATTAAAGTTTGATTTATAAAAGACTTAGCTTGAACTTAAAGGACTGAGTTAGAAATAAACTTTACTTTTTAAGAAGTTATTTTGAGGTCTGGGAATGTGGCTTAGTAGTAGAGTGCTTGCCTAGCATGCATGAATCCCTGGATTCAGTTCCTCATAAACAGAAAGAATAAAAATAAGAAATGGAAGTGGTGCTGTGGCTCAAGTGGTAGAGCACTAACCTTGAGCACAGAGAGGCCCTGAGTTAAAACACCCAGAACCAGCACCAAAAAAAAAAAAAAAAAGTTATTTTGATCTCAATGTTAGTGTATTTTACTTGGGTCAGCTGCATTTGTCATATGAGTTGGATCTAAACTAACTAAGCAAGATCTGCTTAATAAAAAAGTATACAGGCTTGGTATTACATGACTATAATAATCTTAGCACTGGGGAAGCTGAAGTAGGAGAATCAGCTTGCGATCAGCCTGGATTACATAGTGAGTTCATGACCAGCCTGACTACACATAGAGACTGAGTCTTGAAAAGAGGGGTTTGGGGATGAGAGAGAAGAGAAAAACATTTGAACCATGTATTTATTAGGTTAAATATGCATGACATAGCTGAACTCCACTGGCTACATGGGGGGAAAAAATAGGAAAAACTGATGAATTTGAGTCACCCGTGATTTTGGAAGGGAATGGAGACATGGATAAATCCTTAAAAAAGGAAGTAATGATTTGGCCCTTTCTGTTCTCAGAATTTATAAGTTGGGGGTGGGGAGTGTGGCCTCGTAGTAGAATGCTTACCTAGCATGCATGAAACCCTGGGTTCAATTCTTTGGTACCACATAAACAGAAAAAAGCCAGAAGTGGTACTATGGCTCAAGTGGCAGAGCACTAGCTTTGAGAAAGCTCAAGGACAGTGCCCAGGCCCTGAGTTCAAGCCCCAGGACTAGCCAAAAATTAAAATAAAATAAATAAATAAAAACATTGGCAAAGAAAAAAAAGGTACATTTCAGCTCTTAGAAGGGCAGGTGTAGCCATCAACAGTTTCTTCTCTGTTATCTACAGTGAACTTTACCATTGTTCAGATAAAAACTCTAGCATATGATTTCCTGAAGTTCTCTCGATAGTTCTTAGAAAACTGCTGATATCTTTGTGCCCTCCACCCCCCTCCGCCTTTGGGGATTTAACTGCCCTAGGATGTATTGTAATTTAAAGTCTCTGGTGATGTACATCTGTGTAATTTCCTATCTTTTTATTGTGTTTAATAATCTTGTTTGGTGGCAAGTATATCTATAGAATCACTATTCAGAAGTAGAATAGCTGAATAAATACAGCTATTTTGGGTAATTTAATTGCTGGTGTTTCACCAATTTACACTACTGCCAACAATGAATGAGAGTGTTGTTTCCCCTGTAACCTTACCTAGACAATCTATTACCAAGCTAATCTGATAAGTGAAATGTTTGCTTTTACTTATTACTTGTGAGGTTGCACTATATGTTTAGGTCTTATTTATATAAATTTTACTTTGAATTTTCTGTTCATGTCCATGTCCAAATTGTTGCTCTCTTTTTTTTTTTTGGCCAGGCCTGGGTTTGAGCTCAAGGCCTGAGCACTGTCCTTGGACTTTCTCAAGGCTAGAGCTCTACCACTTGAGCCTCAGCACCACTTCCAGGGTCTTCGTGCATGCTAGGCAAGCACTCTACCACTAGGCCAAACTCCTGGCCCAATTGTTGCTCTTTTTATTTTATGTATCTGTATAAGAACACACATAACTACTTAGGAGGCTGAGATCTGAGGATAGCAGTTCAAAGCCAGCCTAGGCACTAAAGAACATGAGATTCTTATCAGCAGTTAACCATTAGAAAACCAGAAGTGGCACTGTGGCTCAAGGGATAGGGCAGTAGCCTTGAGCTGAAGAGCTCAGGGATAATACCCAGGCCCAGAGTTCAAGCTCCATGACAGATAAAAATAAATAAATCAATCAATCAAAAATAAAACCACACATGTACATGTTTTTCTTTCTATAATGTCTATATGTAGGGAGATTTGGGTATTGGCTTTTGGGGGGAGATGTACAGAGCCTTGCATGTGGTAAGCATGCAATCTACCACTGAGCTATCATTTCAGCCCCAGGATTTGCTCTTTCTTCAGTGACATCATATGAGATTCTCTGCCATTTAGGTATTTTACTTGTATAAATTTAGATATTTACTTGTATAAATATTACATACACATATTCACACATGTGCACACATGCACAATGCACATGCCTCTGTATGTGTGTGTGTGTGTGTGTGTGTGTAATCATGGATCAGTTTCATTCTATTTTTATTTTTTCAGACTGGTAGATTTATATACTCTTTTTTTTTTTTTTTTTTTTTTTTTGGTGGGTCATAGGACTTGAACTTGGCCTGGGTGCTCAAGGCTACCACCCTACCCCTGGGTTTGGGCATTGTCCGTGAGCTCTTCATCTCCTGGCTACCACCCAACCCTTGAACCAAGCCCCACTTCCCATTTTCTAGATGTTAATTAGAGATAAGAGTCTCAGGTCCTTTTGTGCCTGGGCTGGCTTTGAACCTTGATCCTCAGATCTCAGCCTCCTGAATAGCTAGGATTTCAGGTATGAGCCACTGTGCCCCGCCAATATACTCTTTAAAAGACTAATTGTATTCACTGAATTTGTGTATGGTGCTTGCAAGTCTTAGCATATTTACAATAGAGGAACAAAAGCTTGAAAAAAAAAGTCTGTTTCATCTTTTTTTTGGAGAGGGGCCTGGTACTGGGATTTGAATCTCAGGGTCTCGCGCTTGTCACCTTATTTGATTGACTGGCACTCTACCTCTTGAGCTAGGCCTCCAGCTCATCTTTTTGCTGGTTATTATTTTGGAGATGGAATCTCTCCAACTGTTCTGCCTACATTGGCTTTAAACCACAATATTCTGGATCTCAACCACTGAGTACGACTATAGGTATGAGCTACCAGTACCCAGCTTTCATTTTCCTTTCAGTTAATGAAAGGAATAATGGAATGATATATAGAGGGGTTACAGTTACATTGGTCAGGTATTGGTGCATTACTTCTCGAACATTGATACTCCTCATGTTTTTGTCCCCTTTTCTCTCCCCGCTAATTTTATCTTTTTTTTCTTTTCCTTTTTGTTTTTGGCAGTACTACTGATTGAACTAGTACTGATCCTCCCACTCATTATGCAGGCATTTTACAATTTGAACCATGCCTTCCAAGCCCTTTTTATTATTACTTGAATAGCATCTCATTCCCAGGACAGCCTAGACTGCAATCCTCCTATTTATGCGTACCATGCAGCTGGGATGACCATGCAAACCACTGTACCTAGTTTTTTTTATTGGTTGGAATGGAATCCCTTGAATTTTTTCCCAGCTCAGCTTCCTAACTTCAGCCTCCCAAATAGCTAGAATTAGAGTGGTAAGCCACCATAACTGGCTTATTGATTATTGTTTGAATCAGATATTTAAGTCATTTCCCCCTACACCTTCACATAAGTATTTTATGACTGAATTTTCTTATTCTCTAGTGTGGCTATATTCCTAGATTCATAAACGTACTATTTTCTTATTGCTTTTTAGAAATTTACAATTCTGCTTTGTATTTCTGCTTTAACCTGAGTCCAGAGGTTCTGCTGTTACTTCAAGAGGAAAAAGTCTTTGTTTCTTGACTTTGTTTTGAATTTTAATTTGTGTATTGTCATCAATTCATTGTCCTTGGTGGGGTTTTTGTTTGTTTGTTTTTTGCCAGTCTTGGGGACTGATCTCAGGGCCTGAGCACTAACTTCAAGCTTTCATCAGGACTAGTGCTCCACCACTTGAACCACAGCTTTTCTATGTATGTGGTACCAAGGAATCGACTCTGGGTCTTTGTGCATGCTTAGCAAGCACTCTACCACTAGGCCAAACTTCTGGCCCTGTCCTAGGTTTTTTTTTTTTTTTTTTTTTGCCAGTCCTGGGCTTGAGCTCAGGGCCTGAGCACTGTCCTTGGACTTTCTCAAGGCTAGAGCTCTACCACTTGAGCCTGAGCATGTCCTAGGTTTTTAAGATTAAGATTTTCTATTTAACTTTCTTTAGTATTCTCCATTTTTAATTAAAAATAAGTAATCATTTTCCCCTATTATTAACTACTAATATATAGTTATAATTTCAACAGTATAATACCAGTACTTGTGGGGGGGCGAGGTTCCAGGAGCATGGCCTAGTGGTAGAGTGCTTGTGTAGCATGCATGAAGGCCTGGGTTTGATTCCTTGGTACCACATACATTTTAAAAAAAAAAAAACAAAAACCCTGGAAATGGTGCTGTGGCTCAAGTGGTATAGTGCTAGCCTTGAGAAAACCCAAGGACAGTGCCCAGGTGCTGAGTTCTAGCCCCAGCACTGACAAAAACAAAAACTTGACATCAATGTAAAATTGTAACACCCAGCTTAAAGATGTTGTAATCTAATCTTGTTAAAGTAATTGATTCTTTTTTGAAGCAAAAATAATGAATTTTTTTTTTTTTTTTTTTTTTTTTGCCAGTCCTGGGCTTGAGCTCAGGGCCTGAGCACTGTCCTTGGACTTTCTCAAGGCTAGAGCTCTACCACTTGAGCCTCAGCACCACTTCCGGCTTTTTTTTTTCTATGTATGTGGTACCGAGGAATCGAACCCGGGTCTTCATGCATGCTAGGCAAGCACTTTAACCACTAGGCCAAACTCCCGGCAAAAAATAATGAATTTTTTGTCCATAACTGTTTGTTTGTCTTAGTTTTATTTTTATTTAGGTCCTGGGGCTTGAACTCTGGGCTTAGGCAATGCCCCTGAGCTCTTCAGCTCAAGGTTAGTGCAATACCACTTGAGTCACAGCACCATTTCTTGTTTCCTGGTGGTTAATTGGAGATAAGAGTCACAGACTTTTGTTCCCAGGCTGGCTTTGAACTGCGATCTTTAGATCTCAGCCTCCCGAGTAGCTAGGATTACAGGCGTGAGCCACCAGGTGCTCAGCTGTCTATAACTTCTATATCTATCCTACCATGAGGACTGTTATATAACTTAAACTAAAAATATCTGGCAGTTGCATTATGATAATTTCTTTGCATTTGACAGATTAGGAGTGGAGTATAGTGAGTGCTGTTAAGGCTTGAGGCCATGGTTTCATGTTCTTTTTCTTCTTCTTCTTCTTCTTTTTTGTTGGTCCTGGGGCTTAAACTCAGGGGGTTGAGACTGTCCCGGAGTTTTTCTGCTTGAGGCTACCACTGTAGCTACCACTTCTGGTGGTAAATTGGAGATGAGAGTGTCACAGATTTTCCTGCCCAGGATTACAGGTGTAAGCCATCAATGCCCAGCTAGTTTTTTTGTTTTTGGTTTTGGTTTTTTTGGCAGACCTAGAGCACTGTCCTTGGGTTTCTTGAAGCTAGAGCTCTACCACTTGAGCCACAGAACCACTTTCAGCCTTTTCTATGTGTGTGGTACCGAAGAATCAAACCAGGGTCTTCATGCATGCTAGGCTAACACTCTACCACTAGGCCAAACTCACAACCTAGTTTCATGATTCTTAACATGAAGTTGGCATAAGTTCTTGAGGAAAAAACTTTACGACAATTGTTTAACATTCTCTACATACAGAATTGACTTGCTAATATGTGGGATTTGCATTGACTTGTTGCAAAGATAAGTCATCTTTTAATTTCTTTATAATACTGTTTCCTTCCTTTTCTCCTTTCTTGCCTCCCTCCCTCCCTCCCCTCTCTTTCTATCACTTTCTTTTTCTAGATTTCTGATTTGGCTGCTACTTTGAGATACAAGCTCCCAAAATGCCAGCTTCTTTGGACTTAGAAGATGACCTGGATAAGTGATAAAAAAAAAAAAATAAACACATTTTGGTGAGTGAAAACTTAAGAGAGTAGATAAGGCCCAAAATAATGTCTATCATTTAGGTTTTTCTGGTACTACCTTTCTTTTGGTGGAGCTGCTAAAATGCACGAAGTGTAACTCAAGTGATAGAGTGACTCCCTAGCAGGCAGGAAGTCCTCAGTTTAAACCTCAGTACTGGCCACGTTCTTTTTTGAGCCATCAAATACAATATATTATTTATCTTTAGCTTTTTTCTTTTTTTGCCAGTCCTGGGACTTGAACTTCAGAGCCTGGGTACTGTCCTCGTGCCTTCTCAAGGCTAGTGCTCTGGCATTTGAGCCACAGCACCCCTTCCTGCTTTTTCTGTGTATATGGTACCAAGGATTTAAACCCAGGGCTTTGTGCATGTTAGGTAAGTGTTCTACCACTAGGCCACACTCCCGGCCTGAAAATAAGTCTTGTAAATCTTTTGTTGTTGTTATTTTTTCTCAGGCTTGAACTCAGGGCCTCAGGGATGTTCCTTAACCTTTTTTTTTTTTTTTTGATGGGTCCTGGGGCTTGAACTCTGGGCCTGGGCACTGTCCCTGAGCTCTTTAGCTCAAGGCTACCGCCCTACCTCTTTAGTCACAGCACCACTTCAGGTTTTCAAGTAGTTAATTGGAGATAAAAGTCTCATGGATTTTAGTGCCCAGGCTGGCTTTGAACCACGATCCTCAGATCTCAGCCTCCTGAGTAGCTAGGATTACAGGCGTGAGCCACCACACCCAACTTCCTTAACCTTTTCTTACTCAAGCCTAGTATTCTACCATTGAGCTATGGCTCCACTTCTGGCAGTTATTTAGAGATAAAAGTCTCATAGTCTTTCCTGAGAGGGCTTCAAACTATGATTCTCAGATCTAGCCTTCTGCGTGCTAGTGCTGTAGCTGTGAACCACCAGACCCAACTCATAAATCTCCTTTAAAGTAGAACAGGGCTTTTCATATAATTTTAACTGATATAGTCTAATTATACAAAAATAAACATCATTATATTTTCATGCATGTATATAACATACTTTATTTACTGCCCCTGTCCTGCCATTATCCTCTCTTTTCCTTTTTTTCTCATCATCCCCCTCCTGACTCCCTCTTGCCAAGTAGTCCTTCCCAGCCTCTACTTTCATGTCATCTTGTTTTTGTCTTAATAATCTAGAATCTGCATATGTGGGGAAACATTTAGTGTTTGTTTTTCTGGGTCTGGTTGATTCGTTTAACATGATACCCTCCAGTTTGTTTTTCCTGTAAACACTATGATTTTGTTTTTCTTTATACCAACATTTCTTTATCCATTCATCTGTTATAGTCTTTTGAGAATTAGTTGATTGCCCATTTATTGATTGGATTCTATGTCCATCATTTCAATCATTTCATAATCTTTGGAGCCAGTTATTGGAAGAGCTATGAACTTTAGAGTAGTCACCTTGCCTTTCTTTCATATATTTATGATTTTGTGTTCCATTTTTGTTGTTGTTGTTGTTTGTTTTGCCACTTTTGGCGCTTGAACTGTCTCTGAGCATTGTCCTTGGGCTTTCTCAAGGGTAGTGCTCTGCCACTTGAGCCATAGTACCACTTTTGGCTTTTTCTGTGTATATAATATGGGGAATCAAACCCAGGGCTTCATGCATGCGAGGCAAGTACTCTACCACTAGGTTACACTCCTGTCCCTTTGTGTGTGTGGGTTATGGGGCTTGAACTCTGTGCACGGGCACTGTTCTTGAGCTCTTCAGCTCAAGGGTACCACCCTACTCCTAGAGCCATAGCCCCACTCCCCTTTTCTAGTGATTAATTGAAGATAAGAGTCTCAGGATCTTTAGTGCCCAGGCTGGCTTTGAACCGTGATCCTCAGATCTCAGCTTCCTGAGTAGCTAGGATTACACGAGTGAGCCACCACACCCGGCTTGTTCATATTTTTATATGTGGGCCTTCTTATTGACTAGACATCTTTTTTTTTTTTTAATTTTCCCCATTCTTAGGGCTTGAACTCAGGGCCTGGTCACTGTCTCTGAGCAGCTGCTGCTTCTGCTTCTCCTCCTCCTTGTGCTTCTCTTCCTCCTCCTCCTCTTCTTCCTCCTCCTCCTCCTCCTCTTCTTCCTCCTCTTCCTCCTTCTCCTCCTCCTCTTCCTCTTCCTCCTTCTCCTGGGGTTTGAACTCAGGGCCTGGTCACTGTCCTTGGGCACTTTTTGCTTAAGGCTAGCACCCTGCCACTTGAGCCACAGCACCACTTCTGGCTTTTTCTGAGTATGTGGTACCGAGGAATCGAATCCAGAGCTTTGTGCATGCTAGGCGAGGATGTACCTGGTGCATGCTACCACTAGGTTACACTCCCAGCTTCCCGAGAGTTTCCTTTACTCAAAGTTAGTGCTCTACCACTTGAGCTACAGCACCACTTCTGGCTTTTTTTGTGTATGTTATACTGAGGAATCAAACCCACGCTAGGCAAGCACTCTCTGAGTAAGCCATGTTCCCATCCCCTGATTAGGCTTCTTTTGAAGATCCAGTCCCCAATATTGTTTAGAAAGGAGAAAATAAAACAGATACAACATCAGATATAGATATATAATAAACTAATAAAAGACGACTACTGTGCTAGTTTAGTATATATACTTATATTGGAATAATATAGAGAAGATGTGAATGGCTCTTATACAAGGATGAAATGTAAATTTGTAGAATGTTTCATATTTGGGGGAAGGAGAAGAATATGAACAGGTACAATATGAAGTTCATTAAAAAGTTGATAATGGAACACACCTTAAAAAATTTAACAAGAAAGTTAAAATCAACATATGCTCAAAAAAGACAACCATACCAAAAAAATACATAAAAAAGAGGAAGCTGGGTGCCAGTGACTCATGCCTGTAATCCTAACTACTTAAGAGGCTGAGATTTGAGAATCACAGTTCAAAGCCAGCCCAGGCATAAAAGTCCATGAAACTCTTATCTCCAATAACTACCAGAAAACTGGAAATAGCCCTGTGGCTCAAGTAGTAGCCTTGAGCTGAGGAGCTCAGGAACAGCACCCAGGCCCAGAGTTCAAGGCCCGCGATTGACAATCAATCAATCAATCAATAAATGGGATATGACAGGGAAAGGAAAAATGAGGATGAAAGGGGGAAAGAGAGAGAGTGAGGGGAAGAGAGGAAGAGAGAAGGAGGGTGAAGAAACTAAACTTACTATGGAGCCTAGGCTGTCCTTGAACTCAAGATTTTCTTCCTTCAGCCTCCCAAATTCTGGGATTGTAGATATACACCACCATTCTCAGTGTTCATAAGTTTTTTTGAGGGGAGAGTTAGCAGTACTGGCTGGGCATCAGTGGCATGTCATGCCTGTAATTCTAGCTACTCAGGAGATCTGAGGATCAAAATTCATAGCTAACCCAGGAAGGAAAGTCCATAAGACTTATCTCTAATAAACTATGGGAAAAGCCAGAAGTGGAGCTGTGGCTCAAGTGGTAAAGTCTAGCCTTGAGCAAAAGAAACTGAGGAGTAGCACCCAAGCAATACTAAAACAAAAAACAAGACAGAATTGGGGAGAATTCTTTGTGAATTCTGATCTTGGTGTCTGCCAAGTTCTAGGGACTGTGTTCTTTGGTTGTAGCTGAGCCTATTGTGGTTCCTACCATAGTGTTTAGTGTTGTATTCAGATGGGTATTGTACACACATGAAGAGCAGTTGGCCCTTATATAGAATATCTTGATGAAAACAGTTTGTTTCTTTGTTATTTCTTATATTTTTAACATGGCCTTATTTAGCAAATAACGTAGAGTTTCCACATAACTATGGGTTATACATTGTTAAATATATAATACTAAATTTTAATATTCTTTTTGAATCCTCTCTCTTCAAAGGTTCTTTCATTTTCTACTTTGCATATGCTTCTGGAATAATATTCACCATGGTTTTAGATGACCTTCCAAACTTAGAAGACATCTATACTTCCTTGTGTTCATCAACAGCAGAAGACTCAGAGATGGATTTTGATTCTGGACTAGAAGATGACACAAAAAGTGACAGTATTTTGGAAGATTCCACAATTTTTGTAGCCTTCAAAGGAAATATAGATGATAAGGACTTCAAATGGAAATTGGATGCAATATTGAAGAATGTGCCCAATTTGTTACACATGGGTAATTTGCTTTAACTATTGTTTCCTTTCTGTTACTGTTTTAAAAATATATGCTCCTGTGTGGTTACCTTCAGTTGTGCAAAGTCAACACTATATCGAAGGGCAGCATTGGGATTTATAATTATAATTTTTAAGTACATGGTATAATTGAGCCACAGTACCACTTCCAGTTTTTGAGTGATTAATTGGAAGTAAGAATTTCATGGGGACTTTTCTGTCTGGGATGGCCTTGAACTACTATCCTCAGATCTTAGCCTCCTGAGTAGCTAGGATGATAGACATGAGCCATCAGTACCTGACTCAGTGTTCAGTATGTGTGCGTGTTTGCATATATATGTATATTGGCACCCAGTATTTCTATATAATTTCATTTGAAATTTGTGACTAATATGTTCTCAGCTTCTCAATTTGTGTACATTTAACTGAGTCCAAAAGTAAACCTTAAGCTGTGCGTGGTGGCTCAAGCCTGTAATCCTAGCTACTCAGGAGGCTGAGATCTGTAGATCCAGGTTCAAAGCCAGCCAGGTTCAAAGCCAGCGCAGGCACTAAAGAACCTGAGACTTATTTCTAATTAATCACTAGTAAACAGGAAGTGGGACCATGGCTCAGGGGTAGCAGGGTAGCCTTGAGCTGAAGAGCTCAGGGACAATACCTAGGCCCAGAGTTCAAGCCCCATGACCCCCCCAAAAAAAGGTAAACCTTATTTAGTTCATTTAAACTCAACCTTTATCTGTACCTCACACCATTTTACATGACACACAAAAGTGTGTCATGTAAACTTGACTGTTTTTAATTTTTTTTTTTTTTGCCGGTTCCGGGCTTGAACTCAGGGCCTGAGCACTGTCCTTTGGCTTTCTCAAGGCTTGAGCTCTGCCACTTGAGCCACAGCACCACTTCCGGCTTTTTATATGTACATGGTACTGAGAAATGGAACACCAGTCTTTATGCATGCTAGGCAAGCACTCTACCACTAGGCCGAACTCCTGGCCCCCTGTTTTTGTTTTTATTTTTGTTTTTGTTTTGTTAAAGAATTTATTAACATTGATTTTTACATCATACCTCAAATGACGTATTTAACAAACAAGTATTCAAGAAGGGAATATATACAATCACTGGCACTTAGATTTTAGAACATAATTAAAATTAGGCTGAGGGTTTGTATGTCATAGATACATATTAATCTATGTCATAAAACATTATGTCTATAGAGTCATAGATTTTTATGTCTATGTAGTTGTGTTTATATTTCCAATACCATGTCCATAGCATTGGGTGCGCAAATATTGAGTCCTCGCTCTTGTACTGTTTGGATCTAATAGTCACATATTAAGGATACCATGCACCTTTTGTTCCTTTGGTCTTGACTTGTCTCATTCAACATGATTCACTCTAGATTCATCCACTTCCCTGCAAATGCCATTATTTTACCTTGTCTGTTGGCTATGTAGAATTCCATTGTATATACATACCACATTTTTTGTATCTATTCATCTGCAGTAGGGCATCTGGATTGTTTCCATCGCCTGGCTATTGTGAATAGTCCAGAGTGAACATAGCTGAGCAAGTGCCCTTATCATATCCTGGGTTATGATGTTCAGAATAGATGCCCAGGAGTGGTATGGTGGAATCATAGGGAAGTCTATTTTCAGTTCTTTAAGAAACCTCCACACTGCTTTCCAGAGTGGCTGAACTTGCTTACAATCCCACCAGCAGTGCAGTAGGGTTCCTTTTTCTCCACAACCCTGCCAGCATCTGTCATTGTCTGAGTTCAAAATCTTGCCTGCCCCCCATTTTTAATTTTTTTGCATGTATTATCTCATGTACTCACAAACTTATGAAGTACTTTTGTTTTGATTGTTTTTTGTTTTGTTTTGCCAGTGGTGGGGCTTGAATGCAGAGCCTAGGCACTGTCCCTGAGCTTCTTTCTCTGTGCTCAAGGCTAGCACTCTACCACTTGAGCCACTTCTGGCTTTTTTTGTTTATGTGTTACTGAAGAATCAAACCCTGGGCTTCATGCATGCTAGGCAAGTGCTCTACTACTAAGCCTTATTCCCAGCCCCTTGATTGGGTTTTTGAGACAGAATCTTCACTATATAGCTCAGCCTTGAACTCAAGATTCTTCTGCCATGGGCTAGGAATATGGGTTGGATTTCTCAGTACCATGTAAATGGAAAAAGCTAGAAGTGGTGCTGTGGCTCAAGTGGTAGAGTTCTAGGCTTGAGCAAAAGAGGCTCCGGAGCCAGGCCTGGTGGCTCACACCTGTAGTCCTATTCAGGAGGCTGAGATCTGAGGATCGAGGTTCGAAGCCAGCCGAGCACTAAATAGTCTTTGAGACTCTTATCTGCAATTAATCACCAGAAAACTGGGAGTGGTACGCTGTGCCTCAAGGGATAGGATGGTGGCCTTGAGTTAAAGACCTCAGGGACAATGCCCAGGCCCAGAGTTCAGGTTCCATGACCAACCAGAAAAAGAAGCTGCAGGACAGTGCCTAGGCCCTGAGTTCAAGCCCCAGGACAGGCAAAAAAACCCTTTTGCGTTAGCTTCTGGAGTGCTGGGATTACAGGTGTGGACCACTGTGCCAAGTTGAAATAGTTCAGTTTTATTTTGTTTTGCATAGATTTAGAGAAGAGAAATGTAAGCTGCAGAAAGAACTCAGTTATTCATGGTCACCTGTATACCTAAGTGGCAATTCAGGGATTAGATTTGAAGTCTGTCTTAATGCCAGAGCCTAAATTCAGACAACGGGTATTGTCTTTTACTCTTTCATTTGCATGTTAGTTGTACACATTCTGATTGGTACACAATTTCTAATATTTTCTTTCCCAAGAATCCAGCAAGCTAAAGGTACAGAAGGTGGAGCCTTGGAACAGCGTGCGTGTGACATTCAACATCCCCCGGGAAGCAGCGGAGCGATTACGGATCCTGGCTCAGAGCAACAACCAGCAGCTGCGGGATCTGGGGATTCTCTCCGTTCAGATTGAAGGTCTTTTAACTTTGTCTTTGCATTTGTAGACAAAAATGTAACAATAGTGGAATATAGCATGGTTTCCAACACTGCTTTGTCTTAGTCCTTTACTCTTTTTTTAATTTTTGTCACTCATGGGAATTAAACTTGGGGTTTAGGTGCTATCCCTGAGCTCTTTTTGTTCAATGCTACCACTATGAGCCACAGCTCTACTTTGGGTTTTCTGTGGTTAATTAGAGATAAGAGTCTCACAGTCTTTCCTTCCTTGACTGGCTTTGAATTGCAATGCTTAGATTTCATTCTTCTGGTAGCTAGATTTATATGTGAGTCACCAATGCCCAGCTATTCCTTTACTGTTAAGTTTCAGAATGCCAATAGTTTATGTAACCTGTGGTTCACATTGCAATTCATTGAGATAAAGAGGGACTGAGCTGGGTGTCTGTGGCTCATACCTGTAACCCTAGCTCCTAAAAACAAAACAAAAATCCAGGGCAGATTGTTACATAGCTGGGTCCTGATGTTCTTCAGCTTTCATAGCTTCAGAGTCCATCCAATTCTTTGCCTAATTTTGGTAATTATTCTCAGACTTTGAATTCATTGGTAACATAGCCAGGAACTCATTTGTCTTTCAAAGGATATCTGACTTCAATAGCTTCTCGTTGTTGAATAAACTTTTAATATTTTATTTATGTATCAAATTGAGAGAGCCTGAACAACTATTTTATAGCAGTATTTACTTTCACATATTTTCATGTGAATGACTTTTTAGCTGTTTAGTAACTCTTGAAAGAATAAAAGCCTACTTACTGTTTACTGCTCTTGAAAGAATCAAGATCATCATCAGGCCTTTGTGTTCAGACTTCCACTTTCCTTTCTTACCAAGTTTTCCAACCTTTGGATCTTTCTTTAGGTTTGTTGAATAAACACATGATTCTTACTTCTGCTGTAGGTCCTTTGTTTTGATGCCTTCTGTGTAAGGTGTACTGTCCTCTTCCATTTTCCTTTTAGTTAATGTCTACTCAGCCTTCAAATATCAGCTTTAATCTTGGGGTTGTATTTTCTGAACTTTCTGGTTCTAACAAAAGTCTGTTTCTTTCTCCTAGATCATTTTGTTTTTAAAGAAAATATGGCAAGATACTTTTGTTACAATAATAATTCTATTTTACTCACTTTTGTTTGTTGAGATAGGGTCTCATTATGTAGTATAGGTGTGCATTACCATACCCAGAATAATTAGGATCATTGTGTTATTCCCTCATAGATTGGAAGCCTCAATAGGACAGGCAGCCGCATGTCTGATTTTGTTCACTTTTTTATTTCTGGCTCACCTTATGCACTTGAGTTGTCTTAGTAAACATGTTGAATGGAAGCAAGGAAATGCTATTTTCAGCATCACTTTGCTCTGGCATTTGAAATGTAATTATAAGTAAAATGTAGCCCTTGCTGTTATATATTTACTATATGATAGATGTAAATACCAAGTGTAGGGGAGCCCGCAGGATTTTTTTCTCTTTTGATGGCACAATATACTAGAATTATCTTTTTCCCTTCTGTACTGATGCAAACAAGTTGGCAACCAGAGATTCCAGCCCTCCCTTCTACTTACAGACCAAACTCTACTGACTCGGTCTAGAACAAAAATGTTCGATGAAACCTCAGCAGCTGAAATGATCACTATCAGGAGTGATATATATTTTGTACAGTAGACTATAGATTGCTGTGCCCCAAGACAGACAATAACAACTCAGATTATTTAGAGTCTTGTACTTTTTTCTTTTTTTTTTTTTTGGTCAGTTGTGGGGCTTGAACTCTGGGTCTGGGCTCTGTCCCTGAGCTCTTCAGATTAAGGCTACCACTCTACCCCTAGAGCCACAGCACCTCTTTCAGTTTTCTGGTGGTTAATTGGATATGAAGAGGCTCACAGTCTTTAGTGCCTGGGTTGACTTTGAACCTTGATCCTCATATCTCAGCCTCCTGAGTAGCTAGGATTATAAGGGTAAGCCAGCATGCCTTAGTATCATGATTGGCTATAGTCTTGTAATCTTGACTCCTCCTGTAAGCAAGTCAGAGAATATTGTAGACTTTAGTGATTGTTCCTTAATATTAAGACATTGTTTCTTATGAATTTCCCTTGTTAAAGTACGCACCAAAAGCTGATTACACAATGGAGACTGTCCTGTGCCTCTCTTAGCTTTCTGCTTTATTTTTGGACTGAAAATGAAGACTAGGTTGGTGTATGCAAACTTTTCACTACTCAGGAAAAGGCAACTGTATTGAACTGTCCACAAAGTGGTGGGATGTCTTCCATAGCAACAATATCAAAATATGGAGTAAATGCAAGAAACATTCTAAAACTTATTTCAGTGACGGTTTTATCATTGGACCAAGTAAAATTTAAGTTACCTATACATTTTGGGTCTGGTTAATTGGAACACTTACAGTGATTACCTACTAGGGTTTTAAGAAATTTAAATGAGAAAGTCTTTGTAAACATTAAAAACTTTATAATGGATGTTAAAGGAAAAGAAGGCAAATGTAACCTGTGTTGTAAATGGCCAATGAATTCTCTCTGAAACTCAATATGTTGGCTTTCAATTCTGAAAACAATGCATCAATGAAGCAAAATAAATAAAACCTTACATAGAAGAATATAGCTCATTTACACAGTTCATGCTTAGAACAAGCAAGACTCCTAGCACTAGAAGCTATACAAATACTATACTTATCAAGCATCACAAAGATGGATTAGTAGCAACCAATGTACTCTTTTTTTTTATATGACCTTCTTTGCTGGAAATCATTTAATGTTGAATCTATTGAAAGGAAATTGGTATTTTGCTCACAAGTATTAACCGTGTTGCAATGCCATGCTATCATATAAATTCCAAAATCTGGGACCTTGAAAACTTGTGAGTATGTTTCTTTACAATTCTCTTGCACATATGTGACATAATGTAATTGGTGAACTGGTTGAAAATACATATTCAAGGTCTCTGTGATACTAAGCATCACTAATGATTGACCATTTGCCCCATTATAAGTGAGAAATGGTTATGATCTTCTTGAGACCTCCTTAAATAAATTGGTGAACTGGTTGAAAATACATATTCAAGGTCTCTGTGATACTAAGCATCACTAATGATTGACCATTTGCCCCATTATAAGTGAGAAATGGTTATGATCTTCTTGTGACCTCCTTAAATAAATAAACCTGTTCAGAAGTGTTGACCAAAGACTCACTGAGTCTTAAGCTGAGTATAGAGACACAGTGACAGATGCTTGTAATCCCAGCACTCAGGAGATAGAGGCAGAAGGACCTTGAGTTCAAGGCCATCCTGAACAATATAACTGCTATGTCAGTGCCTTCAAAATCCAGGTAGAATTGCCTCATCTTTTTTGTGGTGATAAATTTAATATAATCCTTTAAAAATGGAAAAGTAAACCTCAAGTGTACGTGCTTTAAACAAAATTCACATCTTCCGATTATTTCTATTTTATAATTTGACTATCATTTTCAGGGGAAGGTGCTATCAACCTGGCTTTGGCTCAGAACCGAAGTCAAGATGTGAGAATGAATGGACCCATGGCAGCTGGAAATTCTATTAGAATGGAGGCAGGATTTCCTATGGCAGGAGGCCCAGGTGAGACAGTCTCAGTTGTATGGTATTTTAACTAATTTCCTTTTTTTACTCTATTTGTTAAGGTCTGATCATCCAAGTCCTGCAAGGTGTGTGGGGTGAAGGGTGTCAGGACACACTCATATTTCTGTCAACTAAACCTGGAAAATGAGACATGAAGTATTGGGTCACTAAGCATAAAGCATAGATCTTTGAATTATTTTCCTTAAAGATTAATGAACATTGAGCCATGCAGTAAACATTTTTTTTTTTTTGCCAGTCCTGGGCTTTGTCTCAGGGCCTGAGCATTGTCCTTGGGCTTTCCTCAAGGCTAGCGCTTTACCACTTGAGCCATAGCACCATTTCCAGCTTTTCTGTGTATGTGGTACCAAGGAATCGAACCTGGGTAGGTCTTCATGCATGCTAGGTAAGCACTCTACCACTAGGCCAAATTCTCAGCCCGGCAGTAAACATTTATTGAGGTACTGTTGAGTGACTACCTATGCTGAACTGGAAATAAAAATGAACCCCTAAACAGAATGAAACCCTCAAGATTTTTATAGTGTAATGGAGAATATAGCTCTCCAAATCCCACTTTCTCTGAGTCTGAAAGTCACGTTCTTGTGTGCTCACATAGAATTTGTATATTTATACAGGAGAATGTGTTTAGAATTTGAGAGCAGCCGTGGTGGTATGTGCCTGTAATCCCAGCACATAGGAGGCAGAAGCAAAAGGATTACAAATTTGAGATAAGACTGGGCTACATAGTGAGACTGTCTCAAAGAAGTATTTTTGAGAACATTATAAATTATTTCCTTCCTTTTTTTAACTAATCCTGAAATTTTTTCTTCAGGGGTTGAACTCAGTATTCCATCATTCATGGGATATTAGAATCAGGATGGTGCTCTCATTTAAAGCTGAGAGAGCTGTAGAACTTAGACAAAAAAGCAATTGTCCAGACTCTGAGAGCAGTGTGCTAGTATATCCTCACAGATATCCTCACCCCGAGTTCAGTGCTCTTTTCATTATATCTAGAGCTTTCAAAGCTGTTTAGCCCTACAGCCTTTCATTCAAATAAAACAGAAAAGCACAGCTGCTATTTGAAGCCGAGTAAAAGCCTGAAACAGTACTGTCATTCCACTCCTGCCTACCACAGTAGCTCTTGAAGAAATACAGCAGAGTAATTCAGTTTATAAACTACTTTGCTAAACTGCAGCGGAGGACTTTGGCTGGAGAATTAGAACTCAGTTGGTATCCTGAATCTGTGTTTACCTGTTATCTTAAGCTACTTAATATATCTGAGTTAAAGTTATACCTACAGTCTGTTGAACTCAAGCTTGAACATAGATGAGCTCTCCTATGCAGCAGACATTTCTTGAGTTCCTGTTGAGCTCGTGGAATACCACATAGTAGCTGGAAAATACCCAACCTGTGCTTTACACGTGGATATAATTCCCCACAGAAGTCTGAGAAAGTGTTAAGGCAGCTCAGTGAGAAGTTACAGTAGACTCTTTGGTATCTACAAGTGTATGATACCAGTGAGACTACTGTTAATGAAAAGCTGTGAATGCTCAGGATGCTCAGAGCTAGTATTCTAAAACCACTCAGATTTACCTATACCAAAACAGTAGGTCTGAGTATATGCAACTTGGAACCACATGGAATAGGCTACATTATTGCCACAAGAATTGCTGTTGTATGCGTTGATAACTGCTCACCAAAAGCTAGATCTATTTCATGCTCTGATATCTTGAATACTGCAGGTACTTAATTCATTTTTTCCATAAACACCACCCAATTTCTACTAAGAAACACATGCCACCTGTCAACAAATCTTAAAATTTCTACTTTATCTTAAAATTTCTACTTTATCACTTCAATTAAGCATATCATATATTCTTGTTGAGGGACTACCTGTACTGAGTTGGAAATATGAGTTATCATAACTTTTGCCTTGTTTTTTGGACACTTGCTTTTGGACACCATTAGCATATTTTCACAAAATTAAAACACTCAATTGCTGAGGCTGAGAGTGTGACTTAGCTCTGGGTTCTATTCCTCAGCACCATATAAACAGAAAAGGTCAGAAGTGCCGGGCATTGATGGCTCACTAATCCCAGCTACTCAGAGCTTGAGCTCTGAGGATCGTGGTTCAGAGCCAGCCTGGACACTACAGTCCATGAGACTCTTATCTCCAATTAACTACCAGAAAACCAGAAGTGGCACTGTGGCTCAAGTGGTAGTGCTATAGCCTTGAGCTTAAAAGCTCAGGGACAGCACCCAGGCTCAGAGTTCAAGCCCCATAGCTGATCAAAAAAAAAAAAAAAGAAAGAAAGAAGAAAAGAAACAGAAAATGCCAGAAGTGGCACTGTGGCTCAAGTAGTAGACTGCTACCCTTGAGCAAAAGAAGCAAGAAGCTTAGGGACAGTGCCCAGACCCTGAGTTCAAGCACACACACAAAAAAACAATTACATAATTTAAACACAATGGACAATGATAGAAGACTAACTGAGAACTTCTCTGTGTCCACTAAACTGTTTAATGGACATGTAAGAACTTAAAATTTGTTTTGAAATTCCCTTTGCTTTTTAAAAATGTCAGTATTTTGCCGGGTGTGATAGTTCACACCTGTAATCCGAGCTATTCAGGAGGCTAAGATCTGAGGATCAAGGTTCAAAGCCAGTGCGCACAAAAGGACCTGAGACTCTTATCTCTAATTAACCTCTAGAAAATTGAAAGTGGAGCTTGACTCAAGGGTAGGGAGGAGCTCAGGAACAGCGCCCAGGTCAAGTACAAGTCACATGAACCACAAAGAAAAAAAAAAGGCAGTATTTTTTAAGTATGCTGGGTAAAACTTCTGTTTATTAAAACTGTGAATAAGGCAGATAGGTGCTTGCTATGTAAAGGATATTGCTGTCACTGTTAGGAGATTGAGAGCCAGAGCAAAAGGAGCCTAGCCACCTGATCCATGGCTGGTGAAGAAAGGAATAGAGTTGGCATGTGAGTCCAAAATCTGGGTTCTGGTGTTAACTTCTAGTTTAAGACACCTAATATTTTCTGGCCTTGGTTACATGTAAACATCTTTAATTATTTCATGAAAACAATGTTAAAGATAACTACCAGGGCTGGTTGCCTGTAATCCTAATTACTTAGGACTCTGAGATCTGAGGACTGAAGCTAGCTCGGTCCTAGTGATCAGATTGTTTGCCTGGCATGCATGAAGACCCAGGTTCAATTCCTTGGTACCACATACATAGAGAAAGCTGGAAGTGGGGTCGGGAGCGTAGCCTAGTGGTAGAGTGCTGGCCTAGCATGCACGAAGCCCTAGGTTTGATTCTTGGTACCAAAAGTGTCCAAGGACAGTGCCTAGCCCTGAATTCAAGTCTCAGAACTGGCAAAAGAAAAAAGAAAAGTCCATGAGACTTTTATCTCCAGTTAGCTAGCAGAAAACCACAGTGGGGGTATGTAGTACAAGTGGCAGAATACCAATTTGAATGGAAAATGCTAAACAAGATTGTAAAGTCCAGTTTAAGACTAGTATTGGCACCAAAAAAAGAGATCAGGAGATATGACGGATGAAATGATAAAATGATAAAATTTAACATGTGTTTGCTTGGTGGTGGTGTCTCACATCTGTAATACTAGCTACTCAGGAGGCTGAGATCTGAGGATCAATATTCAAGGCCAGCCTGTGCAGAAAAGTCCCTGTGAGACTTTTTTCTTCTTTTTGCCAGTCCTGGGGCTTGAACTCAGGGACTGAGCACTGCCCTTGGGCTTTCCTCAAGGCTAGTGCTCTACCACCTGAGCCCCAGTTCTGGCATTTTCTATTTATGTGGTTCTGGGTTCAGGGCTTCGTGCATGCTAGGAAAGCACTTTACTACTAGGCCATGCTCCCAGTCCTATGAGACTCTTACCTTCAATTAACCACTCAAAACCTGGAAGTGGCACTGTGGTAGAGTGCTAGCCTTGAGCAAACAAGCTCAAGGACAGTGTACAGGCCCTGAGTTCAAGTCCAATGACCAATAATAATAATAAAAAGAGGAAATGGCACTGTGGCTCAAGGGGTTGTGCAGTAACCTTGAGCTTAAGAGCTCAGGGACAACACCCAGACCCAGAGTTCAAATACCACAATCAACAACAATAACAAAAAAAAGAGAAAAAGCTCAGGAAGCAGAGATGTAGTTCAAGTAGTGGAGTGCCGGGCTTGAGTGAAAAAGCCAAAGGAGAGTACAAAGTTCTGAATTTGAGTCCCACTACGAATATGCATGCAACTGTGCTTACACATGTGTGAGCGTGCACACACACACACACACACACACACACACACACACACACACACCCCTCCACCTGTCTGTAATGGCTCATACCTGTAATCTTAGGTACTTAGGAGGTTGACATCAGAAGGATAGCAGTTTGAGATCAGCCCTGTCAAAACATTCACAAGACCTCATCTCTATGAGTAAAAAGGTAAATATAGTGGTACAACTCTGTCATCCCAACTATGCAGGTGATATAAATAGGAGATTCACAGTCCAGGCAAAAAGCAAGACTAAAGCAAAACAAAAACAACAACAAAAAAAACTGGTGATATACCTCAGGTAATACAACTCAAATGGTAGAGCTCCTGCCTATAAGTTTAACTCTGAGTTCACACCCTAATATGATCCAAAACAAAAACCTCCAAAAGAAGATAAAGAAATTTAGAGAAGGGACAAGAAGGGAATATGTTACAGTTTTCCAGAATGGATAAAAACGATATAAGTCCTGAGTATCAGATGACCACTAATCCTGCATTTGCAGAAGTCCTGCAAATGAAAACTGAAACACAATATTGTAAAGCTTCAGAACATGAAAAACAAAAAAATACATTAAAGTCAGGAATGGTGGTACACTCTTGTGTAATGCCTGCACTCAACATTCTGAGGCAAGAGGTTTAGAAGTTTAGGACTAGGCTACATATAGTGAGACCTTGTCTCAAAACAAAACAAAAAACCAAGAATGTTAAAGGCAATCCAAAAGAAAATATATTATTTACAAAGGAGAGGCTCTCTGATTCACAGCTGATTTCTCCTAATTTCTTAACCAGAGCTTTTGAAATCAGAAAACATGATAGTATTTTCAAGACGTGAGGAAATAGCAGCCTAGAATTTTAAATCTAGCTTTACTATCATGAGTAGAAAGAAATGGAGATCTTTCACAGAGACTAAGAGAATTTACTATTAACAGACCCTTGCTAATTGAACTACTCAAGGATGTACTTCAGGAAGAAGAAAGGTGAACCTAAGATGGAAGATATAAGATCTAAGAAGGAATGGTGAGCTAAAGAATTGGTAAACATGGGGTAAACCTAAATAAGTGTTGACTTATTTAGTAATAGTGGTAATCATATGTTGTCATTAGACTTTATCTGTTGACTTTTTTGTGTGTGTGTGGTACTGGAAATGGGACTCATGGCCTCGTACTTGCTAGGCAGGTACTCTACTTGAACTATGCCCCAGTCCTTTGCTTTTAGTTTGTCTTCAGCTAGGGTTTCAAGCTTTTGCCCACCCTAGCCTTGGAGCTTGACCTTTCTACTTGTCTCTCAAGTAGCTGTGATAACAGATGTATACCATCACACTGAGCTCATCTCTTGGCATTTTAACAATGTCAGTAGAATAGTAGAACATACAACTTCTAAACTAGGAGGTGAAGGATAGAGAAGAAGGATATGATGAAAAAAATATATAATTCCAGCTGTGTTCTGGGGGCTCATGCTTTTCCTCTTAGCTACTCAGGAGATTGAGATATGAGAGTTATGGTTCAAATCCAGCCCAGGCAAGAAAATGTATGACTCTTGTCTCCAGTTGATCATCAAAGAAAAGCTGGAAGTGGAGCTGTGGCCCAAATGGTAAAGCACTAGCTTTGAGCAAAAAAACTCAAGGACAATGCTCAGGCCCTGAGTTCAAGCTCTAGGACTGGCATACATACCAAAAAAAAAAAGTGAAATGTAGTAGCCATTACAGTGTATAGAAAGAAATTTAAGTCGTCAGATATATGTATGAAAAATATCAACTGAAAATTAACAAGTTAAATGTTTAACCTAAGAACTGAAAACAAAACAAAACAGCAGAGAGTAATATGTTAGAAAATAATAAAAGCCACATATCTTTGTGCATACCTGTATCCAAGCTACCCAAGAGGCATAGGTAAGAGGACCATTAGTCAAAAGCCAGCCCAAGCAAAGTTAGTGAGGCCAGGCATGGTGGCTCACACCTGTAATCCTAGCTACTTAGGAAGCTGAGATCTGAGTATCACTGTTCTAAGCCTCCCCAGGCTGTAAAGACTGTAAGACTCCAATTAACCACTAGAGAATGGAGAGTGGGGCTGGTGCTCAAAGGGTGGGATGATAGCCTTGAGCTGAAGAGCTCAAGAACAGGCCCAGGCTCAGGGGTAGAGCAGTAGCCTAGAGCTGAAGAGCTCCAGGACAGCGTCCAGACCTAGAGTTCAAGCCCCATGACCAACAAAAATAAATAAGTAAAATACAAACAAAAGGGCTGCAGGTGGTGGCTTAAATGGTAGAATGCTGCTTGTCAGGCATGTGTGAGATCTTGTTTCAATCTCCAGAACCTCAAACTAAAGGCTAAATTTTTTAAGTATGTGAGTTATTATTAATTTTTTAGGAATTTAAAAAGATATACAAATAACTTTATGATAACAATATAGTGTGTCAACAAAATTATAGCTAACTTGATAGCACATAGAAAAATCTATAACCATGTAAGAAATTAATAAAACAAAATCTGTTAGCATAATCAGGTCCAACAGTTTTACAAAGAATTGGTGTTTTTTGTTTTGTTTTGTTTTTTGGGCAGTACTGGGGTTGTACTTGCTAGTCAAGCACTCTACCAGTTGAGGCTCACATAGCCCTTTTTGCTTTAGTTTTTTTTTATTTTATTGATTTGCTTTATTGTTATTATAGAGGTGATGCACAGAAAGATTACAATTGGGTGAGTCAAGAAATGTGTGTATTTCCTTTTGTACAATGTCTTTCCTTTTTTTACAGCATACAATGTCTTGTTTCCTCATTCTTTCCATTCTTGAGTTGTAGTTTACTTTCAGTGTTCAGTGAGCTCCACAGCTGCACTTTTTCACCCTTTCCCTCGTATTTTAGTTATTTTTCATATACAATCGTGAGGTTTTTGCCCAAAGCTGACCTCAGACCAGGAGTTTCCCATCTACACCATTGTGTATCTAGGACTGCAGATGTGAACCACCGTCGGTGCCAGTGGTGGGATTGAGCTCAGGGCCCAAGCACTGTCCTTGGACTTTCTCAAGATTAGAGCTCTACCACTTGAGCCTCAGCACCATTTCTGGCTTTTTTCTATGTATGTAGTACCGAGGAATCGAACTCGGGTCTTCGTGCATGCTAGGCAAGCACTCTGCCACCAGGCCAAACTCCCAGCCCCAACAGCTTTGTTTTTTGAGGTGAAGTCTCCCTCACTAACTTTGTCTGGCCTGGCCTTGAATCACAATTCTCCCACTCTGCCTCTCAAGAAACTAGGATTACAAACATAAACCACCAAACCTAGTTTATAGGTAAATTTTATTAAATGTCTAAAGAACAGATACACATATTCTTCCTTAGCATAGAAAAGAAGAAAGATGCTTTCAAACTTACTTCAATTATATTTTAATCTTGAATTCCCCAAGTCAAAGGAAAGAAAAAGAAGAGAAGCTATTATCATGAGCATAGATGTTACATTCTAAAAAGTATGTGTAAGACATTAAGATATGGAAAAGAGGATTTCGCAAACTGCTACTTGATGCATAAATTGGTATAACTACACTTAATTTGGTAATATCTAAGAATGGTCAACACTAATGTAGCAAGAAGAAGAAAATGGAATGGCATTGAGAAGGAATAGAGTTCTAATACAGCTACATGTATATCTGAGTCAGTGAAAAAATAGATTTTCAAAAGATAGAAAATTTTCATACCTTTTCTTCTAGGGTTAATCAGGATGACTAGTCCTGCCCCTGTTATGATGCCCCAGGGTGGAAGCATGTCATCTTCCATGATGGCACCAGGCCCCAATCCAGAACTGCAGCCCAGGAATCCTCGCCCTGCTTCTCAGTCAGGTAATGACTTCCAATCTTTGGCAATTGCAGAAGCTATTGTTTCCTATAGAGATTATTATGAAATTAACCTCTCTGGTGCTGAACTCCTAACTGCCCAACTTGAATGCTACCTTAAAAAAAACTTAATTCATTAAGCTAAATGTCATTATCATTTCCTTCAGAATTTTTCACTATTTATCAATTATGCCCAACATTATTTTATTTATTTATTTATTTATTTTTGCCAGTCCTGGGCTTGGGTTCAGTGCCTGAGCACTGTCCCTGGATTTTCTCAAGGCTAGGGCTCTACCGCTTGAGCCACAGCACCACTTCTGGCTTTTTGCTACATATGTGCTACATATATGGTACCAAAAAATCGAACCCTGGTCTTCGTGCATGCTAGGCAAGCACTCTACCACTAGGCCAAACTCCTGGCCCCTATTTTGTTTTGTTTTTTTTTAATGGTGGCTTGTGGGGCTTGAACTCTGGGCCTTGGTGCTGTCCCTAAGCTATTCAGCTCAAGGTTAGCATTCTACCACTTTGAGCCGCGTCACCACTTCCTCGCTTACTGTTTTCTGGTGGTTAATTGGAGATAAGAGTTTCACAGTTTTTTGTGGCCAGGCTGGCTTTTTTTTTTTTTTTTTTTCTGGTCGTGGGGCTATGAACTCAGGGCTTGGGCACTGTCCCTGAGATCTTCAGCTCAAGGTTATCACCCTACCCTTGAGCAATAGGGTCATTTCCAGTTTTCTAGTGGTTACTTGAAGATGAGGGTCTCACAGACTTTAATGCCTGGGCTGGCTCTGAACCACTATCCTCCGACCTCAGCTTCCTGAGTAGTTAGGATTATAGGCGTGAGACACCACACACAGTGTGGGGCTGGTTTTGAACCACAATCCTCAGATCTCAGCCTCCTGAGTAGCTAGGATTACAAGCATGAGTCACTGGCATCCAGTGCCCCAACATTCTTAAAAAGCATGCTTTGAGGGCCAGGAGTTTGGCCTAGTGGTTAACGTGCTTGCCTAGCATGCATGAAGACCCGGGTTCGATTCCTTGGTACCACATACATAGAAAAAAGTCGGAAGTGGTGCTGAGGCTCAAGTGGTATAGAGCTCTAGCCTTGAGAAAGTCCAAGGACAGTGCTCAGGCCCTGAGCTCAAGCCCAGGACTGGCAAAAAAAAAAAAAAAAAAAAAGCATGCTTTGGCACTGTGACTCATGGGATAGTGTGGTAGCTTTGCGCTGAAGAGCTCAGTGACAGCTCTCAGGCCCAGAGTTCAAGTACAACCGAAAAAGAAAAACAAAAGCAATAAAAGACTTTTTGGGGGCTGGGGGTTTGGCCTAGTGGTAGAGTGTTTGCCTAGCATGCACGAAGACCTGGGTTCGATTCCTTAATACCACATACATAGAAAAAGCCGGGAATGGTGCAGTGGCGAAAGTGGTAGAGCTCTAGCCTTGAGAAAGGCGAAAGACAGTGCTCAGACCCCAAGTTCAAGCCCCAGTACTGGCAAAAAATTAAAAAAAAAAAAAGCATGCCTTGGATTACTTAGTTCTGCAAGGTACTTCATGACAGAATTCTATATGATATATTTACATGCAGTAAATATATCATTCCTTACTTTGCCTCTTCAAGATTAAAAATTAATAATCGGAGGCATTGAACATCTCATACTAAAGAGAAAGCTTAAAAGTTTTTAGGCACAGTGTTTCCCAAAATTGATTGACTTTTTTTTTTTGCTTGCACCTGGACTTTAACTTGGTCTTTTGCACTCACTTGTCTTGCTTGCTAATGATGGACGCTCTAACTCTTGAGCCACACCTCCAGTCCAGTGTTTAGCTGTTTAATTGGAGATGGTTGGAGATGGAATCTCTTAGATCTTTCCGCCAAAGCTGGCTTCTTAGTCTCCCAGGTCTCACCCTCCTTCAGTAGGATTCTAGCCATGAGCCACTAAAACCTGCTTACCTCGTTTTCCTATAACAGTTATTAATATGATTTGGAAAACACTCGGGCATTTTATGTTGGCCCCTTTATCCACTGTTAAACCATAAATTCTCTTTAAGGTAAGAATCATCTTCCCCCTGGAAGGTCCCACAAATATGGCAACATGAGTGGTCCCTGAATTCTAGGCCACTGTTCTAGGATCTAAGTTAATTATTTTCCGTCTGTTTCTTTAAACAGATGCAATGGATCCACTCCTCTCTGGACTTCATGTACAGCAGCAGAGTCATCCCTCAGGATCCTTACCTCCTCCACACCATTCAATGCAGCCTGTCCCTGTGAACAGACAAATGAACCCAGCTAATTTTCCCCAGCTGCAGCAGCAGCAGCAGCAACAGCAGCAGCAGCAACAGCAGCAGCAGCAACAGCAGTTGCAGACAAGACCCCCACAGCAACATCAGCAGCAACAGCCACAGGGGATTCGACCCCAGTTTACTGCCCCAACTCAGGTGCCTGTTCCTCCAGGCTGGAACCAACTGCCTTCAGGAGCTCTTCAGCCACCTCCAGCCCAGGGTTCTCTGGGCACAATGACTGCAAACCAAGGGTGGAAGAAGGCTCCTTTGCCTGGCCCAATGCAACAGCAGCTCCAGGCAAGACCATCCTTAGCCACGGTACAGACACCTTCTCACCCTCCCCCTCCTTATCCCTTTGGCAGCCAGCAAGCCTCACAAGCCCACACAAACTTTCCTCAGATGAGCAACCCAGGCCAGTTCACAGCTCCTCAAATGAAAAACTTGCAGGGAGGGCCCTCCAGGGTCCCAACCCCCCTGCAACAGCCCCACCTCACCAACAAGTCTCCTGCTTCCTCACCCTCCTCCTTCCAGCAGGGATCCCCTGCATCTTCCCCAACAGTTAACCAAACTCAACAGCAGATGGGACCAAGGCCACCTCAAAATAACCCACTTCCCCAGGGATTTCAGCAGCCTGTCAGCTCTCCAGGTCGGAATCCTATGGTTCAACAGGGAAATGTGCCACCTAACTTCATGGTGATGCAGCAGCAGCCACCAAACCAGGGGCCACAGAGTTTACACCCAGGCCTAGGAGGTGAGAAATACTAAAACTGTGTTGCTAAATGTGCTGGAGATAGAACTGAGTAGAATGTCAGTTTATAGAGTTAATAGAGGGGATGATATAAGGACATAATTATTTGGTTTTGTGATATGGCAGTTACACTTGATATAACTTAGTTAACTGGATGCATTATTATCATGATAAATTATGCAATATTTTACTGTTTAACTATAAGGTAGCTGTCTGGATAAAAATGCAGGTAAAATTCTATATAGAGATGTTGATTTGTTTTTTTATTTTTGCTTGATCTTTTACTAGTAAAGCTAAATTTCCAGATGAAACATGCATTTTATTAACAAATTTCTCATCAGTTGAAAAATTAAAATTATACAATAGAACAAAAAGATAAGTATAAAGTCTTGTTGGGGGAAATGCCCTTCTAGTTATCAGTTTTGATGATCCTGCTTAGTAAAATTATAAGCATGGTATTTGTTTAATATGATTACCATTTAAAGGGGAATAAGTACAGAAATCATTGACTTTTATAGTTTTATAATGCCAATGCCTGCTCCTTAGAGAGGGAATTCCACTAGTTATACCTAAAGGAGATTTATTTATTTATTTTGTAAGGTGCCTCTTGTATGAAGAAAAAGCAATGGAGCTTAATGTGTGAGAGGTAAAACGATTACAGTAAAACTTATCCATCTCCATGTTTATTATTTATTCTTATTAATCATTGATCTACTGCACATGAATGTGCTTGGAGCTTTACAGTAAGGTATAGAGAACATTAGTAATGCTGTCATCTGATAAGCATATCTTCCACTAAAAGACACCCATTGCCTATCCAGAAAAAACTTTGCATCTTTAGTGCAACACAGCAAAGGCATGTTCCCATGGTTTCTGGTGAACTTCAGTTGCTCATCAATCTTTTTCTTTTGTTGTAATTAATTTTGCTGACATACAGGCTCTAATACTTAAACCCTATGAAGTTTTTTTTAGAAAATGCAAGAATATTTCAGTTCCAGGCATCTAGCCCTGGATCATTGGAACCTGGGTAGTCCTTTCTGCAATAGAAGCGTGCGAATGTGAACTTGTCATTACTAAAGGAAGGACAGTTTGTCAGGGCATTGGAAATTTGGCCCTTATAAAAATGGACAAGTACAAAAAAAATTTAAGTGAGATTTAGGTCTTGACGCTTTCATGCAGCAGATGATAGGCAGCTCACCTATGTGATCTGCATCATAAACAATGAGTTTATGCTCATTCCAAATTTATTTTCTGAAATTAGGCCTTCCTGAAAGAAAATAGTGCTTGAATTCAAAATTCCAATAGAACATGGTTTTGGTGCTGTAGCTGTCAGAATCACAACAAACCTTATGAGTGGAAGGCATAATGATAAGTTTAATATATCCTCACTTTGAAGCTCCTATGAACTCTTTCTAATGTCCTGTCTCTCTCTTCCTAAGAGACAAGCACAACACTGAGGGAAATTCTCTGCAAAGGAGACTGTCATCCATTTCCCTTCAGGCAAAAATAAAAAATCATCTATCTTTAATATCAGGACCCATATCAATTTGTTTAAATATGAGAAGGTATCTGTGTTAAATAAAGTATGTAAATTTTTGGTGTCCATTGTATTACAGAGAAAAGTGAGCCCTCAAACCTTGCGGTGGCATAGTCTAAAAATCATATTTAGGAAGCAGATTGCCATTTTTCCTTGGCATATTCTAAGTGTAAATTTTTTAGTAGTTTTCATCTTGACAATGCTCATATAAGAAATTGTGTTGATTTTTTTAACCATCTTTCCCAACCTTATTATTAAAGATCCTACCAGTGTGACAGAGAGAGCTAAGCCAGTGAAGACTTCATGCAGCTCATCCTTCCTTATTCATTCCATATCTAAGCAAGAGTATGAATTTGCTAGGTAACTGCCTTACTCATTGTTTTCTATTAAGGAATGCCTAAACGCCTCCCACCTGGCTTCTCAGCAGGACAGGCCAATCCAAACTTTATGCAAGGTCAGGTGCCTTCTACCACAGCAACCACCCCTGGGAATTCAGGACCCCCTCAGCTGCAAGCAAATCAAAACGTCCAGCATGCAGGTTTGTTTTTTGTGATTTGTTTAGCAAGCATTTATTGTATGATTCAATACTTGATAGGCAATCAGGGTATACAGATTAACAGGTTCTTGTCTTTCCCCCTAATTTCAAAATGTAACTAATCTTTCAGAATAGTAAGCAATACATGAAAAAATAGGTAAAATGTCCCAGAAACCTGGAAAAACTTAAGGGAGTTGAAATTTCAGTTAGAGCAAGAGTCAGCAATTTTTTTTTTCTATAAAGGGCTAGATCTTTTAGTTAGTATTGTCTTTGTTGCAACTATTCAGCTCTTTTTTTTTTTTTTGCCAGTGCCAGTGCTTGAACTCAGGGCCTGAGCACTGTCCTTGGGCTTTCTCAAGGCTTGAGCTCTACACTGAGGCACAGCACTACTTCCAGCTTTTTCTATGTATGTGGTACCAAGGAATTGAACCTGGGTCTTTGTGCATGCTAGGCACAAACTCCCTGCCTATTCAGCTCTTCTTATTGAAAACAGCAATGTTCCAAATATTTATGTGCAAAGCAGCAGTAGACCTCTTAGAGCTCACTCAGTAGTAAAAAGGCATTTGTTGGAGGGGAAATTATAAATAGATGGACATACAGACATATGGCATGTTTGGAGAACTTTCAAAATCTTTCTGGACTCTGATGGCTCATGCCTGTAATCCTGGCAGCTTAGGAAGTCAAGATCTGAGAATCTCAGTTCAGAGCCAGCCTGGGCAGGAAAATCTCTGAGACTAAGAACAAGAAATTTTAGAGAGAAAATAAGATATAGTAGGATGGCTAAAAGGTAATATTAGTAAAGCACCAGTATAAAGACCCTGACTTCATTCTTTTGAGTTTATGGTGGTTTAGAGACCATGTGACTTTATCCTCTTACTCTTTTTTTCTTTTTTGGTTAGTCCTGGGGCTTGAACTCTGGGCCTGGGCTCTGTCCCTGAGTTCTTCAGCTAAGGCTAGTGCTCTGCCACTTGAACCACAGCACCACTTGAGGTTTTCTGATGTTTAATTGGAGATAAGAGTCTCATGGACTTTTATGCCCAGGCTGGCTTTGAGCCTGGATCCTCAGGTCTCAGTCTCCTGAGTTACTAGCATTACAGGCATGAGCCACTGGCGCCTGGCCCCCTCTTACCCTTTCTTATTTAAGCAGTTTGAACTAAGGTAACTCAAATATTTTCTGAACTCACATCCTCACTTGAAGTTAATTTGTAATGTCATTACAGCTTTAATTATAAATCACTGAAGAATAAAAAAAAAAATCCTGACTTTGTAAAGTTAGGGTTGGGAGAATGTGGCTTAGTGGTAGAGTGCTTGCCTAATAAACATGAAGCCCTGGGTTAGATTCCTCAGTACCACATACACAGGAAAAGCCAGAAGCGGCGTTATGGCTTGAGTGGTAGAGTGCTAAACTTGAGCAAAAGAAGCTTAGGGACAGTGCCCAGGCCCTGAGTTCAAGCTCCAGGACCAGCAAAATAATAAATAAATACAAGTTAAAAATACCTTTATGGGGGAGAGAAGGATAGAGCAGACTATTTGACTTTTCCTATCTGTTATTGCAAAACTGCATTCCTGACTTACATGAATTAATGATGTTTTTTAAATAGGAAGTTATAAAACAATGATGAAAATTTTTTTTTTTTATGCCAGTCCTGGGGCTTGAACTGGCACTATCCTTGGACACATTTTGCTCAAGGCTAGCACTCTTCCACTTGAGCCACAGTGCCACTTCTGGCTTTTTCTCTGAATGTAATACCAAGGAATGAAACCCAGGACTTCATGCATGCTAGGCAAGCACTCTACCACTAGGCTACACTCCTGGATGCAATTCTTTTTTTTTTTTTTCTGGATGAAATTCTTAATTCCTCTACTTCTAGCAGTTTTTTTTTAAAATATATTTTCCACCTATTGTTTTGATTTGCACAATTAAGCCTATCGAATGTAGCTCTCTTCTCATTTATTTTACTCTTAGGCTATTTCTCTTGTTTTTACTGTTTCCTGAGAAAATACTTGTCTTTTAAAAAAAAAAAAAATGTGGCTAGGCACCGTGACTCAGCCTGTAATCCTAGCTACTCAGAAGGCTAAGATCTGAGGATCAAGGTTCAAAGCCAGCCCCGGCACAAAAGGACCCGAGACTCTTGTCTCCAATTAACCCCTAGAAAACGGGAAATGGAGCTTGGTTCAAGGGTAGGGTGGTAGCCTTGAGCTGAAGAGCTCAGGGATAACGCCCAGGCCCAGAATTCAAGTCTCACAGCTGACCAAAAAAAAGAAGCATTTTAAAATAAATGTGCAGAATTAATGAGGTTTTTCTACAAGGATACTGGCACAATTCTTTGTTTGACCGATCATTCATGCAGAGTTTTACTTCACTAGCCTACAATACTTTCATTAAATTTTCACAATACATAGCTTTAGGTCGGTCACATTAGAATAATACCATACAGTTTTTCTCTTTGTTTAATGTGGAAGAAAGTAAACTTGATGGATTTTTTTTTTTTTTTGCCAGTCCTGGGCCTTGAATTCTGGGCCTGAGCACTATCCTTGGGCTTCTCCTCAAAGCTAGCACTCTACCACTTGAGCCACAGCACCACTTTTGGCTTTTCAATGTATGTGGTACTGAGGAATCGAACCCGGGTCTTTGTGCATGCTAGGTAAGCACTCTACTACTAGGCCAAACTCCTGGCTGAACTTGATTTTTTAAATATTATCTTTAAGTCACCAAAAAAACTAAAGAAATTCTTTCTCCTTTGGTATATCGTAATGCAAAATATACATTATCCTTTATGGATCTGTATAGTTTAAAAACCTCATAGAAGGTGAGCATGGTTGCTCATGCCTGTAATCTTAGCTACTCAGGAGGCTGACATCTGAAGATCGTGGTTCAAAGCCAGCCTGGGCACTAAAAAGTCAGTGAAACTCTTTATCTCCAATTAACCACCGGAAAACTGGAAGTGATGCTGAGGCTCAAGGGATAGGGCAATAGCCTTGAGCTGAAGAGCTCAGGAACAGCGCCCAGGCCCAGACTTCAAATGCCATGATAAAAAAAAAAAATCCTCACAAAAAATACCAGATGCACTATATGTTAGTCAGATGTCAGTGTCTAATAAGATAATATTTATTTCTGAAAAGAAGTATTTCTTTCTGAAACTATGTCTTTGTTTTATTTTTAAGGTGGTCCAGGAGCTGGTCCTCCTCAAAACCAGATGCAGGTGTCTCACGGGCCACCAAATATGATGCAACCGAGCCTCATGGGAATTCATGGCAACATGAACAACCAGCAGGCTGGTAGTTCTGGGGTTCCTCAGGTGAACCTGGGCAACATGCAAGGCCAGCCTCAGCAGGGCCCACCATCTCAACTAATGGGCATGCACCAGCAGATTGTGCCCTCCCAGGGCCAAATGGTCCAGCAACAAGGAACTTTGAACCCTCAGAACCCTATGATCCTTTCAAGGGCCCAGCTTATGCCACAGGGCCAGATGATGGTGAACCCTCAGAACCAAAACCTTGGGCCCTCACCCCAAAGGATGACCCCACCCAAGCAGATGCTTTCCCAGCAGGGCCCACAAATGATGGCTCCACATAACCAGATGATGGGCCCCCAGGGACAAGTTTTGCTTCAACAAAACCCAATGCTAGATCAGATCATGACCAATCAGATGCAGGGGAATAAGCAGCAGTTTAACACTCAGAACCAATCCAATGTCATGCCGGGACCAGCCCAGATAATGAGGGGACCAACTCCAAACATGCAAGGAAACATGGTGCAGTTTACAGGACAGATGTCAGGACAACTGCTGCCCCAGCAAGGGCCTGTGAACAACAGTCCATCTCAGGTTATGGGGATTCAAGGGCAGGTCCTGAGGCCACCAGGCCCTAGCCCACACATGGCTCAGCAGCATGGAGATCCTGCCACTACAGCAAATAATGATGTCAGCTTGTCTCAGATGATGCCTGATGTTAGCATGCAACAAACCAACTTGGTCCCCCCCCATGTGCAGGCCATGCAGGGAAACAGTACCTCGGGAAACCACTTCTCAGGCCATGGGATGCCTTTCAATGCACCTTTCAGTGGAGCACCGAATGGAAATCAAATGCCCTGTGGTCAGAATCCAGGCTTCCCAGTCAATAAGGATGTAACACTAACGAGCCCCTTGTTGGTCAACTTGTTGCAGAGTGACATCTCTGCGGGCCATTTTGGGGTAAACAATAAACAAAATAATACCAATGCAAATAAACCGAAGAAGAAGAAACCCCCTCGGAAGAAGAAAAATAGTCAGCAAGACCTAAAGTAGGTTGTGGTCATTTTGCCTCAAATCTTACTCATTTGTTTTTATGTGGACACTTTTGTTGATGGAAAATTTTAAGCCTATATAAAATTAGAGGAGCATAACAGGATCTACTTCAACAGATATCAGTTCATTGCACATATTACCTATATTCTCTGCCAGTACATTGTTGATTATTTTAAAGCAAATTTACTGTTAAGTACTTCAGTGCTACCTATAAAAGATAAGGATAGTTCTTTCATATGACCACACAATATCATTAGCATGCCTACAAAATTTGTTAGCCCCTTGCCACTCTCTGGTGCCTCATGCCTGTAAACCTTGCTACAGGAGACTAAGATCTGAGGATTGTGGTTTGAAACCAGCCCAGGCAGAAAACCTTGAGACTCTTTTCTCTCCAGCAAAAAGACAGAAATGGAAATGTGGCTCAAGTGGTAGAGTGCCATTCTTGAGCAAAAAAAAGCTAGAGATTGCAGCAAGATCCTGAGTTCAAACCCCAAAATACTGGCACCAAAAAAAAAGAAAAAAATTAATCCCTTAAGAGTTTAATATGTCCAAAACATGGCTCACATTTCTGAATTTCTTATTCTCTTCTTGCAATGTATTTGTTCAACTAAGGATCCAAATAGTATTGTCACCTTGTAATTTATTGATGTCACTTAATTCTGGAGTCTTAGTGGGATTATCTTAATCTTGTGGCACTCAAAGCCTAAAATGTAAACCAGTGCTGCACACGGCAACTGAACAAAGCATTAGCTTCCAGTTTATCATGGCTTGTTGAGCCAGAGGGGCTCAACAAACTATGGAGACACCCTTCTATCTCTCAAATAAACATGGCCTTTTGTACAAGTGCGTTTTCTTTAAAGACCTTTTATCATACTTTGAAACTTAAGATGATTGGACTTTTTTTTTTTTTTTTTTGCCAGTCCCAGGGCTTGAATTCAGGGCCTAAGCACTGTCCTTGGGCTTTATCAAGGCTAGAGCTCTACCACTTGAGCCACAGCACCACTTCCAGCTTTTTTTTTTTTTTTTTTTTACTATGTATGTGGTGCCAGGGAGTCGTAATTCAGGTCTCAGTGCATGCTAGGCAAGCACTCTACCACTAGGCTAAATTACTAGCCCAAGATGTTAAGATAATTGGATCTTTTACAGTCAGTTATCCTTTCAGTAAAGCTCCTCCAGGTGAGCTTTTTTTGCTAGTGCACAACAGCAAGAGCAAGTAATAATTTATATTTTCTGAACCTAAGTATTAATTTAAGAGGTTTCTGATTTTGATATTTCCAGAAAAATATTGATTGAACTTAATTTTCAGCTTTTAATTATAAAATAATCTCAGACATCAACAGGAATAGTAACTAGCATATATGAAGCATTAATTGAAGACAATTGCTAGAACTATTTAAAAAAAAAATAGAGGCCCTGACACTGGTGGCTCATTCCTCTAATCCCAGCTACTAGGAGGCTGAGACTTGGAGGATCATGGTCAAAGCAAGCCCAGGCAGAAAAGTCCATGTGATTCTCCATTCAATGCAGAAAGTCAGACGGGAGGCATGGCTGAAATGGTGGATCATCAACCATGAGCAAACAAGCTAAGCGAATATGAGGCCTCTGAGTTAAGCCCCCAAACAACAGGGAAATTTTATTTAAATAATCTTCAAATTTCAAACTAAAATCAGCTACTGGTTTTTATTATTGTGTTATTTTTTATTATTATTTTCAATTGGTTGTTCAAGAGAAAGACCAGATACTTTCATTCAGCCTTCACAACACTTTTTGGTATAATCTGTTAAATCATTTGAACTTTCTGTTTAAGTCTTATGCAATAGCCTGTCGTGTTATTATATTAATCTGTATTTTCCTGAATTTAAATTCATTCATGCTTTATTTAACTAATTTTTTTTCTGGTAGTTCTTCCTCAGTTAATTTCTTTTTTAAATTATTTTTTATTGTAATGTATAGATAGAGGGGTTACATTTACATTCTCCAGATAGTAGGTACATTAATTCTCACACATTGACACCCCTTCTCATGTTTTTGTCTCCATTTTCCTTCCCCCTCAGTTAATTTCTTTTACTGATTTCAACATAACAGGAATAACGTTTTTGTTTTTTGTTTTTTCTCTTTTCTCCTGCTGGGGCTTGAATTCTGGGTCTGGGTACTGTCCCTGAGCTTCTTTTGCTCAAGGCTAGCACTCTACCACTTGAGCCACAGCTCCACTTCCAGCTTTTTCTGTTTATGTGGTATTGAGGAATTGAGCCAGGGCTTCATGCATTCTAGACAAGCACTCTACCACTAAGCTACATTCCCAGCCCTAGGAATAACATGTTGTAAAAATATTTGTGTTACTCTCTCCAGTTATCTCAGAGTAAATTATAAGTCTAGTCAGTTGCAACTGGTATGCATCTCTGCTGTCTTAACTAGTCCTGAGAGAGGTTGCCTACTTTTATACCTATATATTATGAAAAAGACCTTGTCCAATATTAAGTTTCTAGGAAAGGGAGGGAATAGGTTTAATCTGAGGATCTGTTCCTAGCGTACTGTGGAATTTTATACTCAAAAAGGCATTTGTTTTCTCATGAGGAAACTAAAAAATATCCACTGATATCCACACATCCAAAGAACCAGCATGTTCATATCCTTCATTTGGTTTTGGTAATTTCACTCTTGACTTTATCTTTCTCTCCTATACTTCTAGTTTCCCTTTGTATCATGAGGAAACATATACATATACATATATATATATGTATATATGGAACTCTAGCAACTACCTAAATTTTTTTAAGCTATAGAGTTTTTTCATTAATTTTTTCTAGCCCGGGGGCTTGAACTCAGGGCCTGAGCACTGTTCTTGGGCTTTTTCCTCAAGGCTAGCACTCTACCACTTGAGCCACACCACCATTTCGGCTTTTTCTGTGTATATGGTACCAAGGAATCGAACCCAGGTCTTCATGCATTGTAGGCAAGCATTCTACCACTAAGCCAAACTCCCAGTCCTTTAATTAGTTTTTTGTGCCAGTCTTAGGGCTTGAATTCAGGGACTGGGCACTCAAGGCTAGCCCTCTACCACTTGAGCCATAGTTCCACTTCTTTTTTTTTTTTTAGTAGTATATTGGAGATAAAAGTATCATGGACTTTTCTGCCTGAGCTAGCTTCAAACCTCAATCCTAGCTTCCTTGAGTAGCAAGGATTACAGATATAAGCCATTGGTACTCAGCTTAGCCATAGTCCTTTTTTTATTCCCCTGTCGGTCATAGGGCTTGGACTCTTGGACCCTGGGCCTCGGCATTGTCCCTGAGCTCTTCTGCTTGAGGCTACTGCCGTACCCTTGGAGCCACAGCACCACTTCCAGTTTTTTAGTGGTTAATTGGAGATAAGAGTCTCTTGATCTTTAGTGCCCTGGGCTGGCTTTGAACCATGATCTTCAGATCTCAGGCCTCCTGAGTAGCTAGGATTACAGGGATTACAGGTATGAGCTACTGCACCCAGCTTGTTTTTTTTTTTGCTTTTGTTTTTTTGTTTTTGTTTTTTTTTTTTTTTTTGCCAGTCCTGGAGCTTAAACTCAGGGCCTGGAGACTGTCCTAGCACTTTCTCAAGGCTAGTGCTCCACCACTTGAACCACAGCACCATTTCCAGCTTTTTCTGTGTATGTGGTACTGAGAAATTGAACCAGGGCTTTGTGCATGCTAGGCAAGCACTCTTCCATTAGGCCACACTCCCAGCCCATCCATAGTCTTTTATAAGTAAAAGATAAACACAGAAGCATTGCCTGTAATTTGAAATGAGTGGGAAGTAATATAAAGAACAGCTTAGTATAGGTGTCTGGATTTGCTAAGGACTTGCTTCAGATTTCTGAATTCCCAGGTACTAATGCTTCTACAATGCACTTAGGGGCCGGACACTTACAGCTCATGCTTGTAATTCTAACTACTCAGGGGATCGAGATCTGAGGATCTTTGTTCAAAGCCAGCCTGAATAGCAAAGTCTTGTGAGACTCATCTCCACTTAACCACCAAAATGCTGAAATGAAGCTGTGGCTCAAGCAGTAGAGTGCTCACTTTGAAGGAAAACAAAAACAAAACAAAGCCTCAAGGATAGCACCTAAGTCTTGAGTTCAATCCCCAAGACTGGTACATACACACACACACACACACACACACACACACACACACGCACACACACACACACACAAAATCACTTATGGTACCATATCCAGAGTATGAGACTGCCTAAAAGTGCCCTTGACTGTAATTGGGGCAAAGGGAAACTAGTGGAATAGTAAAGATGAAGCTAAGAGTGAAATTACAAACCAAAAGGATATGAACATGCTGGTTCTTTATATATGTGGATATCAGTGGATAAGTTTCTTCATTTTTTTCTTTCCCACTTAAGTGTAAGCTACATGTAAAAATGAAGATATCCCAAAGCCAACAGTTATGTCTATAAGTACTCATTCTGCAGCAGAATTGATTATCTTTGTTTTAATGTTCTTCCCCTTTGTTTTCTGAATACCATTTCCATCTGCCAATTTACAGCCTGCTATAGGGTATTATGAATTATTGGATTTTGGTTGAATTTGTTTTGCCAATTATATTGTGATTTCACAGGAATAGTCCTTTACAACTTTGATAGCCCCAAACATCTTTAGGTTGAACATTACAAGCAGGGCACTGGTGGCTCACACCTGTAATCCTAGTTACTTAGAAGGCTGCAGTCTAAGGATCTCAGTTCCAAGTCAACCCGAGTAAGAAAGTCTGTAAGACTCTTATCTCCAATTAACCACTGGAAAACTGAAGTGGAGCTATAGTTCAAAGTGTAGTTCAAAGCTCTAGCCTTGAGCAAAAGAGCTCATGGACAGCACCCAGGCCTAGAGTTCAAGCCCATGACAAAAAACAACCAAAAAATATGTAAACATTGCAGCAGGAATTTGGGGTACAATTAGATATAGTTGTATTTGATAAAGAAAAATTTACCATTTAATGAAATTGCCAGGTTTTATGTTAATATGAGTGATTACACAGACTGAAGATATATAGTGATAGGCATGATATAGCACACATTGTAATTCTTCAGAAATAGGGAAAAGGTTGAGCAAGTTTCATGTATTTCTTATACAACCTATTATCGTATTTGTTGTTTATTTTTTTAGCACCCCAGATAATCGCCCAGCTGGTCTGGAAGACGCTGATCAGCAACCATTGCCTGGAGAACAAGGAATTAATTTAGACAACACAGGCCCTAAACTGCCAGAATTTTCAAACCGGCCACCAGGTAATAAAATTTTAGCTAAAAATTTTGTATTTGTTATGGTACGCAACATTACAAGGCTACTTTCTCTGTGAGAAACAATATTTTGTCTGTTGACTAGTCTGCTTTAGTGATTTAATATGCCCATTATTTGAAAGTTTTATCTTGAATATAAGTAATTTACAAAGCTAACTTCTACAGGCATATACACGTGTATGCTTGTACATACATTTACATACATTCTGCTCAAGTTATATTCATTAAGTCCTCATAAAAAGTCAGGCTGAAATGTGAAAAAATCAGTCTGAAACTGATCTTGTTGATGTTAAAGCTCTAATTTGTATCAGAACGAAATAGGATTAAATGGAAAGATGTTTTCAGTCTAATCCTGCTTACCTGCCTTGCCTACAGTCTGTCTCCTGGGACTTTCTTAAAGTAGAGAACTACCAGGGATTTAAGTCAAGATGATCTTTTTTTTTAATTTATTAATCTTAAACTGTAAACAATTTATAAAGAATAATAAAAGACAAGTAGATGTAGCCACTACCAGCTTAATAATTTATTATCAAGGTTAAATATCAGTATTGTTGAGGACGGTCAGGTGCTAGTAGCTCACTCCTGTAATCCTAGCTACTCACGAGGCTGAGGATTGTGGTTCAAAGCCAGCCCGGGCAGGAAAGTCCATGAGACTCTTATCTCCAATTAACCACCAGAAAACTGGACGTAATGCTGTGTCTCCAGTGGTAGAGTGCTATCTTTGAGCTGACGAGCTCAGGTATAGCACCCAGGCCCAGAGTTCAAGCCCCACAATGGGCACACACATAAAAAAAAAGAAAGAAAGAAAGAAAGAAAAGTATTGTTGATAACTTCTCTAATTATAAAATATTTTCCTTTCAATGTTGGTGAAGTATCTTAAAGAGGAAAAAGCTTCTAATTCATTTCAACCCACCTATTATATTCCTGGTTATTCTTGTCCTAGATAGTGGCTTATTTCTTCATGAATTAAAGATATAATCAAAGCCCTTCACATTTAGGCCACTATGTGTCTACGTTCTTCCTTATGCTTTGTTTCTTCCTCGCTAGGGGTTCCAACTCCTTTGTGACTATAAACAAACCTTAATCTACCCTTAGTTTATACATTTTTAAAGTAAATTTTAAGAGAAGTAAATCCATCATGATGTCAATACTTAGTGTCATTTTTTTACTAATCGCTTAACATAGCACACTTCCCACAATTGGGGCTGGGACATCTCCAGTCTTTGATAAATATGTCCAGAAGGTATTATAAGCAGGAAGGTACTCTCCTTCCTCAGACACATCTGAACTCTTGTATGAATTCATACACATTTATTGCCTGTTTTCTGCAGGAGCTTTGCAGGCTAAATAGGTTTGAATTTGCCATGTAGTTTCTTAAACAAAGATGTAAATTTAAATGCAAGTTTGAAAGAGTCCATATAACTTCTGCTAGCCTATACAAACCTAATTTTATTTACTACTTGCCTGGTGCCTTAAAATGTTATAAATTTAAACCTTTGCTAATACATGTGGTTCTTTATTGTGTTATGGGCACTATGTGTGTCCTGGCTTTTCCTCTCACCTTTCTCTCACATTAATGTATTATTACTGTTGCCCTTTGTATAATGGCCTCTAGCTTCTGGACTCATTGTGACAGTCATACGTTTAGCTGTTAGTTTTGAGTGTCCAATATATTGTCTGTGCTACCTTCTTGGTATTTACTATACTATCTGGTAAGTTAGTTTTATAGGTGAGATTAAAGTCATCAGTTTTATACCCTGACATAAACAAACTTTTGCAGAAATTAGATTTTCTTAATGTGTGAACCCCAGAGTAGATTACAAAATAAAAACACACTGCATTTGACCTGTATAAATGCCATATATTACTGGCTTTATAAATGTCAAGAAATTGTAATCCTAGCTACTCAAGAGGCTGAGACCCAAGCCCAAGAGTAAGGCGATAGCCTTGAGCTGAAGAGCCCAGGGACAATGCCCAGGCCCAGGGGTAAGGTGATAGCCTTGAGCTGAAGAGCTCAGGGATAGCACCCGGGCCCATAGTTGGGGCCCCATGACCCACAAAAAAATAAAAATAAATACATGTCAAGAAATTAACTTTTGGGCCGGGAGTTTGGCCTAGTGGTTAAAGTGCTTGCCTAGCATGCATGAAGACCCGGGTTCAATTCCTCGGTACCACATACATAGAAAAAAGCCAGAAATGGTGCTGAGGCCCAAGTGGTAGAGCTCTAGCCTTGAGAAAGTCCAAGGACAGTGTTCAGGCCCTGAGCGCAAGCCCAGGACTGGCAAAAAAAAAAAAAAAAAAGAAATTAACTTTTGAAGGCTGGGAATGTGGCCTAGTGGCAGAGTGCTTGTGTAGCATTTATGAAGCCCTGGGTTTAATTCCTCAGCACCACATAAACAGAAAAGGCCAGAAGTGGCACTGTGGCTCAAGTGGTAGAATACTAGCCTTGAGCAAAAGAAGCTCAGGGATAGTGCCTGGGCCCTGAGTTCAAGCTCCAGGACTGGCAAAAAAAAAAAGTAAGTTAATTTGAGCTTAAAATAAAAGAGGTTTCTCAGAACTATCTTCAAAACCAGATTTTGCTCATTATACCATTGATATCATGGAAATCATTGGATAGAAGACATTCATTAGCTGCTGAGTACAGAATCTGACCCAGAACATTTGATAGCAGCTCTATAGAAATCTTAAGCCTACAAAAATATGTTCTGAGTCCATCCATATTCAAATATTTTCTGTTTAATAGCTCAAATCGGTCCTGTTTCCATATTTGTTTAATGTAAATGTTACTGTCCTCTTGACTTGAGAAAATTAGTCCTACAAATAATGTGGAAGTTGTTACCACCACAGCATTAATGTATAATTAAAATTAATAGTCTACAGAAAAAAAATCTTAAGCCTATAAAAAAATAATAATAAAACAATATCAAAAAAAATACAGGGGCCGGGAGTTTGGCCTAGTGGTAGAGTGCTTGCCTAGCATGCACGAAGACCTGGGTTCGATTCCTTGGTACCACATACATACAAAAAAAAAAAGCCAGAAGTGATGCTGAGGCTCAAGTGGTAGAGCTCTAGCCTTGAGAAAGTCCAAGGCCCATGCTCAGGCCCTGAGCTAAAGCCCAGGACTGGCAAAAAATAAATAAATAAAATTTTAAAAATACAGTCCAACTGCCAGAGCCAGCCATTCATATTCCTGCACCTTCTGAAAACCTTCTGAATATATTTTTTCATGCAACCATGGAATAATCAGATTTGTGGAATTGGATTCCAGATATTTACTCATTTTTCCCCATTGAATCATTTTCATAATTGGTTTACATTGAATATCTTCCTATCCTTTCTACTGACTGTGTAAAGCTTTTTGTTCTAAAATGTCATGTAAAATTCTCACCAAAGAGGAAATCATTTGAAATGTTGCTCTAAATGTCTGGCCAGCGTTACCCCTCAGAGTCCTTTTCACAAAATCATTGTTTATTCCTGAGGGCTATGCTTCTAGCTTATTTATTTTCTAAGTGTGGCTTTATTGAGAATATTTTCCAAATAGAATTTTACATGTAAAAAGATGAATAGAAATTAATATGTATAAAAACTTGAGGACAGGGCCTGAAGTTTGGCCTAGTGGTAGAGTGCTTGTCTTACATGCTTGAAGACCTGGGTTTGATTCCTTGCTACCACATAAATAGAAAAAAGTCAGAAGTGGTGCTTGGCTCAAGTAGTAGAGCTCTATCCTTGAGAAAGCACAAGGACAGTGTTCAAGCCCTGAGTTCAACCCCCAAGACTGGCAAAAAAAAAAAAAAAAAGCAAAACCTTGAGGCCAGGAATGTGATAGAGTACTTGCCTAGCATTCACGAAGCCCTGGGTTCAATACCTTGGTACCACATACACAGAAAAAGCCAGAAATGGTGCTGTGGCTAAAGTGGTAGAGCACTAGCCGTGAGCACAGAGCGGCTCAGGGACAGTACCCAGGCCCTGAGTTCAAGCCCCAGGACTGGCCAAGCAAACAAACAACCTTGAATACCTTCATTTTCAACGTATTGTCAGCCCTTGTTGATCCCTTTATTTATTAAACTGATACAAACCGAGGGGCTGTGTAATTCTTACAGTCAACTCTAAAGAATTGAACCCAAAACTTGCAGCATAGTATATGGAGTCAACGGATTGGAGTAATTTTAAAATCCTCTTAAGGAACTGAATCCAAGAATGTTATATTTTACTTCTGTTGAAAGAATAAAAGGCCATCTTCAGTGCTGATGTTTTCAACAAAACCAAGCCTTAAAAGAAACTAATTCTTTGCTACCAAAAAAGCACTTAAATGCTTTACTTCATTCACATGTACAGTGAAGTGCTGATTATATCTACATGAGACCTGAATGCTTGGAGGCCAGCTACTTGGTAATCATGCTTGGCTAGTAGTCTCAACCATTTGCTGTACATAGCACAGAGTACCTATAAGAAATTTTGGTACAGTACTACACCATTCAGACCCTGAACCCTGAGAGACTCCAGGTTCTTAATGCTTTACTTTTTGTTCCTTAAACAGCATGCCACTTTGCTCACTTCGAATAATGAGGTACCTGTCCCAGGAGCGTGCATACCTGAGCTGTTTGTACACAATCTGCTGCCCAAATGAGTATTACTCAGCTATACTCTAAAGGTAGCAGAGTTTTCTTGAGCAAATCTAACTTGCTTGATTTTGGGGGCTTGTTTTAGGTTATCCTACTCAACCAGTTGAACAGAGGCCACTTCAGCAGATGCCTCCTCAACTCATGCAGCATGTGGCACCCCCACCACAGCAACCACAGCAGCAGCCACAGCCACAACTGTCGCAGCAGCAGCAACAGCAGCAGCAGCAGCAGCCGCCGCCACCACCACCACCACCGCCACCACCACCACCACCACCACCACCTCCTAGTCAACCACAATCTCAGCAGCAGCAACAACAAATGATGATGATGCTTATGATGCAGCAAGATCCCAAATCCATTAGGCTTCCAGTCTCTCAAAATGTCCATCCCCCAAGGGGCCCTCTGAACACTGACTCTCAGAGAATGCCCATGCAACAGAGTGGCAATGTGCCTGTCATGGTCAGTTTGCAAGGACCTGCCTCTGTGCCACCATCACCCGATAAACAAAGGATGCCAATACCTGTGAATACTCCTTTGGGAAGTAATTCAAGGAAAATGGTATACCAAGAAAACCCACAAAATCCTTCTAGTTCACCATTGGGAGAAATGCCCTCACTTCCTGAAGCAGGCAGCAGTGAAGTACCATCTGTCTCAGGAGGCCCAAACAACATGTCTTCCCATTTAGTAGTTTCTCAGAATCAGTTACTGATGACCGGGCCCAAACCTGGCCCCTCCCCACTTTCAGCAACTCAAGGTGCAACTCCTCAACAGCCCCCTGTAAATTCCCTGCCCAGCTCCCATGGCCACCATTTTCCAAATGTGGCTGCTCCAACCCAAACAGCAAGGCCTAAAACACCAAACAGAGCCAGCCCCAGACCTTATTATCCCCAGACACCCAACAACCGCCCTCCTAGCACAGAACCTTCAGAAATCAGTCTGTCACCTGAAAGACTCAATGCCTCCATAGCAGGACTCTTCCCTCCACAGATAAATATTCCTTTACCTCCTAGGCCAAATTTAAACAGGGGTTTTGATCAACAGGGCCTAAATCCAACAACTCTAAAGGCCATTGGGCAAGCACCTTCAAATCTCACCTTAAATAATCCTTCCAATTTTACTGCTCCACAAACTCACAAAGTAGATTCTGTGGTGGTAAATTCTGGAAAGCAGGCTAATTCTGGAGCAACAAAACGAGCAAGTCCCAGTAGCAGTCGGAGGTCTAGTCCTGGGTCTAGTAGGAAAACTACCCCAAGTCCTGGGAGGCAAAATTCAAAAGTCCCTAAACTTTCTCTGGCCTCTCAAACAAGCACAGCCCTGATACAGAATGTGGAGTTGCCAAGAAATGTATTGGTTAACCCGACTCCTCTGGGCAATCCTTCCATGCATGGGAGTTTTCCTAACAACAATGGGTTGAATCCTCAGAATCCCTCCATGCCCGTAGCTGCAGTAGGGGCTGTTCTTGATGATAACAAGGAGAGCTTGATTGTACCTCAGGATAGTGATTGCCAGAATTATCAGGGTAGAAAGGAGCAGCTAAATGTCGAGCTAAAAACAGCCCCGGCCCATGAACTTAAAATGGTCATCCCTGAAGATCAATCCAAAAAGGATGGGCAATCTTCAGATCCTAACAAACTTCCCAGTGTTGAAGAAAACAAAACTTTGATGTCTCCTGCCATGAGGGAGGCACCAACATCATTAAGTCAACTTCTTGATAACTCCGGAGCTCCTAATGTGACCATTAAACCCCCGGGACTTACAGATTTGGAAGTAACACCTCCAGGAACTTCAGGGGAAGACCTCAAGAAAGCATCTGTCATTCCCACGCTGCAGGACCCATCTTCTAAGGAATCCTCTAGTGCCCTGAATTTACCTCACAGTCATGAGCCGTGTTCAACCATTGTGCATCCAGAATTGAATGAGGTCAGTTCTAACGTTGCACCAAGCATCCCTCCAGTAATGTCAAGACCTGTTTGCTCTTCCTCCATCTCCACTCCCTTGCCCCCAAATCAAATAACTGTATTTGTCACTTCCAATCCCATAACCACTTCAGCTAACACGTCAGCAGCCTTGCCAACGCATTTGCAGTCTGCATTGATGTCAACGGTTGTCACAATGCCCAATGTGGGCAACAAGGTTATGGTTTCTGAAGGACAGTCAGCTGCCCAGTCTAACGCCCGGCCTCAGTTCATTACACCTGTCTTTATCAACTCATCTTCAATAATTCAGGTTATGAAAGGATCACAGCCAAGCACAATTCCTGCAGCTCCACTGACTACCAACTCTGGCTTGATGCCTCCATCTGTGACAGTTGTTGGCCCTTTACATATACCTCAGAACATAAAATTTTCTTCAGCTCCTGTACCACCTAATGTCCCCGCCAGTAGTCCTGCTTCAAACATCCAGACGAGTCGACCCTTGGTCCTTAACTCTCGAGCCACTTCTGTTCAGCTTCCTTCCCCACCTTGTACATCCTCTCCTGTTGTTGCTCTTCATCCCCCTGTCCAGCAAGTGAAAGAGTTAAATCCAGATGAGGCTAGTCCTCAAGTGAACACCTCAGCAGATCCGAGCACTCTGCCTTCTTCACAGCCAACCACAATGGTTTCTCCTCTTTTGACCAATAGTCCAGGCTCTTCTGTCAACCGACGAAGCCCAGTCTCATCTAGTAAGGGCAAGGGAAAAGTGGACAAAATTGGCCAGATTTTGCTGACCAAAGCATGTAAGAAAGTTACGGGTTCTCTTGAGAAAGGAGAAGAGCAATATGGTGCAGATGGAGAGACTGAAGGCCAAGGACTAGAAACCACAACTCCTGCGCTCTTAGGATCTGAACAGTGCTCAACAGAATTGGACAGTAAAGCCCCAACACCCCCAGCAGCCACTCTGCTAAAAATGACTTCTAGTCCCATGGGCCCAGGTTCCACCCCAACTGGACCCGTCTTACCTGGCGGTGCTCTTCCCACCAACGTACGTTCAATAGTAACTACTCTGGTACCCTCTGAGCTCATCTCCACGGTGCCGACCACAAAAAACAATCATGGTGGCATAGCATCTGAACCCCTTGCAGGTGGCCTAGTGGAAGAGAAGGTGGGATCCCATCCAGAGCTTCTACCCAGCATAGGTATGTACTTGGTCTTGGCATCATCTGCTCATGTTGGAGTGTTTTGCTGACCTGTCCCACAAGAGAGAAAGCATGATTCATTTCTACTTGGAGAAAGGAATGACAAGAGTATTACTTCTACTTCTTAAAAGTAAATTAGAAGCCAAGTACTTATGGCTCACACCTGTAATCCTAGCTACTCAGGAGGCTGGTCCTGAGGAATCTTGGTTCAAAACCAGCCTGGACAGGAAAGTCCAGGAGGCTTTTATTTCCAGTCACCCACAGAAAGCTAGAAGTAGAGCTGTGGCTCAAGTGGTAAAGTGCTAGCCTTGAAAAAAGCCCAGAGACAGCTCTTAGGCCCAGAGCTCAAGCACCAGTCCTGGCCAAAAAAAAAAAAAAGTGAATTAGAGAACCAGAAGGGCCAGGAGCTTGGCCTAATGGTAGAGTGCTTACCTAGCATGCACGAAGCCCTAGGTTCAATTCCTCAGTTCCACATACCAAAAAAAAAAATTAGAGAACTGGAGACATTACTCAAATGATAAAGCATCCACCTAGTAAGTGAAAGGCCCTGGATTAAATCCCTAGTATTACCCAAATAAAACATTAGAAAATTTGCTTTTAAGTCCCATGTTAATTTTACATTCGTTAACATGATTCTCTACTTCTGAAGTAATGATGACACATTTCATTTATATGTAAGAGTTTCTCAGTTCACAAGGAAGCATTTTTCTTTTGTATAGATTATTTTTATGATAAACAGAAAGATATATATGTTTCAACTACAAATTTTCATGTGAAAGGGTCTCTAACATGAATTGTTTTGATATTATGAAACAAAAAAAGTTTAAGAACATCACAGTCAAAACAATCTAACACTAACAAACTAATGATCAAAGACATTGTCTTTTAGTTCATGGAAAACAAGAACATTTCGTAATTACAGAGAGAATGTCCTTGCTGTGGGTATGATGAGACAAAACAACTTACAGCTAGAGATGTAACAAACTCTGAACTAGGCTAGCAAAGTAGGGCTGGTTTCTTGACAACAATGATTACCTACTGTTGGCTGAGTGGCTCAAGGACAAAGGAAACATTGAGCAGGAACCATTCCCTTTTCTCTACTCACCACTCATTTATCATCATGGACTGGCCGCTGCTCCTTAATGTTCTGGTAAGCATGAGGAAGACAGTTCAATTCCAGCTCAAAGCTGTTACTTTCAAGTGCAAAGCTGCCATGTGGATGATCCACAAAGAAGCACTTCCACATACATTATCTCATATCATCTTTATGTCAACCAAATGAACCATAGGCAGTCTTCCCCTGTCCTGTGGGTGAGAAGTTCAGTATTTATTTAGCTACACTGTGAGCCTGTATCCTAACAAGCTCTCAAGTATGAATAATAGCTTCTTTAATTGCCCCTTACCATGATAAAGGCCTGCTTGCAGCTATCTCAGAGCAGATTCCCTTATCTTCTTTCTAGGTGTTCTTTATTTCTCAGGAACCATTCCCTTTCTGGCTGAGCCATTACTAGAGAAGAGTTTTCCAGAAAACCAGGTTTTATAAAAATAGATCTGGAAGGATTAGAGTGTTGAAAAGTCAGATAGGTTTGGTATTGTATGTCATTCATAATTAATACTTTGGGTCTAAAATGTTCATCAAAATATGACTTTGGGATCATATACCATACAAGATAAATATTCTTACTTAGATTAGATAAAGCATTTACCAGCAATGTTGCTTGGCTACACCAAAATTTGGTCTCTTCCTTTGTAAAATGAGAAAGGTAATAGTGACAAGATTTCTTGTTGTAAAACATACTTAGCACAGGGTCCTAGAATACAGCAGTTTGTCAATACGTCATTACTAGTGTTTTTTTCTTTTTCTTTTTTTTTCTTTTATACCAGTCCCTGTGCTTGAATTCAGGGCTTAAGCACTGCCCTTGGGCTTTCTCAAAGCTAGAGTTATACCACTTGAGCCAATAGCACTAATTCTGACTTTTTCTATGTATGTGGTACCGAGGAATCAAACCTGGGTCTTCCTGCATGCTTGGCAAGCATGCCACCACTAAGCCAAACTCCCAGTACCAGCTTCTTTTTTATGTAGTCACTTTTTAAATTGAACCATTCCATTCATGAATGTCTAGTTCAGATTATTTTCTACCCAGTCACTGTCAAGGTGAGACTGCAGCATAGGTGACCCTACAGCTAGCTCCCTTCCCATGCCTATGCTTCCCTCCTTGCTCCTACAGGGTTTAACCGATGCAGAAGTTCCGTTTCCCTAGAGGCCTGTCAGGCCTGTCAGGCTCTTTTACTGTTCCAGACCTGTCTTACTGATACAGTTAAAATTCTCAAGAGGAAGAAAAGATAGCTGGGCATTGGTAGTTCACACCTGTAATCCTGGCTACTCTAGAGGCTGACATCTGAGGATTAAATTTCAGAATCATTCTGAGTAGAAAATTCTGCTAGACCCCCACTTCAAATAGTAAAAAGGCCAGTCGTAGCATGCTACTCAAGTGATTGAGCATCAGCTCTGAGCAAACTGGGTAGGCTCAGATCTGTCATCCTAACTACTGAGATCTGAAGCTCTCAGTTCAAAGCCAGCCAAGGCAGGACCAAAAATAAGGATTGACCAAAAATAAATAAATAAGCTGAGCAAAAGTGAGTGACACTCTTGAGTTCAAGTCCTAATACCGACACCCACCTACCCCCACCCCCCAAAAAAGAGAGAACATAGACTTCAGGATATGATAAGAGTAAATCTTAGTTTCAGTGGTTACCAGTTCTTATACCTGTAAAATGGAGATTATAATTCCTACTTTCCAGAATTTGCACAGGAAATCAGTGAGAGTATTTAACATCAGGTAGCAGGCACACATCCTAGCTCTAATAAGGCTAGCCGAACATGATGGCTCACTCCTGTAATCCTAGCTACTCAGGAGGCTGAGATCTGAGGATCAAGGTTCAAAGCCAGCCCCTGGTACAAAAGAACCTGAGACTCCAATTAACCTCTAGAAAAAGGAAGTGGGGCTTGGCTCAAGGGTAGACCTCTAGGGCTCAGGGACAGCACCCAGGCTGAGATCAGCCCCATGATTGACCCAAAAAAAAAAAAAAAAAGGAAAGGAAAAATGAGAGAAGTAGCCGAGCAATACTCAGGAGGCTGAGATCTGAGGATTGAAGTCCAAAGCCAGCCCAGGTGCTAAAGTCCATGAGTCTCTTACCTCCAGTTAACCACCAGAAAACTGGAAGTGGTGCTGTGGCTCAAGGGGTAGGGCGGTAGCCTTCAGCTAAAAAGCTCAAGGAGAGCACCCAAGCCCAGAGTTCAAGTCCCACCACCAACCAAAATTTAAAAAAAAGAAAAACAAAAGAAAAACAAAAGAATTAAGAAGTAACTACAGTGACTGTGACTTAAGTATAGTCTCTGATACTAAATATCTGTATCCTTTCAGGAACTTTTCCTCCAATACTAGAAAATGTTTCATTATTTGAGCTCATATATAATACTAGGGGACATGAACCAACAGAAAAAGTTTTCTTTAGTTAAGGCCACCTACTTGCTCACGTTGATGGTTTCTATTGGTTTTCGAGGAACATCTTTGCTTTTACCTTGAAAAATCAGTGTACAGTCAAAATTAGAAGTTAAGGTATAGTTTTAACTTCTGTCACATAAGCATCCAAAGTGAATTATTGCTACAAACGTGTTGACTACCTTTAAGTAAAGAGAAAAATTTACAAAACTCTATAGGAGGGTAAAACTTAGTGTTATAGAGTTTACTGAGGATTTTAGAATGAAGCTTCAAGATAGTGCACCCTTCAGTGTGACATGTCTGTGCCTTTAATTTTCACGGTATAATTCAGAAAGGTTTTATATTAGAACACATTGTTATTCCATTCCCTGAGGACCTAAGTTCTTTCTGTCCTTCAAAGACTAATTCTCAAGTTTATCCTTTTATCATGCCATGAGATTTCTCAATCTAGAATTTTTTTTTTGCCAGTTGTGGGACTTGACCTCTGGGCCTGGGCATTGTCCCCAAGCTCTTCAGCTCATGGCTACCATCCTAACCCTTGAGCCACAGAGCTACTTCCTTTTCTGGTGATTACTTGGAGATAAGAACCTCACAGACTTTTTAGTGCCTGGTCTGGCTTTGAACCTTAACCCTCAAATCTCAACCTCCTGAATAGCTAGGATTACAGGTGTGAGCCACCCACTTGGCTAGAATTAATATCTTTTGATTGGGACGCATATGGCACTTTGTAGATTTGGATTTCTTTCATGTCACATTACTGGTATACTCCACTATACCACATCTTCTTAATCCTTTGTTTTTTCTGCCCCCCCCCCCTTTTTTTTGAGACCAGGACTTGAACTTGGTATCCGATGCCTTGCTCATTGGCTGGCACTCTACCAACTAAGCCATGCCACATATGTTTATCTGAACTTTAATATTAAGCTGAATGTGACACTGGTGGCTCACATCTGTGATCTTAGCTATTCAGGAGGCTGATATGAGGATCACTGTTTAAAGCCTGTCCAGGCAGGAAAGTCCGTGAGACTCTAACCACCAGAAAACTGGAAGTGATGCTGTGGCTCAAAGTGGTAGGGCACTAGCCTTGAGCAAGAGATCTCAGGGACAGTGCCTAGGCCCCAAGTTTAAACCCCATGACCAAAAAAAAAATTAAGCGGTGTTTCTAATGTAGAAGAGGATGGAATTTGTTTTCTAAGAGTGCATAGTGCAAAGTCTTGTTTTGTAACTATTAAGGTAAATAGTAACATGTATTTGTTCACTGTTGTTGAACACATCTTTTTTCTACCCATCAGTCTTGCTAGATGCTATAGAAAAAGTACAAAACTATATGCTTTTTGGTTCTGATATAGTATAGTTTTAGGAGTAAACACAGATTTTGAAAATGCCCATGTTAATGATATAATCAATCATTCCTCTTAAAATGTCTTGGGTTTCATGTTTTGCAGTTTATTGGTTGTTTGGGATTTGAGGCGGGGGTGGAGGGGGTCGTCTTGGGGCTTGGACTCAGAGTAGGTGCTGCCCCTGAGCTTTTATGCTCAAGACTAACATTTTAATTCCAGCTTTTTGGTGGTTAATTGGAGATGAGCATCTCATAGACTTTCCTGCCTGGGCTGGCTTCAAACTGAGATGCTCAGAGCTCAGCCTCCTGACTATCTAGGATTACAGTTGTAGGCCACTAGTGCCCAACTTGTTTTGGAGTTTTTAAATAGTAGTCAGGCTTGGTGTAATGGCACATTCTAGTAACCACAGTTGAGGTAAGAGGGTTGCAAGGCTGGCTATAGGTCAGCCTGGCTACATAGTGGGACCCAGTTTCAAAAAAGAGTAGTGATCAGAAATTGACTCTTAAGAAACAAGGAAATGAAATTGCTGTTCTCAGCCATTTCCTTCCCTGATCTTTACATAAATAAAAAAATAGCCTTTGCTGCTATGTGCGATTAGTTGATTTTTAAAATGTAATTTCAAAGTTGGCAACAATTACTTCCCCCTTCCCTTTTTATGGTGCCAATCCTGGAGCTTGAACTCAAGGCTTGGGCAGAACGTTTTTGCTCGAGGCTAGTACTCTTCCATTTTCAGCCACAGCTCCACTTTTGGTTTTTTTTTTGGTTGTTTGTTTTGTTTAGTTTTTAGTTATTTGCAGATAGATCTCATGGGTCTTTCTGTCTGGACTGGCTTTCAAGGACAATATTCAAGCCTCAGCCTCCTAAGTAGCAGGATTACATGCATGAACCGCCAGCAGCCAGCTTTAATTACTGCCCTTTTAAGTGAAAGAGCACCTGCCTAGCAATTGTGAGGCCCTGAGTTCAAACTCCAGTACCTACAAAGAAAAATGAAAAATAATAATACAGTATTTCAGCAGTTTAAAAAGTTCTTGATTTAGTTAATGCTGTTTTATTTAGCAAAAGAAGTAAAAGGCCTGTAATATTGTGTGTGTGTGTGTGTGTGTGTGTGTGTGTGTGTGTGTGTTTTCTTATTTTAGTCCCTTCACAGAATTTAATCTCAAAGGAAACTCCAGCTACAGCACTGCAAGGGTCTGTTGCCAGACCAGGTAAGGCCAACTTTGGAACAACTGTTTGAAGTGGGGTGAGTTACAAGTTAAGGGGCTTGCTGTCCTCAACATCAGGTATCCTCATATCAATAAATGTATGGAATAGTGGCAGAATTTGTGATTGTTCTTTTTCACATTTGTAGTGTCAGTCACGAAACTCAAAAAGGGCATCTCTATACCCATGGTGTCTGTCTGGCACTAGCCATGAATGGTTTCCACTACAGTTTGGCCTGATCCGTGCCCCTGATACCCATAGCTGATAGCTCACTAGTTGGCATATGGTGACTTCCTGAGGAAGCACCAAGATAATGGTTATATTATCATGACAGTAGTGGAAGTTTGTTCCAAGTATCTGCTGCTACAAAATAGCCATTCCTCCAGAGAGGCAGAACCATTTCAGTTATCTCTAAAGATACTGAGTTTTCTCTCATGACCAAGGTACCATAAATAGCACCAAGGACGGTGTTTCTAGAAGGAGGAGTCTATATTAATCTGACAGATATCTGCTGTGGGACACTGATTCAGCTCTGAGCACATGTTAACAGCACTTTTTCTGCTTTCACAGATTAGATATGTTACAGTTTAGTTTTGCCTGGTTCTTTGTCACTAAGGTCATTGAAGAGTACCAGAAAAAGTATAAGTGATTTCCACAAGGAGGTTGACAAAGTTTGTAAGAAAAAAAGTAACAATCATGTTTAATTTTGTGAGTGATGATGTAATTTATGACTTAAAAACCTGCTTTAGGGTACTATACCTTACATAATGGATAGAACTTATTTCTTATTGCATACTCTGGGAAGAATAAGGCTGGAAGGAGGAGGGAAAGGAATGAACAAAAAATACTTCAGGCACCCAGACTCTTTTCCTTGCTACCATTTGCCTCCATAAGAACTGACATTTCCAGAGCGTAAGAATGGAGAAAATTATTTGGGAAGTGGTCTCATAATAAAACTCTCAATTTCTTTTTTTTTTGTTGTTGTTTTTTTTTTTTTTGCCAGTCCTGGGTCTTGAGCTCAGGGCCTGAGCACTGTCCTTGGACTTTCTCAAGGCTAGAGCTCTACCACTTGAGCCTCAGCACCACTTCCGGCTTTTTTCTATGTATGTGGTACCGAGGAATCGAACCCGGGTCTTCATGCATGCTAGGCAAGCACTTTAACCACTAGGCCAAACTCCCGGTCCTAAAACTCTGAATTTCATTGGTAAGAAAATGATCAACTAGAATGGGATAGGAAATTCCATTTCCTGTACTCCTTACTAGTATCATTTTCTCATCTGTTATCTTACTTTATCACTGTATCATCTTTACCATGATCATTTTTTTCTCCTCAGAGTAATTGGCCAAAGAATTCTGTTCCTTTTTAAAATTTAGCTTAAATGAATCTTAAAATGCCCTCAGGCTCCTCCACTTACATTAATTACCAACAGTAGGGTTAGAATTCTAAAAATGAAGCTGGGAGTTTGGCCTAGTGGTAAAGTGCTTGCCTAGCATACCCAAAAACCTGGGTTCGATTCCTCAGTATCACATACATAGAAAAAAGCTGGAAGTGGTGCTGTGGCTCAAATGGTACAGTGCTAGCCTTGAGGAAAAGCCCAAGGACAGTGCTCAGGCCCTGAGTTCAAGCCCCAAGATTGGCCAAAAAAAAAAAATCCCTGAGATGCTACAGTATAGGACATGGCTGAGAAATTGAGGATAAAGGCAATATCAATGTCTGTGCAATATCTCAAAGCAAGGCACTCAGTTTTCTAAAGCTCAGTGCAGTTGTTGAGAGGAAAATGCATCCTTAATAGATATTTAAGCCAGGCACTGGTGGCTCAGGCCTGTAATCCTAGATACTCAGGAGGCTGAGATCTGAGGATCTTGGTTTAAAGCCAGCCAGGGCACAAAAGTCTGTGAGACTCTAATCACCAATTAATCACTAGAAAACTGGAAGTGATGGATCACTAGCCTTGAGCTGAAGGCTCAGGGACAACACCCAGGCCCAGAGTTCAAATGCCATGACCAAGAAAAAAAATTGATGTTTAATATAAGTTTTAAGATTGTTGCCTTTAAGCCAGACACTGGTGTTTCATACCTATAGTAACTAGCTTCTCAGGAAGCTGAGAGACATGAGAATCCTGGTTCGAAGCCACCCTAAGCAGAAATTAGCCACCAAAAAACTAGAAGTGAATCTGTAGCTCAAGTGGTAAAATGTCAGCCTTGAGTGAAAAAGCTAAGTAACAGTTCCCAGGCTCTAAGTTCAAGCCCTAGTACAAAAGAAAAAAGAAAACAGATTGTTGTTTGTTTGTTTTAATACAGAAGAGTAGAGATATTTTCAGAATGAAAACAATCTCTCTACATGAAACAAAGAGGCTTATTTTACTAACCTAGTTGTAGGTGGATAAAATATAAACCAGGTAGTGTGTTTAGTTCTGTTGTTCTAAACAGGATCATTTCACAGAGTGAAGTAAGGAGAAAAATAGACCAGATAAATATGTCCCCAACAAACCAAGTTGGGCCAATGCCAGTTTTATCTCCATACCTTCTAGGGTGAAAATCCTTCTGGGCATACAGACCTATTAGCCTAAATGAGGTACTCAGGATTTTCATAGGCACCCAGTTTCTCCTGTGGGCATATACACCAGTAGCTTCCTCGTCTCATTTTGTCCTTTGTATTTTTTTTTCCCTACAGAACTTGAGGCAAATGTGGCCATAGTGTCTGGACAAAGGTAAGATGATCATTTCACTTAACCATGGCATAGGCTTCTTTGAGGGGCATCAGCTTTCTTAGTTTTTAAACCTCTCCTCTCCTTTTCATGTACTCATCTCATCTCTCTTCTCATCCTTTTCTTACACCAATCTGTTTTACTGTTCATATTCCAACCTCTCAGTCAGAGTTTCAGTAGCAGTTTCTCTTCATAAACTTGATGGCTGAGTTTATCCTGTCTGTGGTTCTGAAAATTGAATAAGATAACATGTTCAGTTCTCACCATAGTAACTAATAAGTTTAATGTATAGAATTAATTTTTTTGCTATTAAATATACATTCAGATTTGACCCCTGATCATCTTATTCCAAAGTCATTGCTAATCCTACAATAACAGTCTGCCTTATCTGGTTTTATTTGAATTGATCTGATGTTGGAATTCATTTGCTTCTCAAATAAATATCAAGTATTTATGTATTGAAATAAGATTGTCAAACTAAAATTTCTATGTAGATACCTGTTTCCAGAGCTATATGAACATTGACAGAATACACATGTGGCTTTGTTTTGCCAAGGGGAAAAAAAAAAGAGGTCCTTCATTAGGAATCTTTCTTCCTCAGAATCTTTTATCATTGTCTAGGATCCCAGCCAAAAGAGCCAGCCCCTAAAAGGAGATGCTAATACCCTGACTTGTAATTCTGCTGTGATCTAGCCTCTCACTGCACCCAGCAATAATACAAGGTTTATCAAAGCAATGTTTATCAAAGAAATATATTCTCTTGCTGGGCATGGTGGCTCACACCTGCAATCCTAGCTACTCAGGAGGCTGAGATCTGAGGATCAAGGTTCAAAGCCAACCCTGGCACAAAAGGACCTGAGACTCTTAACCTCTAGAAAAAGGAAGTGGGCTTGGCTCAAGGATAGGGTGGTAGCCTTGAGCTGAAGAGCTCAGGGACAGCATCCAGGCCAAATAAAAGGCCCCATGACCCACACACACAAAAAAAGAAATAAATATATTCTCTTACATTTCAGCAATATTTACTGAATATATTTTAGTTTATTACATTCCAGTATTCTTCCTAGAAGATTCGTACAGATAGAGATACTGTGGCAAATGTGACATTCTTTTTGATTTGGTGACTACATATATAGCTATATATATTATAGTGAAAATTAGATTATACTATTCATAATATTAATAACTTTTTCTCAGTACTGGATCATGAACAGTTTAAATTACGAAATAATTTTCTAAGCCAGGCACTGATGGCTCACACCTGTATTCCTGTGATCTTGAGGATCCAAGTTCACAACCAACCTGGCCAGGGAAGTCTGTGAAACTCATTTTAATCAGGAGGGGGGAAGCCAGAGCCAGGCACAGTCACTCATGCCTGTAATCCTAGCTACTCAAGAGACTGAGATCTAAGGATCGAGGTTCAAAGCCAGCCCAGACACAAAAGGACCTGAGTGTCTTCTTTCCAATTAACCTCTAGAAAACAGTAAGTGGGGCTTGGCTCAAGGGTAGGATGGTGGCCTTGAGCTAAAGAGCTCAGGGACAATGCCCAGGCCCAGGGGTAGGGCAGTAGCCTTGAGTTGAAGAGCTTAGGGACAGCACCCAGGCCAAGTTCAAGCTCTGTCTCTGTCTCTCTCTCTCTCACACACACACACACACACACACACACACACACACAAAGCCAGAGTGGCCAGCAGTGTTCAAGCTCTGTCACACACACACACACACACAAAGCCAGAGTGGCCAGCAGTGTGGCCTGGTGGTAGAGTGCTTGTCTAACATGCACAAAGCCCTGGGTTCAATTCCTTGGTACCACATACACAGAAAAAGCTTAAAGTGGTGCTGAGGCTTCAGTAGTAGAGTGCTAGCCTTGAGAAACCTCAAGGATAGTGCCCAGACCCTGAGTTTAAGCTCTAGGACCAGCAAAAAGAATTATTATTATTATTATTATTATTAATTTAATTTTTAAAAGCCAGAACTGGAGACATGACTTAAGCGGTAGAGAGAAAAGAGGTATGAAAAAAAAAAAGCTGAAAAAGTAAGAAACCTTGAATTAAAACCCCTAGTACTGACACATACAAAAAATTTTTTTGATAACATTTCCCCTACAGCATTATGTTTTATGGCTGAACATGGATATCCTATAATTTAGGTATCATTGGCTTTTTTTTCTTTTTCATTTTCTTTTCTCTGTGCTGTTTCTCTAAGACCTAAGCACTGTCCCTGAGCTTTTTTGCTCAAGGCTAGTGCTCTACCACTTGAGCGTATGTTTAATTGTGTGTATGGTTAATTGGAGATAAGAGCCTCATAGACTTTCCTGCCCAGGCTGGCTTTGAACTGTGATTCTCAGATCTCAACCTCCTGAGTAGCTAGGATGACAGTCATGAGCCATCAGCACCAGTTGGGTTGTTTTGTTTTGTTTTGTTTCTTGTCTGTCCTGAGGCTTGAACTCTGGGCCTGGGCACTGTCCCTGAGCTCTTCAGCTCAAGGCTACCTCTTGAGCTACAGCACCACTTCCAGTTTTCTAGGCCCAACTTCTGGCCTCTTCAAAGTACTTTTTTATGTGACTAAATTCCCTTGGCTCTTTTTTTTTTTTTTTTTTTTTTGCCAGTCCTGGGCTTGAGCTCAGGGCCTGAGCACTGTCCTTGGACTTTTTTCTCAAGGCTAGAGCTCTACCACTTGAGCCTCAGCACCACTTCCGGCTTTTTTCTATGTATGTGGTACCGAGGAATTGAACCCGGGTCTTCATGCATGCTAGGCAAGCACTTTAACCACTAGGCCAAACTCCCGGCCCCTCCCTTGGCTCTTTAGAAACTTTATGTTTCCTTTTTTCAGCAGTGAGCCAAAAGAGATAATTGAAAAATCCAAAACCCCAAGCCGAAGAAACTCCAGAACTGAAGAGCCAACCACGGCTTCTGAAAATGTGGAAAATGGACATCGGAAACGATCCTCTCGACCTGCTTCAGCCTCCAGCTCCTCTAAAGGTTAGCAATGAGAATATGGGTGCTGTTTACAGGTAAAGTGGAAGAACAGAGTCTTCATGATCACAGCAGAGGACTTTGTCCTTCATGTTTGTCTCTGTTCCTTAAATTTGGCTGTTCACTCGATTCTTCGCTATTTATTTATTTTTTTGTTGTTATTTGTCAGTTCACTTAACTACATGTTTTCTTTGTGTGTACAGAAAGGGACTGAATATTGCTAAAAAAAGAAAAGAAAAGAAAAGAAAAGCATAGTAACATGGCAGCTTGATCTCAGTTTGAGTTCGTGATTACCCACTTCAAATACATCCTGAATATGTTTTAGCTATCTTTCTTTTTCTATGAAAAGGATTCTTTCCTATCTATTCTTTTTCTCTTTTTGTTGTTTTTCTTCTGTTTTTTTTAAAAGCCAGAGTCTTGGCCTAGTGGTAGAGTACTTGCCTAGCATGCATGAAGACCCAGGTTCAAGCCCTTGGTACCACATACATAGAAAAGGCTAGAAGTGGTGCTGAGGCTCAAGTGGTAGAGCTCTAGCCTTGAGAAAGCCCAAGAACAGTGCTCAGGCCCTGAGTTCAAGCCAGGACTGGCAAAACAAACAGACAAAAGGCAGACCTTGTTACGTTATTCATACTAGCCTTATGTTCTTGATCCTCCTGCCTTCGCCTCCCAAGTGCTAGGTTTTCAGACATTTATCATTACATTTAATCTCTATACTCTATTTTCTTTCTTTATTTTTTTTTTGCCAGTCCTGGGTCTTGAACTCAGGGCCTGAACATTGTCCTTGGATTTTCTCAATGTTAGAGCTCTACCACTTGAGCCACAGCACCACTCTGACTTTTTCTATGTATATAGTACTGAGGAATTGAACCTGGGTTTTCATGCATGCTAGGCAAGCACTCTTACCACTAGACAAAACTCCCAGCTCTTTATTTTATATGTATGTACCATTCCTGGAACTTGAAATTAGGGCTTTTTATGCTCAAGGCTAGAACTCTACCACTTGAGCCAGTTTTATTTCCAGATTTTGGATGGTTAATTGAAGGTAAGTCTTACAGACTTTCCTGCCCAGTCTTCAAACCGTGATCTCAGGTCTCAGCTTCTTTAGCAGCTAGGGTACAGTACAGCCTCCCAGCTCCTTGCACTCTTTTGTTATTGTTATTGTTGCATTATTTTTTTGCCAGTCCTGGGGCTTTGAACTCAGGGCTTGAGGACTGTCCTTGGGCTTTCTCAAGTCTAGAGCTCTACCACTTGAGCCACAGCACCTCTTCAGGCTTTTTTCCCCCTATATATGTGGTACTGAGGAATCAAACCCAAGTCTTCGTGCATGCTAGGCAAGCACTCTACCACTAGACCAAACTCCTGGCTGGCCCTCTTTTTTTTTTTTTTTTTTTTAATGCTTGTCCTGGGGCTTGAACTCAGGGCCAGGGCACTGTCCTAGAGCATATATGTGCGCAAGGCTAGTGCTCTAACACTTAAGCTACAGTGCCACTTCCAGCTTTTTTTTTTCTGAGAAGTTTATTGGAGATAAGAGTCACACAGACATTTCTTCCTGGGCTGACTTTGACCCTTAATCTTCAGATTTCAGCCTCCTGAATAGGATTATAGGTGAATAGGATTTCAGCCACCAGTGCCAGCTTGCCTGTACTCTTTTTTTGTTTTTTAAGATGTGCACTTTTATTGAACTGGTCTCAAGTCAGTGTATAGGGGAGTCCTGGCCACTTTCACCTCAACCCACTCCCAGGGAGATTTTTTAAAAGCCTTCGTTCATACATCTCATGTTGAGGTGGGGGACAAAAAGGGAAGGAGGGTCACCATGGCTGATGATTCCAAAGAATTTAAGAGAAAGGAAAAGTCATCCCATTCATATCACTGTTACTGTGTATAAATCACTTAGTTCCCATTTCTTCCATGTAGTCTTGACCATCGCTTGTTGTGAACTACTTCCATGTTTGTATGATCTTTCACAAAGTAGATACCTAGTAACCAGGGTTTGGTGGTCATGTTAGAGACTTAAGAATTCCTTTCTATAAAACAATGACTTAGCTCCCAAAAAGGAACCAAAGGCTAGTTTTCTTTTTGTTTTTGTAGGTAGTGGGGCTTAGACTCTGGGCCTGGGTGCTGTCCCTGAGCTCTTCAGTTCAAGGCTACACAGGGCCACTTCGTTTTCTGGTAGTTGAAGATAAAAGTCTCAGGGACTTTAGTGACTTTTAGTGCCTGCGCTGGCTTTAAATAGTGATCCTCAGATTTCAGCCTCCTGAGTAGCTAAGATTACAGGTGTGAGCCACAGCACTCAGCTAAAAGGGTAGGTAATTTTTTTTTCTGCCAATCCTGGGGCTTGAACTCAGGGCCTGAGCAATGTCCTTCGGTTTTCTCAAGGCTAGAACCCTACCACTGAGCCACCACTTCTGGCTTTCCTTGTATGTGGTACCGAAGAATCGAACCCAAGTCTTTGTGCATGCTAAGCAAGAACTCTACCACTAGCTCAACTCCCAATCCCCAAAGGCTAGTTTTCTGACACAATTTGTTCACTGCAGCATCACTCATTTTCTTTCCAAATAGCATTGCCAGCCTATCCATGCTTCATTGAAAGGAATTAATGAAAATTGTCAGATTAATTGCCCAATTTAAGGGGGGATACTGGGGGTCCTATGGATCCAACCAATAATCCTCGTCGCTACTTAGGAAGCTGAGATCTAGAGCACTGCAACTCAAAGCCAGGCAGAAAAATCTTGAGACTCCATCTCAGAATAACCAGCAAAAAGCAGGGCTGGGGACATAGTTCAGGTGATAGACCATCATGGTAACAAGCATGAGGCCATGAGTTCAAACTCTAGTACCACCAAAAAGTGGGGAGGCTCTCTCTTACCCTGCCACTTGTTCTAGACAGATATGTGATTTCCCACCGCCTGTTCACCCGAATCACATCAGTCCAGGCCTCATGGACTGTGTAGCAAATTGCCTCAGTTGAATGTGTCCTTCCTTTTCCCTACAGATATAACCAGTGCGGTGCAATCGAAGCGAAGAAAATCCAAGTAAATGAGCTGGACAGTGACTTGATACTTGTATATGTGTGTGAATTTTACAAAGAGTAATTTTGAGCTGTGACTTTTTAAAATCTATTTCTGTACAGTTAGTCATTTTAATAATGTGACCCTTTTCCTAGTCCCTGCCACCTGTTTTTTAAAGTGCAATGGGGGAAGCAGGGTTGTTTGGCCCTTTTGGTGTTACAAGATGAAATTCAAAGTTTCTAAAATGTCGCCATGTATTGAGAGGAGCTAATGCCATCATAAATGTTCATAGTTTTTACATTTCCTCAGCAGCCGAGAGTACAGGGTGAGCGTTTTTAGATCTTCTAATGATGTCTGTGGGAAGTACTGTGTGAATAGCAGTAGCAGGGCAAAAACAATCTTGTCATTTGAAAATGTTGTAAATAATTTTATTATATAGTGTTTTGGATGTATTTGTTGTAGAAATGGACCAGTGAATAAAGAGAATCTAAGGGGTTTGTACAATGTGAAATACTAAATGTGTTAAATAAATGTCATTGTTATAGAACATAAAGGTATATTATTGGTAGGGGTTTACTGGGAGAGTAAACTCTTCCTTTGGACCATAAATGACTCAAAACACACTGCATCTGAAATCAAGTGGTAGACTGGTAGCCTTAAGCAAAAGAGACAGCACCTAAATTCAAGCCCCAGGACTGTCCAAAAAACAAAACAAAACAGAAATGTAATCCATTTTAAACTAGGAATGGGTAGCTCACAGAATCCTAACTCAGGAGGCTGAAATCTGAGTGTGTAGTTAAGAGCCAGCCCAGAAAGATCTGTGAGATTATGTTCAATTAATCAGCAAAAAGGCCCTGGAGGTGTATGTAGTTCAAGTGGTAGAGCGCCAGTGTGAGCAAAACAGCTGAGTAAGAGTGTGCGACCCGGAGTTTTAGCCCAGTTTGTGTCAGGTTTCCATCTTCAGTCTAATTCTATGGCTAGATGTGCAGCTCCCAAATCTTCAGAGATGTTCATAATATCCTACTCTGTGACTCCCCCATCTGCAACTCCCCTATTTCTTATCTGTTTGAGGCCCAGAAGTGGGTTATTGACCTATCCAGGTCTCTCTTTGCTAGTTCAATTCTTCAAAATCAGTGTCATCTCTTAAGATCAGATGCTTCTACCCCTACCCTACTTCCAGCTTTCAAAGAATTTCAGGGCTTGAGGCAGTCCCGCTCTAGCCTTCTGCTGTATTTCCTAGAGCTAGATTTATACTTAACCTCCTCTCCAGTAGCTCCTCACCCTTGCCACCTAACCCAGTGCCCGAGACCAAAAGAATGAGTCAATGATGGCAGTACTTATTCCCATCTCTATTTCAGCTGTCTTAATATATGTCTTATAAGGATCCTCTAAAAATAGCTATTATGAGTCAGGCCCCATTTTGACTCTATTCTCTGATCTTATTTACCTTCTTTCCCTCCTGTGACACACCCATACACCAGAGCCAAACCCAACATCATAATACCTTATGCTTGAGATTACACAGTACTTCTCATATTTTAGCTCCACTTAGGAAGAATACTTAATATGCTTTAAATAGATTTTTATTTGTTTTTCTTTATATTAATTTTTTCTCCCATAGAGGAATAATAGCATTGCAATCTAACAATCAGAATCCTGTTACACACATACACAGGCATGCCACATGACCAGGTTGAGGTGGTTGTGTCCTTATATCTGTCGATACATCACAACATGGTCAACCAAAGTCTCTTCATTTCAGCCAGTCTCAACACAAAACACCCAACAGAGATGCACGCAACTTGGTTCCATTTGGAACTAGGTGGCAGGGTAGGGAGGAAGTTATTAGAAGCAGGCTATGGTTTGTCTGCATTCAGTCCCCTCACATAAAGCTATGAATCCTGGGAGGCATCCAAGAGCCCAGGTGGGGTTCTCATTGCACCTAAGACTAGGGGTCATAGCAAGTTGATTGGAAGGTTTCAGGTGGGGGACTGGGCAGCAGGCAGACTCCAAAACAGCACCAAACTGCACTCATACACACATGGTGCCTGCTGGGGCCAGACTGACAAAGGTTAGAAAGTGACATCCAGCTCAAGAGAACCACTTAGACTTATTGGGGAAAGCTGGAAGTCACCCTTTGATGTGACTGGGACTCACTCTAGCAACAGGTCCCTCTGACATCCTTAGTTTTGGCAAAGTGCTGGTAGTACTGACATTAATACAAACTGGTATAAATTTCTCAAGGATCTCTGAAATCAGTCAAGACAGACTCTCTCACCCCCTCCTGTCTAAGGTTGCATAGGACTTTGTGAATTCTGGTTCCCTTGTGTATTCAAGTTCTGTGGTTTACAAAAAAAAGTCCTGAAGCATGCTCAAGGTGAAAGGCACATACACAGTCAATACAGTATGACAAGGTCTGATGCTTCAGGAGTCAGACTAACAGGAGACTGAGTAGTGTTGGTTCTTAGAAATCTCTACATAATTAAAATATTGCCACACTCCAATGGTACAGAATGTATAGGAAAGTACAAAAAAAATGAGCTTTGCAACCAGCCAGGTAAAGAGATTGAAGAGTTCTAGAACTACAGGAGTCTCCAGAAATACAGGTAAGAGGCAAGGCCTTCTGAGATTGAGTCAAATGCCCCATCACTCAGACTCTTCTCTCTCCAAGCAAGATCATGGGCACTGCTCAAGACTGACCCTAGGCTCCAGCTGGCAGTGAAAAGTAGGCAAGAAGGGCTAGAGGGAATTCTAGCTCTTGCAAGTGCTGAAGATCCTAAGCTGGCTGGGACGTGACATAAGGGTAACTTGAAGAATAAAAATACTACGTTGTAACTGAAGAACTTGAGAGAAAGAAGGTCATCTGATCAAACCCTAGTAGCTAGTATGGGGGCTTTGATCTGCTCTAGAGTATGATTTCGGCTTTTTCTTTGGGATAGAAGACCACAAGAGGGCTTCAGTCCCTACCCCAGCATCCATGGGGATTCCTCCTTTCTCCTTCCCCCACATGCCGCATGAGGCCTAGGGGTATAGAGACAGGGAGGACAGCTGCTTTTGCCCTCAGGAATGCAGTGTTTTCTCTAACCCCAAGTTTGGGGTTGGAGACTCAAAACCTGGAATTGGGGTGAAGGGAAAGACCTATGTTAGTATATAATAGGAAATCTTAAAATTTTCAAAGAAGAGCACACACTAGAAAAAGACAACTAGAAAGAGAATGAGAAACAACTCGGGGCATTTCAAGAGGCTGTTGCTGGTGTCGAAGTCCAAAATCCAGCCCCAGCACAAGTAGGAAAGCTGATTACCCCTGTCCCATTTGCCTCATCCAGGGGTTCAGATCCTTTCTCTGGATACCTGGAGGGGAGGGGAGGGGACCATAATAGGGCACCAATTCTCCCCCAGCAACCTGGAAAAGGAAGATCCCTGTAGGAAAAAAAAGAGGGTCCCTGAAGGCCCTGAGCCTAGACAGGGAAATTCTGGGGACTGAGGGTGGGGCTCTGGCCTCCTACCAGAAGTGTGTGTTAGCCAGCCATACTAGTTAAAATTAAGACCAGAGGCAAGAGCTTCACCCCACAGCTTGTCCTTCTGAGCATCATTCTGCGATCTTCCTTGGGGGTATGTGCCCTTTCTCTGACCAGAAGCCCTCTGCATCTCCCCTAAGCTAATTCTAGCACCTTAGGCATGTGAACAAATAAATGGCCAGGATAGCAGGCCCTTACCCAGCCTCTACTCCTGGGGTGACATCTAAAGGTGGGATGACAAGGTGAGGAAGCCCTTCAGACTCGGACCTGAGGAAGGGGATATTGGGAAGTGTTCATCGAAAAGGGAAGTCTGGGCTGACTCCGGGCTCTGGCCTGAGAGCAGGGCTTGCCTTCTCTGAATATACATGGTGCCAGCTTCCATTGTGCCCTGCTCCCTTACAGCTCCTTAACCACTCTGTCATGTCTGCATCTCCAATAGGCTTGCTCTTTCCCTCAGTTCCCCGCTCCACCTTCTCCCTCTAAACTCACATTTCACTGTCTTCTTCTACATACTTTACCTTTCTAGGCCTAAGCAGCTCTTGGAAGCCCAGCCCTCAGAACTGGGAGGAGACTAGAAGCAAAACCCTGAGCCTGACCCTTGACTGAATGGCCCAGGCATGGCAGGTTGTCCTTGACCAGGGTGAAGCTCAGAGTCCCCTCTCCTCATCCATTTCTGAGGGGATTGCTAGGAATGAATAGGGGAACAGGAGTGAATGTAATGCCAAACATAGGAAAGAGTGAATCCTGTAAGGTAAGTGTTGAAGATGGGGTCTGAGCCAGATCAGGGCAAAAGAGGCTCCTGAAAAGTGTGGGGGTGCGATGGGGGAAGGGTAGCCAAAAGGCAAAGGTAAAGAGGGTAAAGAGACAGGATGGGAGTCAGGAAAGTATCAGGGGAGAGGGTGAGGAGGCAGGATTGGATGCTGAGTTTGGGAAGGATAAGGGGGATTGGGAGTGGGGGGAGTCAGAGGTGGATTAGAAAAATCTCAGAAGGGAAAAATCAAGGGAATTGAGGAAGGAAGGGTCACCACCCCACCTGACACACTTAAGGAGGTGTGGTGTCCACCCCAGCAGTCCCTCGAGCAGCACACTGGCTGCTGCGGAGGGAACCGAGAGGATGCGGAGACTGCGAGGGATTCGTGGCGCAGTGGGGGCACTCAGTAGTTGAACTGGCGCTGGCACGGCTGGTAGATGAAGCTGCCCTGGTGCTTAGGCCGGCGAGGGCGGCTCTCCCGGGCGCGGTTCTGCCGTTGCACCACCTTGGCGCTCAGCGCCTGGCGCTCTGCCCGCTGCCGGGCCCGCTGCAGCCGCCGCGTCTGGCCGGCCTTCTCCAGCAGCACAGCTCGCGCTGGCAGAGGAGCCGCCGCGGCCGCGTGGTGCAGGACCCGAGGCTCGCGGCGGGCGGGCACCACCTCCCTGCAAGGATAGACGGGAGCTCTGTCGGGTCGAGAAGGCGGATGGGGCGCTGGCATCTCCTACTCTCTCTCCTGGTCAAGGGGGCACCTGACATCCAACTGAAGGGTACAACCCTTCTCGCGAGACAAACTGGAAATGCCTCCTCGGTTCTAGTCCCTGGGACAGGTAAAGTGGACCACGAAGTGGAGGGGAGGGGAGGCTTAGGCAGCTCCAACCTGTAGGCCCTGAGGCCTGATCTCTCAGGCTGGCCCCAAGCCCCGCCCCTGCCTCGAGGCCACGCCCACGCCACTACAGCCCCGCCCCCGGCCCTATCTGTCTCCCCCTTTGCCTTCTCCCAGGCATTTTTCCCAACAGGCCTCAGACACCCTGCCCACACCCTCGCCTCTCCTTCCCACTCACCCCTCACTGAGCTCGCCCTCGGGCAGGGCAGCCTCAGGGTGCGGGGAAGGAGGCCCGGGCTCCAGCACTATGGTGCTGCCGGTGACGTAAACAGACATGCTGGGGTGCTCAATGAGGAGGTCCTCCAGGGGGCTGCTCTGGAGGCGGGCGGGCCCGAGGCCGGGACCCTCTGCAGTAAAACAGGCGGGAGGGGTAACAAACCAGCTCTCGTCCATCAAGGAGGGCGCGGGAGGGGGGCGGCCGGCGGGGAGGGGGGCGGCCCCGGGGCTGGGGGAAGCAGCGTAGCTGTCTATGGGGTGCAGGGCGGGGGAGCCATGAGGAAGAGGGGGAGCGGGGGAGGACACACACATACCGGACACGGGACAGGAAGAGAAAGGGCATCGTTAGTCAGACCCACAGCCC